>NC_071113.1:16315833-16646666 GCF_024256425.1 Clarias gariepinus
ATTGATTAGGATGAGGTCTTATTTTTTTTTTATTTTCAGCAAGCCTTTTCCTCCTGATATTATCACTCTAGTCATGGCTCGTGCCCACCTGTCAGACAGAGAAGGCAAAGGCTATCTCGTACCTTTTTTTGAGGCACATTAAGCCAACCGGCTGAATCCTTTTGCCTCCTCATGCAATGCCAGCGGCAACGTAACACACGTGAAGGAAGGAGCTATTCCGCTTTCCCCCAAATGAGCTCACAGTTGCACATGATTGGTTCGTGTTGCTGTGATTGATAGGGGAGAAAGAGTATGCCACCTATGCTTCCCTGAGAGTGGGCTAAGTTTGCCCTCTTTAATTCCAAGCTTGCAAGCTGTTTCTATTGCCCAACTTGGAGCCCTTTTTGGTGCCTGACATGCCTTGGTTAGAGGTGCAGGGAATGTGGAGATGGTGTCCATCAGGGTGCATCACGCTAAACATACCGATTTACTACCATGCCAGTCTTCTAATTAGACCCCAAAACATCTACCCATGTTTCTGGGTTGAGAGAAGGGGAACCGAGACAGACACAGGAAAAAGATGTGACGTGGCATCTTATCTTTAAAGTGCAGGAAAGGATCAGGTACCCCTAAGGCTGTTAAATAAGCATGGGTACTGCTAAAGTGTAAAAGTGCCCTATTTATTCATGAACACAAGGTTACACTTTCAACTCTCAGCAGGCAAATAAACAAGATTAAAAAGTAGACAGCTGCATCCTTACACTGTGCTTCTCCAGGTTGTAAGAAACCTGACACTACATACAAGCAAATTCCAAATACCTTCAGTGTGAGCTGTTCATTAGGATCGTGTAGATTTTTTAATTAGTGATTAAACGTGACAATTTGACATTAGGGTGTGTTATCAGGACAGAGTAAACAATAAATTATTTATAAAACAATGTCAGGGGGGACACAAACAAAAATTTGCATAGGGAAGCAGGATGAAGAAGGGCAACATGTTTCTCCCTGGAGGTTTGTCCAAGTTACAAGGCAAACATGGTGTGATCACCTGGAACTGAAGCACATCGCTGTGGGAGGCAGCCATTTGTCTTTGTGTGTCCTATTACTTGCAATCAGTTCTCAGCTGATTAACAGTGTTTGGGAATACAAAGTATAATGTTGCAAGAAGAGGAGGGAGGAGGAAAAGATTCACGCACCTGGTGAAAGAAAAGAGCTTAATCTACAGTAAACGCCTGTTCTTCCAGACATCCATGAGGACAACTCAGTACGGTTTGACATTTCAGAAACAAATCCAGAATGTTCTGGGTTGACCGAATCTGAGTTTCGTTAATGATTTACTATTTCTCATCTTACTAGAAAGGAACTAGGCAGATCGCTATTTTCTGTCCTCTCTGACCAGGTGCAAACACATTGGGGGACAAAAAACAGTACTGTGTAATCTAAGCAGCTGTATGCTTCTACTAACCAGTAGCTAAGGAGAAATTGGACATGTTCTGAACAGGGACATATGGGAGATGTCTTCTCACATCATACTTACTCGTGATAGGAATGCAGATCCCAGTGTGGCACATTGTACAACACTGCCATCTGTTGACAACCAAGCCGAGGATCTCATTTCCCCAGAACTGGGTTGAGAGGCGACGTTATTGTTTCAACAAAAAAACGGGGGTTGGGGGGGGCGGTGAGAGACATGCTGTATATGGAAAATGGCACTTAAAGAGACATTGCTGGAGATGTGTATGATTGCAGCTTGCAGCAGAGACATGGTGGTAGATGATGGCTCTTGTCTCTGTGGGGTGTCCCTGAGTGCCGAAGGACTCTTTTTTATCTGGCAGCAGGATAACACTCACAGTCTCAGATCTGATTTGTGTCTGTGTCAGAGGGCATGCCGTGACTGAAATGAGATGCTAATTATGCTCACAGATATGGAATCTAGTCAATCAATACTCAACAGCAAGCAGCTCAGAATGAGTGGATTTTAAAGACTGGTTGCTTGTTAGATCGGATGATAAAGTAACTGTAGCTGTATGATGAATTCATAGTTTTTGGGGTTACAGCGAATAACCCACTTGTGTGCTTAAGTAATTGTTATACTGCTCAGCTGTAACATATTGCAATGGCACCTGTCAAAGCATGAGGTATATTAGGCATCAAGTGAAAAATCAGTTCTCAAAGTTGATGTTAGAAGCAGGACAAAGGTGTCAGAACACACAGCGCATCACAGCTTGCTTTCAGTGGAGACCTGTCAGTGTGCCCATGCTGAACCCTGTCCACTGGCCAAAGTGTCTACCGTGGGCACAGGAGCATCAGAACTGAACATGCATCAGTGGAGGACATGCTCTGGTCTGGTGATGATGTTTTCTTTTGTGTTATGTGGATGGCCAGGTGCTTGTCTTACCTGAGGGGGAAATGGCTAGCGGATGCACTATTGGAAAAAGACAAGCTGGAGAAGGCAATGGAATGTGATCTACCACAGTGCAAAAATGTTTCAGGAATGGTGTGGAGAACACGACAAGGTGTTAACTTAAAATAATCTCATCAGATCTTAATCTGACTGAGCATCTCTGTGATGTGCTGGATAAACAAGACTGATCCATGGAGGCGCCACCTCACAATTTACAGAACTTAAACGCTGCTTATGTCTCGGTCTAGTGTAGTCCATGCCTACACACATCAGAGCTTTTTTTATTGATCTACACAATCTTAGTCAGTTAGTTTTAACACTTAGACTAATCTATGCATTAAAGAGGTACTACTTGACATATTGTTCCTCAGATTATGGCCACTAGATGGAGAGCTCCACCGTTCCTATTACAGATGTGCACCATGAGCCCATTTTAGACTCAGAGCTAAGCAACTGTCATATGTGTTCACTGATAAGCTACATATCTGAAATATGGCCATGTAAAATGTTTGTACATTAGACCTCACAATGTATGAGCATATCACTGCCACAGCAATTCATCATGCAGTAACGTGCCTAGGGATACGCAGAAATACCCGACGTGCCTGTAAAACAGACAGGAGACACACAAAAATCCATAATAAACGATGGCTTGTCTGATAAATGTATAAATATAAATAAAATGTTTTTGTTGTTTTTAATATTAAGATCAGGCATGCACATAAGCTTACTGACAGATATAGGCCACAAGATATTTAATTTTGAACATGGAAAACCACTAACGCCCAGCCATTGTCAGCCAATTAAAGGCAATTAAAGTGTTATTTTAGAAATGTATTTATTTACACATCAATTCATTCAGATTTTATAAGTCATAAATATGTTTTAAAGCCAGTCATAGTTGTGGCCTTTATTTATTCATTTTTTATTCATTGTGAGTGAACTGTCTCAATGTTGCAGTGACATGTGAAAACACCCTGGATGGGATGCTAGTCTATTTATGTGCATGTGCATAAATGATGCATACAGTACTGTATATGCACATGGTTTCTCAGCGAGAAATGTCCCCATTGTTATTGTTATACAGGTCACATTATGAAGAGCTACATTCATCCTTTCTCTTTAAACGCTGACATTCTAATGGAATCACAGAAGGAGGAGTAATAGGCTGAACTGAGGGCCAGATCTGATTACATGTCCATCCTGAATCTGAAATGAGAAATCAATTAGCTATACAGATAGCATTGTTTAAATTACTCTGAATCAATATCTCAGACTGCTTATACAGCATGCTCTTCAAAGTGTGATTAATGTGGCAGTGAATAATTATCCCTAGGACCTTTCCCTCATACCGGACCCTCAAAAAAAAAAAGATTTGTGGGTTTGACACATGCAGAATAAGACTTTTTCCTGGCTAATTGAAACACCATATATGATACTTCCTACCACTAATCTCACATTGATTTTCCTTTTATCACCCCACAGATAGAAGGACACTGTAGCACTTAGTCTGATGAGAATCTCTAGTATAACAACCTGGCATTGTTATAATATGTATATTGGAACATCAAATTTGTATAATGTGTCCCTGAACTCATATCACAGGTATGATTAATGCACACAAAAATAAACAAAAACAATCAGCAAAAGTTCTCAGTGAAACTGTGTGTTTGTCCCTTTTTTGTGTTTGTCTCTGTACATGCACACACACATACACACACATACACACTACCATCACCATCCAATCTCTATGTGAAGGAAGTTGTTTAGATCATCTCTTCCCCTTCACGACTCATAAATCACGATCTTAATGCGTGTTGTCTTATTTAAAGAGTACATAGTCACATAAATTAATGTGCAGCAGAAGAATTACAGTCCTTATTACAGTACTAATGCAATCCTCCGGATACACACAATTGATTTTGCATTCGAACTTGTGATTGATTAAGGGGTGGTCTTCACTTCAATTACCCTGATTATTTACTTTGATGAAATTAACCAACCTCTTAACATGAGACAGCAGTGTAAATAAGTATGTTGAACTTTGTGTAATATAATGACACTGCTGTTCCCTGTTAAATGGTTGATTAATTTCCTAACCAAAAAAAAAACAGCCAGTATTTAACACAGAATGAATCTCTTGCAGGTATTTACCACTAATTGTAATGTCATTCTTTTTATAAAACTGGGTGATAATAACATAGCGGATTTTTATATCACACACTCTTGTGCACAGGCAGGCACATGTGTCAGTTACATAGGTAAATAGGAGGAAGGTGTTGATACATTTACAACATTGATTTTTATAATAGTTCTGACCTGATATTTTTGAGCTAATTTTATTTAGGTATTGAACATTTCATGTAAGATGGCTTTTTCTACCATGAGAGGACTCTATCTATCTATCTATCTATCTATCTATCTATCTATCTATCTGTGTGTGTGTGTGTGTGTGTGTGTGTGTGTGTGTGTGTGTGTGTGTGTGTGTGTGTGTGTGTGTGTGTTGGCAAACTGCTCTGGTATAAGGAGGGTGCTACCACAGAAAAGTAATAAACTTGAGTATAGTATCGCACCAGTGGTTAAGTTTAATTATGCATTAACAACAATGTATACATATGACTTGACTATCTTTAATTATTCATTCATTTTGTAGAATCAATCTCTTAATATGGTACTCACATACTAACTCCATGTATCTGATTATTGATTGACATCTGCATCTTTGTTATTCATGGTACAACAGACCTAATTTAATTGAATGCCTTTTCAGCAGGATGTCACTTATTTTCAAAATTGGCCTTAAATATTGATCAGGCCACTTACGGTCTTCTTTAGACAACTGCAGTGAATTTTTATTTTTCTAATTAATTACATTTTACACCATCAGACAATATCAATCACAAATGCTTAACGCTTTCATTAATTTTAATTTTTTTTTAAGCAAAGTAAATAACTGAACTTGGATACATTTTAATTTACTAGCATGATATTAAATGGCGATAAAACGGGCTGAAGACCTGGGGTAATAAATTGGACTTGAGTAATTATATTACTTATATTTATATATATATATAACTTTACATAACTATTACAGTGGGGCAAAAAAGTATTTAGTCAGCCACCAATCGTGCAAGTTCTTCCACTTAAAAAGGTGAAAGAGGCCTGTAATTTTAATTATAGGTATACCTCAACTATGAGAGACAAAATAAGAAAAAAAATCCAGAAAATCACATTGTAGAATTTTTAATGAATTAATTGGTAAATTCCTCTGTAAAATAAGTATTTGGTCACCTACAAACAAGCAAGATTTCTAGCTCTAACAGACCTGTAATTTCTTCTTTAAGAGACTTCTCTGTCCTCCACTCGGCATCTGTTATCAGTATAAAAGACACCTGTCCACAACCTCAAACAGTCACACTCCAAACTTCAGTATGGCCAAGACCTAAGAGCTGTCAACAAAATTAGACCTGCACCAGGCTGGAAAGACTGAATCTGCAATAGGTAAGCAGCTTGGTGTGAAGAAATCAACTGTGGGAGCAATTATTAGAAAATGGAAGACATACAAGACCACTGATAATCTCCCTCAATCTGGGGCTCCACGCAAGATCTCACCCTGTGGGGTCAAAAAGATCACAAGAATTGTGAGCAAAAATCCCAGAACCACACGGGGGACCTAGTGAATGACCTGCAGAGAGCTGGGACCAAAGTAACAAAGGCTACCATCAGTAACACACTGCACCACCAGGGACTCAAATCCTGCAGTGCCAGACGTGTCCCCCTGCTTAAGCCAGTACATGTCTAGGCCTGTCTGAAGTTTGCCAAAGAGCATTTGGATGATCCAGAAGAGGATTGGGAGAATGTCATATGGTCAGATGAAACCAAAATAGAACTTTTTGGTAAAAACTCTGAGTTGCATCCAAAGAACACCATACCTACTGTGAAGCATGGGGGTGGAATCATCATGATTTGGGGCTGTTTTTCTGCAAAGGGACCAGGACGACTGATCCATGTAAAAGAATGTATGAATGGAGCCATGTACTGTAACAAACCTCCTTCCATCAGCAAGGGCATTAAAGATAAAATGTGTCTGGGTCTTCCAGCATGACAATGATCCCAAACACACCGCCCGGGCAACGAAAGAGTCGCTTGGTAAGAGGCATTTCAAGGTCCAGGAGTGGCCTAGCCAGTCTTCAGATCTCAAACCCATAGAAAATCTTTGGAGGGAGTTGAAAGTCTGTGTTGCCCAGCGACAGCCCCAAAACATCACTACTCGAGAGGAGATCTGCATGGAGGAATGGGCCACAATACCAGCAATGTATGTGAAAACCTTGTGACTTACAGAAAACTCTGTCATTGCCAACAAGGAGTATATAACAAAGTATGTAACAAAGTTTACGTTTACATTCTGGACCATTGCACAAAGAAACTTTAATAACCATTGCACAAAGTCACTTTTTCTATGCATATTTGCACACCATTATAGTTCTATGTGTACAGTATATTTCATTTTCAGGTTCTATTTTTTCTAGTTAAATTTTATTTAAATTTTTTATTTAAATTTTCTATCATATTTCTTCTATTGATATTTATTACTTATTATAAGTTTTAATTCTCTTTTTAAGCTCACTGGCAGTCGTGTAAGCATTTTACTACATTTCGTACTGTGTATGACTGTGTATGTGACAAATAAAATTTGAATTTTGAATTTGAAAGTATTGAGATGAAATTTTGGTATTGACAAAATACTTATTTTCCACCATAATTTGCAAATAAATTCTTAAAAAATCCTACAATGTGATTTTCTGGATTTCTTTATTTTATTTTGTCTCTCTCATCTTTTTAAGGGGGAGAACTTGCACAATTGGTGGCTGACTAAATACCTTTATTACTGATACATTGCAGTATCAATGATAAAGGTGCAAAACATTTTAAGATGCATCTGTAATTTGATAATTTTACCAAGAAAAAGAAAGAATGTTTAAGATATCCTTCCAACTCATGTTAGACAGGACTGCTACTATACTTATGGTAAAGAAGGTAAATAGTAAACATGAAATACTATTATGTACATACCTTCATTAATGGTTCTTTGTAGTGTATCTGCATGTTAAAATTATTAGAGTTTTTTATGTTAATATTTTCTTATTTGCAATAACAGAACTTGCAGAACATAAAAAACATTTCAGACATAAAAATAGCAAATAGCAATTTCAGACATTATACAGTACAGTGTTCCAGCATGATATTTAAATATGACTTCCTCAAAGGTCTTTAGACGGTGGAGTGTTCTCTGGACAGCACTCTAACCTTTTATCGGTTTCTCCAGAAGCACAAGTCTTGATTTCAATCTATTCATTTTATGTACTGCTTTTCCTACTTCTGTGTAGGGTTGCAAGTGGGCCTAGAGCCCATCCCAGGACACAAGATGGGAGACACTCTGGACAGATGGCAACTCATCTCAGGGCACAAGCACACACACACACAGTCATAAATTATGGGTCAATTTTGAAAAGCAAATCAGCCTGCACTGCCTGTTGCCGGACTGATGGGTAAAACTGGAGTACCTGGAGCACTGACCAAGCATGCAAACTCCACAATCACATAAGCACAATAGGGGCAAGGAGACAATGCTAACCGGAGAAAATGCGCCTGTGCAACGTACAACCACTTGTTTTCTTTACTTTTCTTTTTTTTTTTAGAGTGGACACTATGTATACCACATGGCTTGTGAACATGTACGTCTTGGGGGAAATAGTGATATGACAACTAACTAAAAAATAAAGACACTTAGACTTATAATGCAAGAACAGTACCGGTCATCACCCCTAAAATACAACCAAAATGTTTCATTATGTAACCTAGCCTCTGTATATACTCTATTTAACTATCTATATCTGGGGTGGGAAATATCCATATACTATAGTTATCTTTTCATGACCCAACCATAACTTAGGTCAAAAGCAAGGCAGGATAACCGAGCAGGAAGGGCAAGAGAGTGAAAGTGCTCCTGACAGTAGCCAATCCCTGAGCAGTGTCCGGGAGGATGACGTCGCTCCTTTTAGGCGCAGCGGCGCGTCCATGTTCAGATTCTCTTTAAGTCAAGCGATTGGGAGAGCGCAGTGCCACTGAGCCCCTGTGGGACACTGGAGAGAGTGGAAGCTGTCCTGGCTGTTGGTTCACGAGCTAAACCCTGGAAATAATATGCGAAATAACATCGAGAAATTCCAACAGAAGTCCAACTAGCTCGTCGGGACAAACAGGAGTCGTAGGAAAAAAGTGTTGAAGATAAACAGGCGCTGAAAGTCCGGGCGCACTGAGCCAAACTCCAAACCAAACCACGCATAGACAAACAAACAGACGGAAATCAACTTTTATTTTTTTTTATTTTTTTTTTGCTGTTATAGAGTCATCCTTTTGCTGAGGACACTAAACACACCGTTATAGAAAAGAGTCCGGGAATGTCCGTTACGCACGCGCGTCTGTATCTCACTCTGGATCGGTTCGGTTTGTAGAACCAGGGGACGTGATTGTGTTTGTTCGGGCTGTGTCCCAATACAATATCAAGCTCGACTCGGAGTGTCAGTCTGGATGTACAGCTGCGCTATGTGTAGCCAGTTCTTCTGGTGCGGTGCGCAGTCCGCGCGCGGAGGATTTATCTGGGAAACCGTGACGTCCCGCAGTTTGTAACAAAGTTGCTTTAGTGTGAAAACGGACCAGAAACAGAAAAAAGCCACGATGACCTTCTTAACTTTTTGGATATTGTTTCCTCTTTTGGGTAAGTTGACTTTGCATGTGTCCAAACGTGCGGACAGGTAGTCCCTTAAACTCACATCCTTACAGTAAACACATTTATATCACCTGTAATGTGGATCCAGGCTTTTTTAAAAATCGTAAATGCTTTGCATGGAAGGGATTTTCTCTCTCTCTTTTTGTTTTTTTACTTATCATTAGCAGATATGATAAAATAAAAATACATGTTTTATTCTAAAATAGAATTAAAAACAGTATTCTATTTGTCTAATGTGTACAAAATATAATAAGTTTATTTATTAACTGTACTTTGTTATACATAACTACAATAATGTTTCCATGCACATTTACCCATTTACCTTGTATGTGTTTCCATATATTACTTTAATTCCGATACAGAAATAAATGCTGTTTTGTACAGATGTGCTGCATGTGTCGGTATGTGCTGAGCTGGCGCAGACTCGAGCATCCCGGCTGGATTGTGTCCGGGCTCATGAGCAGTGTCTGGGTCGGTATGGCTGTAGCTCTGCCTTCCGCACAATGAGGCAGTGCTTGGCGGGTACAGGGGGCAACTTCAGCGCACTCAGCGAGCCAGAGGCACAGGATGAGTGCAGGAATGCCATGGAGTCCATGAGACAGAGCTCTCTATATAACTGCAAATGCAAGAGAGGCATGAAGAAAGAGAAGAAGTGCCTGCGCATCTTTTGGAGTGTCTATCACAGTTTACACGGTGCGTAAAAAATGGATTGGATGCTTAAAATAAGTAAATAAGCTGTTCTGCATTTGAGAAGATAAAGATTGTTGTTGTAAACTCTATCCTGCATGGCAAGACCACTCTGCTTTTAACTGTCTGGAAGTCATTTACACTTTGACCTTGAGTTGAAAAACTTTTGAATAGAGGATTATTGGGAATTGAGAATAGGACTCTAGAGCAACACATTTCCATCTAAAGCGGGGTAATAATTCTGCAAGCTGTGTTCATGTATGTAATGCTTTGCAACTGCGCTATGCAGCCTCCTGGCACTTCTCCTAGTGTTGTTTTCTAGTGCGCTAATTGAGTTGTTTGTTCTCATTTTCCAGGCAATGATTTGCTGGAGGACTCTCCATACGAGCCAGTGAACAGCCGTCTGTCTGACATATTCCGCCTGGCTCCCATCATATCAGGCAAGCCTGCTGTGGTTATAGCATATCCTGCTGAAATAGAAAGCATTTTGAAAGCAATATCACAAACTAGAAGTCTCAATGTAGCTATGTTTTATGCTGGGTCTATTCACCCTTGTTAAGTTATATGAATGTGCTCAGTGATCATTGATTCTCTTCTGTTTCTCGTGCTGCTTTATCTACTTTACTGGCATTTTATAATGATAAATAAGCCAGTTATCTTTGAAATACTGCGGTAGACCTGAATTGATGATTGCCTCCTTAGGATAATTGTCAGAGACACCAGGTTATTTATCCTCCTATTTTATGGTGGTGTGTGAGACCTAGTGTTATGCTGAAGTTGGAATGTCTTAAAATAAAGTAATGCTCTGTAGGTGGTGCTGTTTAACCCCAGGTATTATTTTGCAAATAGATCTACAGGAATTAAAGCACCATGTATTTTACTAGAGCTGTCTTGCATTGTGAACCTACAGTATTAAACCTCCAAATATTCACGGTTAGTCTCAGTGTCTTGTCCAATCTCTGTGGAATCTGAGGGCTTAGCCAAAATCGTTAATGATCTGATTCTGAATTGGATCAAATATTATTGCTTGAGGCTCAGACTGGAGGGATTATCATGTACAAACTCATCCTCATAGCTTCTCATCAGTGGGCATTTAAAAGCAAAAAGTCTAGCAATCAATACAAATGCATCACCTTTATAAGATTAGAAGATTACTCATTTCCCAAAGCCATTACAGCCACCTACCTGCAGGTCAGCATTCTTGTCACAGTTAGACACAGAGTACAAGCCAGTGGAGGAAGGAAACATGGTTCAGAATGAGAAGGCCTGTACAACTCATGTAATTACTTTTTGGCCATTGGAGAAAAATAAATAACAAAGCAATTGAGTTTGGATTTTTTTTTTTTTTTTTTTGCCTCAGTAATGTTTACATCACTCTGCTTTTGTGCGTCAATGCACTGCAGGTGCATTAAATCATGCGAGCTTTACAGACTAAGCAGTGAGGAATGCACTTAGCAGAATTATCTCCATATTTGAAAAAATTGAACAGATAAATTAATTTAAAAAACATAATTAAATCATGCATTCGTTCAGCTAACACTCCAAACGCCAGAAAAAGTTTTATTGAATAAAAGCCCACTATAAAGGGGTACAGTGGTGTTGGCTGGTCACAGCATCTTTCAGTATTCATTCATAGCTGTCTGATGCAGGGGCAGACACCATTCTTATAACTGCCACTACATATCTGTGCTGAGAGTCCATCTTGCAAAGCTCTGAATGGCGAGAGCAGTCTGATTCTTATCCTGGGTCTCTCACTACAGGAGGCACAAGATTTACAGCTTCACTGTTTAACTGCAATAGGCAACCAAACCTTTATACTCAGAACAGCTGGAATTTCTGAGGTAAAACAGATTCATAAATACAATTAGTTTTACCCTTTACATGCAAAGTAACTATATTTATGGTCAGTAATATTAATTATAAGAAATGGGAAGTAATGGTTTGTGTGGCAATTTATGTATTGCCACACTGACTCCCTAATTGGCACCTAGGTATGGTAATAATATCGTATCATCTGCTCCCTACTAATTCATACCGAAATTTGGTATTATCAAAACAGCGTGTTTATATGGTTTGTATGTACATTATTATTATGTTTATGTACATCAATAACATTATTCCATTTTAGTTTTTTTTTATCTACATTAATTATTAAATGACAGATTGTTGTTTATGAAATCTTTTTTGTATTCTTACAAAAGGATAATACATTTACTATTTAAATATTTAAAAGTAAAAAATTCAGATGACGTGCACTTTTAAGTAACAAAAAACATCCAAGGGATATGCATATTTTTTATGCATGAAATTGTTACATATTTGCAGCCTATCTTACTACTAAAATAAATGCCTGAATCTTTTATATCTAATCCACCCACATGAAAGGAAATGTGTTAATGGAGCATAATGGGTGACTTATCCTAATCCTGCCACTTCGTCTCAGCTCCTGTGTATATTTACTAAAGTAGCATTCTGTGCAGTAGAATTCTGTAGTATAAGTCTGAGACCATATTTCATTTAAAATTTGAAATTTAAAATACACAGTTGATGATCAATGTATGAAATATAAATTGAATATAAGATTCTGCACTATTTTAGTCCCTATTTAAATGTAAGTTATGTGTCATAGGGCCATGTTAACTGTTTTTTTTTGTTTGTTTTACAAAAGATTTCCCTTGGGTCTAATCTTTTCTAATGAAACGTGTCCAAATTACATTTTGATGGATTTAATCAAATAATGAATCAAAAGGTTTTGCTGCAAACTTTGCTTTAAAAAAAAACTGAAAGAGGAGAAAACCAAATACTGAGAAATTCTAAAACGAATGTAAATATTTTAAACATTCTATTTTTCACTGTAATTTTTGTAATAACAATTATAATGAAAATGTATACCTTTGCATATTCCTCTGCAGTTAAGCATGTTATTACACAGGTCAATTCAGTAAATCTTTGGAAGAAAGTAAAACGATATAGTCATCAGAGTAACTAATTTCACTGATACTTTTCAACTTATCAGCAGTTAGCAATTCTCTAATTGCTACAGTAAAAGGGCCTAATAAAACCAAACGCCATTATTTTAGCAAATGTCTTTACTAAGCCTTTACACTTCCTTTAAGGAATACTACACTTTGAGATCAATACAAATAGCTGCATTAACAATCAGCTTATTGCTGAGCAAGACACTTAACTACCAGAACAGCCCAAACTCTTACATGCCTATCTTTCTTACAAAGAAATAATAATGATAAATGGTAATGGGATTATCTCTCTGCTAATAAATATGTGATTAAGGATGGTGCTGTTGCAGAGGTGGCTCTGAGACATCAGTTGTTGTACGGCCAGGGTTATAGCAAGGGTTGAATTGCAAATTTCTGCTTTTACTCCTTATGACTTTTGACAGCATTGTGCTTTAGTTATATATCCTTTGGATGTACGGTATATAACTGCTGAAAATCAAGCTTAAATTTCTATTAAATATCATTTAGGATCCAGAGATAAATTTTCTTACATGTGAAGCAAAATGGATACTAGTGGCTGGTGCACTGCCAAACTAATGATAGTTGTAGTGATTATGGTTTCAGTGCCATTAATATATGGTAGAATAGTATACAGTTTGTTTGCCTCAACTGCCAAAGGACAAAAGGAACAGAAGGCATGTCTACACTGGGCACTCGGTGGCTTGTGTGGAGCCTCGCTGTGACTCAGGTCTTTTCTCAGAAGGGTTTATTACACCATTTATCCAAACCAAGCAGCATGTGACACACAGGCTAATACCCATTAGAATGGATTCACAAAGAAATGTTTGAATTAAAGCATGCCTCTACTTTATAAATCAGGAGAGGAGATGGCCTTGAGAGAGCACTTATTCAGCCACCTACAATACAAGGGGTTAGTATTTTTCCGGAAAGAGAGAAAAAAAGTCCGAAAAATTAATAAATAAAAAAAGAGAAATAAACACAAAACGAGACACATGAATATAGTTACAAATAAATCGAAATGATCAGTTGCTCACATTTGGTTTCGGAGAAAAAAGCAGATCCACATTCTCGCCTATACACCTGGATAAATGGTTTTTGAGCTGTGATCACATTTTTTAAGGGAAAGGAGAGCTTTGTAAGCAACTCTTTGGAAAATTGCTGAATGACAGCACATCAAGGGATAAGCTAAAATAAACATGGACGACAGAAGGCTGTGCATGGGAGAAAGATCATTCTGAACAGCTACCAGTTTCTAGAACGTACACTGGGCTGGTCAAACTAGTGGACCATTTTTGCCAGCTGGTAATTGCTTTGATAAAAACATTTTCTGAATATCTGTTATTAGTGCTACACATTGGATAATCTATTTCTAAATAAAAACAACAGGAAGGCAAACCAAAAATATCAAACATATTGTATATTGATCAATTATGTCTAGTAATAAGGAAAGCAAAGATGGTGTACCAGTTTGACCAGCTGGTAGCTTGTGAGACCGAGCTGAAATTTTCAGCTGTGTAGCTAAATCTCAGTATTTTATACTGCATATATCAGCACAAAAATGCCTCTAGCCATTTCTTCATTTGCAATAAAAAACCAGTAATGTAAATACAGCCTTGTGCTAGAGGAAGAGGTGATACACACTAGGAAATCAACAGAGCAGTATTTACTGTTCAACCATTCTTAGCTCCTGAGATGTTAATTGATTAAACTTTGTTAATTGATTTCTTTTGCTTTGGTTTGCAAGTTTATCAGTAAGTTACTAGACTGCTACTATTCTGTATTTCTTCTTTAGAACATCTAGAGGTAAGAAATTTGTTTGCATCATGAATTTTTTGTTCATAAAGATGATTTGATTTGATTTGTTAAAGTCAGATGTTAAGTATATTTAGTCCAGTTATGTAGAATGTAGAAAGTAATCCGATTAATGAAATTTAATTTCGTTTCATGGAAGTGGAAAAGTTGAAATTTGTTCCACAGAAGTCAAATCAAATTTAAATTTTTGTCATATGCACAACCATACACAGCATGCAGTAAAATGTTTAGCAACAGCCCTTGAACTAAAAAAATTTAGATTAAAAAAAAAAAATAAAGCATATAAAATAAGAATATAATAATAGAAGAAAAAATGAATATAAAAAAGAAAATATTCAAATAAGGAATATAGAATATAAAATAAGAATCTTATATATATTTTTTTAAATACAGTATAGAAAATATATATTTAAAAAAAACTCTTGGCTGTGAAATTTACATTATGCACAAGTACAAGTAATAAAAAAAATGTAATTAAAAATTGAGATGGAATTGAGGTGAATTGTCCAGTCATGATCATAGCAGCATAACAGTGTGCCAAGAATGTGCAAATGAGTTAAATGTGCAAATGTGCATTGATGTGCAATGTGCTGAATGGTATATGAGTGTGAACAGAATGTTTAATCCTTAGTGGTGTTGTGATTGAGATTCTGTATAGCCTGCGGGAAAAAGCGTTCCTCAGGCTCTCTGTTTTGGCCTAAAGGGAGCGGAAGCGCTTTTCGGACCACAACAGAAAGAACAGTTCATTGTTGGGGTGGGTGGGGTCCTTCACCATCTTCCTGACCTTGGTCCAACACCGCTTGTATTAGATTGAGTGCAGGTCAGGGAGCTCAGTGCGGATTATGCGATCAGTTGATCGAACCACCCTCTGAAGAGCTCGTCTGTCCTGCATGGTTCTGTTTTCAGACCAGGTTGTGATGTTTCCCATCAGAATGGTCTCTATGTAAAAGTTCCTGAGCACCTTAGAGGGCAGTCGAAAGTCTCTCAAGTGTCTGAGGTGGTAGAGACGCTGCTAGCCTTTTTCCTCACATCGTTGATGTGACAGGACCATGACAGGTCCTGCGTGATGTGAACACCAAGGAATCTGAAGCTGTCCACTCTCTCCCTCCACTGGGCTCTCGTTGATCATGGGAGTCTGGTAGTTCCTATCCTGCTTTGTACTAAAGTCCACTATCATCTCCTTTGTCTTGCTGACATTCAGGAGGCGGCTGTTCCTCTGACACCAGTTCTCCAGATTCCCAATCCCCTCAAGGTAGGCCGTCTCATCGTTGTCAGAGATCAGGCCCACCATGATAGTGTCGTCAACAAACTTAATGAAGGTGGTGGATTTGGTAGTGAGACATGTCTGCCAATTGGAGATCCACTAACACATAGATGGAGTCCCATGTGCTCCAGCTTGGTGGTGAGTGTGGAGGGAATTATAGTGTTAAACACCGAACTGTAGTCGACAAAGAGCATTTGAACATAATTCCCTTTCCTAGTGTCCAGGTAAGTGAGTGATGTGTGTGAAAGAGGTGTGAAATGGCATCATCTATTAAACGGTTCGGACGGTATGGAAACTGTTGTGGATCCAGTGTGCCAGGTACTGAAGAAGTGATGATGCCTTTGACCAGCTGCTTAAAGCACTTCATCAGTACTAAAGTCAGGGCTATAGGGCGATAATCACTGAGGGAAGCAGGATGGGGTTTCTTTGGGACAGGAACAATGATTGACTCTACTGTGAGGCTTCCCATACTTGTACGTGAGAATTTATTTCTGCTTTTTTGCTTTTGGCTGATGAGACTTGCACCATTAAATTATACAAATTTTGGAATTCTGCTATGGGGCACAGCATTGTTTATGTATCATCTTTCAGCTGAATACTGACATTTTGAGGAAATACTGAATATATTAAGAGGGACTTGTTATGAAAAATTTACTTTTTAGTCATTTTAAACCCAGTGTGTGTGCGTGTCTGTGTGTGCATGTGCATGTGTGTGTACAAACAGTTGTTTTAGTGTTTATCTAAGATAAAGCTTTTAGTTTAAAGCTAAATTTACGGGTTAGTATGGTCATCTTTAATTCCAGGGTTAACAGTTCAAATCTTATCTTTACTTTGAATGTTGGTTCTCCATCTGCTTAGTACAGTAGGTTTCCTCCAGGTTCTCCATTTTCCTCCCACAGTCTGAGTACACGTAGTCTAAGCTGATTTGGTGTTTCCAAATTGCTTGTAGTGTGTGATTTGGTGTGTGAGTATGTGTGCAGGTGCATTGCAATGTGTTGGCACCCCATGCAGGGTGTACCTCACCTTACAGACTATATATGAATGGATAGTATAAATAATATATGGATGATTGTGGCTTTTTGACTGGCTGCCTACTTTCCCCATTTTGAGTAAGAATTTGAAAACTGAAACATTTAAAAAGCAGCATGTGTTCTCCTAACAGCTCTCAAGGGACACAAGTTTCCTGAATAATTTTATAACAAATGCCACAAAAGTAAATGGCACTCATGCTAAAAGTAAAAGTCCAGAAGATCTTCTTGGCTTTTCTCCTGAAAGAGGGCACCGCTGTGTGTGAGTGTGGGTGGTCAGAGTTAAAGTGTGTGAGAGGATAGTGTGGGTCTGTCTGTCAAATGCGAGGAAAATGGATGAACTTGAAACAGCATGAGCATGTAATTAGAGTAGAAAAGTGAGAATTATTAAGAATCCATTGTATGAGGCTGAACAATTGTTAGCTTGAATAATTATAAATATAGAGCTCTTTTCATTTCCTTTTTACATGAAAACGCTATTGATGTGACTCTAATTTAGTTCTGGATATGAATATATTTTGAGTGAGATTTGATTTATTAATACTTACTTACTGTATAAAGCCATAGTTCAGTACTCCAGACAGTAGATTCTCTCTTCTTTAAAATGTTTGGCTTGCTCTAAATCTGAAACCTAATGTAGTATTCTGTTGAATTGCCATCGTGTTTGAGGGGGGGGAAAAATCCTTTCAGTTCATTCTCTGCTATTGGCATGAATTTCAACCAGGCTATACAAGACAGACTATATTAAAAATGGAAATATGGCCCTGTCAGCGTTTATTGTTTGAAAGTGCAATTCGATTCGGTCTCCTTTTTAAGCATTGATATTGACGTGGGTGCATGCACGGTGTACGAATGCCAAGTATCCAGTCACTAGCAGCATGTGAGACGGAGAAAGAGGAAGGTTTGTGGAGCTGAAATGAAAATTGCAAGCAATTCACACATCCAAAGTCAACTTAAGTCTCCTGTTTAACTGCTAGTGTTCTGTTCTCGATCAGACTTGCACACATGGATAGTGTTTAGAGTAGAATAAAACAATCCGAACTTAAGAAAGGAAACCTTTCTGTCCTCAGCCTAGTGGTGAGATTATCATATAGTATGACTGCATTTTATCAGGAAACTCTGAACTTCATAAGCACTCTGGATCATAGCACTCAGGACGCTATGTCATTGTTACAGAGTGTTCGCTTTGATTAAAAAAACATTCCATCTTACATTTTCCAAGAAGCTTGTGATCTGAAATTTAATCAAGACACAAAAAACTACACAAATTACACACAAACCAGTGTAACTTTTACACATTATATATTCATTAATAATAATTATTACTGTATAATGCTAATGTACAATATCTCAGGTATTTTACAGTGATTTTGAAGTGTGTGGAATGAGCTGTATTCTACTCTATATACTGCAAACTAATCAGCCACAACGCTAACACCACCGCCAGGTGAATCGAAAAACATGGATTATCAGTTACATAACAGTTAGTTCTGACCGAGTAATCCAACTGGACGAGAGGTATCCCACGGGTGGTGATAATAGACGGTAACAGCACTTTGATGTTTAACTATCTGTATCACTCCACATCACAGGTGTCCTAACAATCGTTAATTACTCTAACTGTTGCTCGAGCATGGGTGATAGTAGGTCTATACAGACTGCAGTACTGAAGATAGAGCAACCTACACTTAAAACCAGTCAAGGAAGCACCTTCAGCAAGAAAAGACATCTGATATTGTTTACAACACTATGTCTACTTCATAACTGCTGTATTAAGACCTAAGATGAGCTACAAAGCTAGAGATAACTAGCATCTAACATAAGATCAAATCTGTCTTTAATCCGTCATTGGGGTGTGGGACAAGAGTGGGACTAGTGCACAACATAGAAGTTAACAGAGCTGATATTCTAAAGCAGATTAAGTGGAAATATGAATGGAAAGTTCCACCAGTCACAGAAGGATGTGTTGTCGGAGCAAAATATCTAAAATCATAATCTGCTGATGATAAATGGTGTTTTTTTTGGAACTGCTGCATAAAAGCAGTGTCACACTCAGGTTAGCCTGCTGTATGTATCCTGATTGTTCTTGACGTAAAGGTTTTCTCTTTGAGTAGAAATAGGAATATTTATGAAATAACTGCTGTCCTGACTTCCACGGCTGTAATTATTTTCTCATCTTGGTAGATCAATATGAAGCTAAATTATAACTATCTGTGCAAGTGAATTGGAATGCTGGATTCTGGACCTGAAGTAGAGATGTTTAATGAGTAAGGCGAACTCATAAGACTAGACCGAAACACTGCTATGCTTCATATATTAGGTGGCCAAAAAAATATCCATTTTAATTATTATATTACTTTTAAGTTATGGTTAAGTAATACTTACATTTAAATATTAAAAACACATAAATGTACTCAACAGGATCTGTTCCGTATTTAGAGTATTTTTACTTTTTATTTATTCCTTATTACCAGGAGTGTGTATAGACTGCATATCATAAAAGAAAGGAAGACCATCTGGTAACTTCTGCAAAATTAGGTTATAATGATTACAATGATTTTAGCATAAAACAAAAAAATAATTTTCTACAGCACAGAACTCATAAGTCCTTCTGAGTTATAGTGATGTCATTTCCCTCAGACAGAGTAATGAGAGTGGTTAGTAATCAGTCAATAGCTTGGGTCACGTGGGGCTGTAAATAATGTGGAATAAGTATGGTGTAACCATATTTAATATTCATTTCTGTAGCGATGTGCACTGCAGAGAATTGGCTCTGCCTCCCAGCATGGTGGCGATGAGTGGATTAGTTTGTAGAATTGTTTCTGTGGCATTACTGGGTGCATCCAGATGAGAATGCTGTTAAAGTCACTGACTTTAAGCTAATAAAAACCTCCAGCTCGTAAAACAATTAAGGCACAAATTCCAGAAGGGATATATACACATGGCGTAACAGAAATGTTAATTGGATATTTTTATATTATGGGCTGTGTCATGATATTATATGCATAAAGGTCTAGTCAACCTGTTTCTTTATCAGTTATAACCAATCTGTAACTTTTTATCAGCCACATGGTATTTTATACACTGATCAGCCATTACATCACAACAAAAAATATTATGCCCCCGTATTGGGTGGATTTCCCTTGTGCTGCCTGGGCAGCTCTGTAGCTCGGTGGTTAAGGCATTGGACTATGGTTTAGAAGTTTCTAGGTTCAAGTCCCATGACCACCAAGTTGTCCCTGTTGGGCCCATGAGCCAGGCCATTAACCCTCAGCTGCTCAGGTGTATAATGAGTAAAAAATTTAAGTAAACCTCTTTTTATTATCAGTTATAATTAATCTGTAACTTTGTAATGGCATCTACCAAATGCCTAAATGTAAATGCGTACAAGACATCTGGGGTTGTGCTGTGCTGTGGTGTCTGGCCCCAGGAAGTCTGGGGAGGTTGGAGACTTGGGCTGTTTACCTGCCGGGCCCAGGTGCACTCAGTGTTTAGATTCGTTTCACTTTTTTTCTGGTGATTTGTAATTTGTGCAGCATTGACTTTTCTTTGGGAATGGACCAGAGGGCTGGCCTTTAGTGCTCGTGGGCATTGGTGAGTCTTGGGTGCCCAGGATCCTGTCACCAGTTTACTGTTATATAATTGATAATCAATGTTAATGGTAGAGTTGATCAGTGTATGTATGGTTCTTGTATCCACCAACTGACTTTGAACCTTGCCCATATGGTTTTAAATACAGTATCTGGTTTGTTCTGACAGCTTGTTTTTCAAACCTCCCGTGTGTCCATATTTTTTCAGTGACTCATTTTCTTTTTTAAAGTTTCAGAACATAAAATTGCACACATCATTAAAGCTGAGTGCTGTCTGGTAGTTCTTTACAGCCTGTGGCTACCAGAGACGCAACTGACATTTAACTTTAAAGTTGATATTTTTCTTGTACTTGTTCAGCGGGAGCATGACAATCTTTTAAGCATTTTATTGTCATGTGATTTCTGCCATGGCATTGAGGAATTAAATCATGCAGATATCATTAACCATATAATGTAAGTGCAGCTTAAACCTGATTCAAATGTTACGGAATGATCAATACAAGCTATAAAATGTAAAATCTATATAACTGTCCTGTTTACATGCAAGTGAGACTAAAAATTTAAGTCATTGTCAATGAAAAAGAAAAAAAAAACTCTTATACCAATAGGCAATTACAATAAACATATTTCATTCTGGAAATACGTTATGGTAATTTTTATATCTATACTTATTAGACCAAAACTACACCCAAATTGAAATTCAGAACTTGTAAAGTGCCATATTGAAAATTCACATTTTCATAAACAAAAAGACTATCACATACAAGTCACCTATATAAATAAAACAAAGGTTTTGTCTGTATATTGGTCAGAACTCGCACTTTCAATAATATTTTTACGTTTTATATATTAGAGGACCTGAAACCACTTATCACTTATTCATCATCCATACTGCTTTATCCTGTATTCAGGGTCGCCGGGGGCCATAACAGGGCCCACACAAATACACTCACTCACACACTATGGGAAATTTGGGAACACCAATTTAATATATACAGTATATATCAATGTGATAGTTCCCAGTGTGTAGACAGACACCTACAAACCGCCACGATCTTCACCAAACACTACTGAAAGCAAGACACAGCATGGCTTAAAAATGTAAAAAATTTTATTTAAAAAAATTAAGCCACAGCAAGGCTTAAAAATTAAACCTTCAAAGATGAATGGACAGATAAATGTTTTTTTTTTATTCTTTTAAAACAATATTTTGGTATTTCTAAAGTGAAGTTAAAATGAAGTTAAACCTGCACCATTAATACAATCTAAATGTTGAGTAGAAGAGAAGTTATGAGGAGTTTTGTGCCAGATTAGAAGTTTTGTAAGCCTACTACGCGTGCGTCAAACTGTGGACGTGTCTTAACGTGATCACCGAACAAAATGGCATGAAACTTTTGTATTACTTAGATATTACCTGAAGTTTAACCTTCACTGTAATGCACAATGTAAACAAACACCTGCACCAATAGATATTAATTAGAAACGCTAAAGGGAACAGTTTAGCTGATGGAATAACAGTGCTAAAGTGATAGAAGTGAATTGTAACACTTTGGAGTTGCTTTAAGACAAAAGTTAATCTTTATCAAATTTATCTTGTCGATATCTCAACTGTGATTCACTCTCCGAGTAACCGAACAGGGAGTGTATTTGGCTGACGACAAAAGAAGTCCACTTTGCATAAACAAGGCGTAACATACTCAACCTTAAAATTTAATTTCTTTGTATTAATAAGTTTAATAAGAAAGTTCTACCATTAAGAAAGACAGGCAGACATGTACGTGGGCTTCAGCCTGAAATAATATCATCACATTATCATTACATTAAAGCTGATCAGCTGATGACTATTCTATAAACTCATTTTCCGTCAACAACATGAACTCTCAAGAATGAAGTGCTTGAAGTTAAGAATAAAGTCCAGAAAGACAAGTAAGGAAGGTTGAGAGGGTATCTCTGTTATATTGATGACATGAGCTGATGGCTTCACAATGAGAATGCCAGAGAACTGATTCCTCTCAGTGTGCATGTGTGTGTGTGTGACATAGAGAGAAGAAATAGAGAGAAGTCTGCTGTAATTATGGCTCTTGAGACATGAACTGTGTGACAGATGAAGGATTGGAGGGCTAACTGTATACCGATTTCTCTCTTAGATGTAGCTCTGGTTTCTCACACTCACTCTGTATATGAAGAATATCACAAATTAATACATCTTATAATGGCTTCTTATATCCTGGCACTGAGTTGTTTACGTGACAAGTACTTTGAATAAAAAGCCTAAGAGATTATCCATTTCCTGCAGCTTTCTCTTATATCATGAAGGGCCTAGCCGGTAGGGTCACTGGCTTTTATTTTCATTTTCATTCTCATTTCTTCCTGATTAATAAACATTGGTTCAATATAAATGTATAATCATTAAAAGCAAGGCCATATACGTATGAGTACAAAAAATGGCAGACGTCAGTGCTCAAGCCTATTAGATATTAATTTTAATGATATTTGAGCTATCTCTATTTGATGCACTTGATATGGTCCCTTGTACTGTACAGTATATTGCTTTTACATACAGGATAGCTTTGCATTTTATGCTTTGGGGAATTTTTCTAAGCCATTTTTACTTCTAGATCTAAGCATTTAAAATCTAGACTAACTGTGGACTCTTTCTGTACACTTGAAAGACTTACATAATGTTTAAATGAAAAAAAGCAGCTGTTTGAATTGCATTGTACTGCTCTCATATTGGCGATCAAACCCCTGCAGATTTAGTAATTACATGGGATCAGTGTTACTCGGCAGAGCTGTCAGAAATCTCCAGTGGCCTGAGCCTGTCAGACATCAGTTGTCGTCTTGTACTGCACACTTCAGATTGCTATTTGTCACTGGAGATGATGTAGTACTCGAGTAAAGGGGATAGGATCCATGAATAAATTATCCCCTCAGTGGATATGATGTCATCTAATACTCGAGATAGCAAGTTGATAGCAAGACTGACATGTAGAGAGTTCTTATAAGAACCACAAGTGAAAGATATGAAGTTAATAAAGCAGTAAATTTCAGTTTATATTAGTGGGAGATTGACATTAATATTTAATTGTTGTGAGACATTTATAGTAGGCTAATTCCCAATGTGGCTAGTTCATACTGTATGTATATTCTGCAGGGTTAGATTATGAACCCATGTCATGATATTACTTTTATAATTTCAACACAGAAAACAAGAAGTATCTGCAATATAAACTGCTGTGTTCAACGTTCTTTAAGCATCTTTTGGATTGATAATAGATTTCAGTTTTTAGCTAAGAGAGACTAAAGAAATGATTTAATTTGCTAGAAGAGGTTTCTGGATGTTTGTTTCTTTCTCTTTTTTAAATTCTTTTGAATTATAAATCTTTAAAAAAAAATCTTTTAACAAATTAGTATTTTGTTATTCTGTGACTTTACTTGCAAACTGATCCCCTTTACAGGTTAATTACGACTAACAGCAAGCTAAAGAAAGTCATCAATAAATCAATAATGTTTTCCTCAATATATATTGTCCAAAGCAAACCGATGACAAGATTCCCTCAAAGAGGTCCATTAAGCCTCCCTGGGCAGTTGTTTATTGGAATGACCATTTGCACAAAGCACACAGAGCTGTTTAACTAATGAAGCCTCTTCATTAAAGCTTAAAAAGAAGCCCATAAGAGAGTCCATCTCATAATGTCTCATGACTCGGTGGTGCTGAAACAGCACCAGGGCCGACCGATGGAGACTTGACAGATTATTGATTCGTTCACTCTAATTCCTTCCCCAGAACAGGTGTATGTGTAAGAACAACTAATGATGAATAAGTAGAGAGGTGGATGGGAGTGCCGTGAAATGTAAAAGAAAAAAAATACAGAACCATCGTCTGGTCGACAGTGAAAGAAAGAGAGCATGTGAGATAAGAAATGAAGGAGGGGAAGAGAGACAGTATTAGTTTTATTATGAAGGTCGAGTCCTTGTATGATTTGATTTGCTGCAGCAGTGTGTGTTTTTATTCAAGTGTGGTAGCGACACTATTAGGCGCCACTCAGGAGAGCTTCAGGTGCCCTCCATCAGCACTTTCTGCCTCCACTTACTTTAAATCTACATTTAATCTATCTATTATTGTACATCAACAGCCAGAGCAAACAGTCAGCCAACCAGGCTGTTGCATTAACACACACAAGCACACACACACAGAAACATGCATGGCTCATTTCATATTGGAGTGGTGCTCTCAGTGACTCATAGTAAGGTACTCAGTCCAAAGCTCTGCACGCTGAGGATGAGAGATAGAAAGGCACGAATATCCGAGAAATGCTTTGCCAAGTTTTTAAGTCACTAGTCACTAGTCAGGTTAGTGGAGTTTTAGATTGTCTTTTAAAACTGTAAACATTCATGCACTCATTCACACAATTAGATTCAGCATTTAGAGCTGATAATCCACCTATGGACAGGTTTCTAGGAGGAGAAAGGAAACTGTAGCATGTGTCAGGCAGAGGAGAAAATGTAACAGAGAATCTGGGGCTGTAAGGGGGCACCAGCACCCAATGCACCACCGTCATCCTGTCACAAGGAAAAGTTTAGAATACATGGTTAACCTTTAAATTATTCATATTCATTTTACACCCATATGCATTCCCATTTAATCATGTTCTAACTCCTTGATGCACAAACATCCACAATACGCCTAAATACCACATCAAAAGTGTAATTAGTGTACGTAGTTATCACTGCAGGAGTTGGTGAAGTGAAATTAGCGAAGCTAATAAAGAAACTTAAAAGCACAGAGCAGCTTCATTTCCTTTTTTCTATTGAATGCAAAAGGAGAACAAAAGCTGAGTGAAGAGCAGATGAGGGTCGGCATGGAAACATAAATTATACTCAATGTATCCTGCAGGATAAACAATATAAGAGCGTACAGTAATAACTGCATTTTAAATATATCGCAGTTTGTTAAAATAGCCATTATAGATTTAGATATCAGTGATTTTAGGACTTTACCCATGAAGTGACTGATCTGGGATCTGTTTTTCAGTATTTTGGCGTATTCATTTTGAATCAAAAAGCCATAGACAAAGTGGGTGTAATTTCCACATTAGGCAATAGCATTCAAAAAAAGAAAAAAAAAGAAAAGAAATGTAAAATAAAGCAGCAGAGAAGAGGTTATATCAAGTTTGCTTTTAGTTGTGTAGCACATCTCATTGCAAATTTGCGCATTGTTTCCATCTTAAAGAAAAGGTTTCCAGCTATTTGGTTCAACATTATTCGTATAGCGCTTTTAAAAATAGATGCTTTCACAAAGCAGCTTTGTAGAAATCCACCAAGCCTCATCAGTTTTTTGCCTCCTCCACAGAAGTGAGGGCATTAAGCTTCCTGCACAGAGAGACAAAAGACTAAAAAGAGGCACGAAAATAAAACTACTGAGAACCAATCTTTTTCGGGTACATGCAAACACACACAAAACTCACACGTTAATGCGCAACAGTGATTCCAAATGCTTGCCTACTTGCCAAGTCTTACACAGACATGCATTATTTGTGTGTACCTGCTCAATGCTGCAGATGGACCATTAATGAAGACTGTAGAGGACAAAAGAATACAGAACACCATCTTTTTAACACAGAGAGATTAAAATTTATAAATGGGATGAACATGTAGGAATCCGCAGGAGCGCACCAACAATGCATACTTGACACCAAGTAGCTGTCACACTGCAGAACAACACTATCACTGTGTTCAGGCGGCGGGGAAACACGTTCTAGAGAGAGAGTACTGTATACTGAATGTAAATTGGATGAGTGCAGTATGAGTCATTAATGCTCAAAAAGTATCATAACAAAATAGTTTTATATAGAAATAGAACAGCATGATAGAACGCAATAATAATTACATAATTATTATTTATCATAATTATGGACTAGCTTTAGGGTTCTTTGTTTTGTTTTTTAAATGACCAGAAAGCACTGAGCGATACGACCTCAAATCATTATAACAAATAAATTCAACATTTTACCTTAATTATGATTAATGAACGATTGTTTTGCTTTTGTTTCTTTGTTTTCCTCAAACTTCACTGACAGTGTTTGTACTGTAAATATGCTCAAGTATTAAAGCTGGGACATTTGTTTTGGAATGATGTTCCATGTTGCTTCCATTTCTCAGACTAGATGAAGCGGACTCGCACGCAGTAGTAAGTACTGTAAGGGGACAGTAGATGAACACAAAGAGGGGAAAGTACTAACAGAATTTAACAAAACGTACTAATAGAATTAAAAAAAAAAAAAAAAAAGCGAAATAATTGACCTGGGCAAGATTACACAGATCAAAGGTTCTGATTTATTCTTTCTTTTTTAGTTTCGATTAATTGCTCAGCCTTACTTTACAGTAAGTGTACTTTTTCCACTTAAAGTAAAAATTGTTGTGCATTTTTTTTATTGTAACAGAATTTTATTATTTTGGATTTTGAGCTGATATAACTTAATTTTTGTTAATGGCTGAGTAAATTCACAATAGAATATGTTCTAAAGAACCTATCAGCCAGAGTTGACAACTTACTGAAGAAGAATTAGGAAAAAAACAGTAGTCCTTAAAGTAGCCATATGTTTACATTCCCACCAGACAAAGAACGTCAGACTGAGGTCCAGAGAAAAAAAAAAAACAGCCCCGCAGAGACATACGGTTTCACTCCTCCTGAGAGGACCTCAGTAATTAGCTGATGAATGAATAAGATGTTTTAAATGAGGCAGAATGCTAAACTATGCCTTCATCTGGCTCTTGAAGACTGAAGTCTAGCATCTGTGCATTAAGCTAAGCAATTTTGAATTCTGTCAAATGTCGGTAAAGTCACTTTACAAATTCTGAGGTTAGCAGACATGAAATGACCTTAACCGTTGCTTACGTGATTCCCTCTCTGTCCATGTAGGTGAAGCAGCCTTTAGCAAGGACAACAACTGCCTAAATGCAGCTAAGGCCTGCAATCTGAACGACACATGTAAGAAATACCGCTCGGCCTACATCAGCCCGTGCACCAGCAGGGTGTCCACCACTGAAGTGTGCAACAAACGCAAGTGTCACAAAGCCCTGCGCCAGTTCTTCGACAAGGTACCAGCGAGGCACAGCTACGGCATGCTTTTCTGTTCATGTCCATCTGGAGAGCATTCTGCCTGCTCAGAACGCAGACGCCAGACCATAGTGCCAGCGTGCTCTTACGAGGACAAGGACAAACCCAACTGTCTGTCCCTGCAAGCGTCCTGCAAAACCAACTACATTTGCAGGTAAGCTAGTTTAAGAAGAGGATGAATCCAGGTTTTTGGCAGGTGCTAATACCATTAAGAGTGAAGGTGAACTTTCTCAAATGTCTCTTTTCTACCTGATGATGTGCGTGACTGTAAAATGATGGCTCATTGCTTATTCCATGAGGTGATCTGGTACATGATGAATTTTTATCTATTCTGGGTGTGCTACATTAGGTCTCGCCTGGCCGATTTCTTTACCAACTGCCAGCCAGAGGCTCGTTCAATATCCGGCTGCCTGAAGGAGAGCTATGCTGACTGTCTGCTGGCCTACTCTGGCCTTATAGGTAAATCAAACATAGAGAAGGATCATCTCACATAAATACAATAATCATCTCAAGGAATACAGTTAAGCATGCTGTTATAGCATGTTTGGACTATATTTATTGTTGTGGAACATGTGAAAAACAAGCCAGTTCGTGCTTTTACTTACCAGCCTCTTTGTTTTTCTCTCCCGCAAAGATAATAAGTCAAATACATATGCATGGTCATGTTAGAATTACTCAAGGTTTTTTTTTTACCTTGAGTAATTTTAGAATATTTTTTGGAGTTACAACAGAAGGCAGTAACACAAAAATTGTGTGGGTCCAGTTGACTCATAAGAGGAAAGAATGACACTACATGAATACAAGGTTTTCCAACACATTTATCCTGTGATCTATCCTAGTCTGATAGAAATGGTCGTTCCAGAAAGACAATGTCCCCATGCACGGGACAGCAGCCACAAGGCACATATGATGTACTATACAGTAAATTTATTTCTGTGGCTTTCAAAATGACTAGATCTCAGTCCACCTACACACCTAGACTATTTGAACCAGCACGTTAGACAGTGTTCTTTACCATCATAAATACAACAGCCGAGGGAATAGCTTTGGGAGAAATAATTCCCTTCAATATAGTTTCAGGGACTCAAGGTCATGATGGTCTGACACCTTACCAAGCTACATTAAGTCTTAAGTCACTGTCTTTAGCTGCATTAAAAAATATTGAGTATAAAATGTATGTATGACTGGTTTCATAGTTCCCATATAGTACGTAAAAAATAACCTAAAATACCATAGAACTCCAATGATGTTTATGTGTCGACACAGGATACAATTACAGTAATTACACCTGAATTAATTCTAACTGATTAATAATACTTTTATAGATGAGATTAGGACACCAGTTTCACCCTTTACCATAATTTGGCTTAGTTTTGGTCAAGTTATTCATTTTTTTGTAGTATTATATACCCAAAATTACTTAAAATATGTTTCAAGTCAATGAGGATTTAAGATGTCTCTCAAAATTGGCATTTGATTTTTGTGAGCCAGGTACGGTGATGACCCCGAATTACCTGCGCTCAAGCATCAGCGTGTCTCCCTGGTGCGACTGCACCAGCACTGGCAACGGGAAGCCCGAGTGTGACAAGTTCTCAGAATTCTTCACTAACAACCGTTGTCTTCGTGAGTCCCCCTGCTCTCACTAATTCTTCACATCAGCATTCACCAAGATGTCCAACTCTGTTTGACTGTCATTTCGCTCAATGTCTGGCTGTCATGTCATCCGTCGTACTACACGGTGGCTTGATTGACAGGAGCCCTACAGTAAGACAAATCATGTCCAATGCTGTTTTGTTGCTACCTTGTGATTATTCATTAAACGTACCTGTAAATCAAATCTGTGGGCACTGTGTGAGGATGGCATGCTCGTCAGGGGCAGTCAGACGGGGAGTAGACAGACAAATCATGCTTAAGTGGGACAGCTACAGGGAGGCCTTGACAGGGAAAGGCAATAAAGCATTATTTGGGTGTCTGAGCTGTAGAGAAGTGGAAAACTGGCATTATTTTGTCAGCGGCTTATTCAAAAGCATCCATTTAGATGGAGTGGGTGTGGGGAGGTAGACAGTGAGGAGATGGGAAAGAGGATATGTCTTTGTGAGGCACTGGTGGGAAGAACAGCAACGTCAGGCCAGAAAGCTACACTTAGCATATTATGACATGTTAATTAAAAGTGCAGTTAGTCACACAGGAAAAACTACATCACCACAAATGGAACACTGTGCATGATATAATGCAGTCTGTTATCTATGTCCTTGAGCACTTATTTTGGAGGACAGTAACCTGTCAAATGAATTGTAAACTTTTTCCCACTTATTGTAATATTAAAGGTAAAACAGGTGACACACCTTTTGAAAAAAAAAAGGAGAGAGAAAAGAAAGAAAGGTGCTAAGCTATACAAACAATAGTCAAATGGTTCTTTTAAATAGGGCATGTTTACAGGATTTTTAAAAACATTCTATTATGAATGTTAACTCTTTTTAATTTTTATTTTTTTTACTGTTTTTGTAAGCTCATCTTTCTCAACAACGACCTCTTCTTCCTTAACAGAGTAAATAGGGAGCAGATGTTTCAGGATATAAAATTCCACCCACAACAGACAACATGAGGTCATGAGGTGATATCAAGTTAGCATGGCTAATCACAGAATCAGAGTTTAAAGTCTTTACCTTTAAAAAAGTTATAATGTATATACAAGTTTTAGCTTTAGGTTACTCACCATACAGATATATTTGTTTGTTAAATCTAAAACATTGATTGTACAGTGTACTGTTTGAGCAAGAAAATACACACCACTCATGTGAGTTAGCTGCCTAGCATGTTGCTAACAAAAGCCAAACCTGGGGGTGGGTAGTTTCCCACTTTCTCTCTCAAACACACTGAGACTATGTAATTCTGACTGGTGAAGTCCCCATTCAGGGAAAAAAAAAAAAAAAAACACTCTTCCTATTTGTCTTGGACTTATGGCACTTAGTTATTAGACTAGTTAACCCAGTGTAAGTATATATCCAGTGATGTAAACTTTAAAGCACTTTTTGTAAGTCGCTCTGGATAGAAGCGTCTGCCAAATGCCTAAATGTAATAGTGAATTATATTTTATTAAATAAACTGTCTCATCTGATTTTCAAGTCCTCAGCAACATACTGTCTGTTCCATGATCTGGAAATACCTCAATTAGTGGCAGCACAAACACAGTTTTTAAAGTTAATTTGCATTCACCCGAATTAAAACATGTAAAGGTATAGTATGAATATATATACCATCACATCCTTACCCAATTAGTACTCCAAAAAGTATAATTTTTTTAATTTATTTTATTTATTTATTTATTTATAAGGATTAGACTCTGATGTTTATTAAGATTACACCTTTAAGGGAACATGCTACAGTAAGCATAGTCAGAGAACAGAAGCACTTAAACAAACAACATAAATGAACCTGGGTTGTTTACAACAAAATGTTAGCTTTACTTATAAACCTGAAATGACACTATAACTTTTCTTATAAACTCATTCAAGAGCTTTGCCAAGGACCAGAAAGTGCAGATACAGATCAGTGGCACATCGTTTATTTTTAAGGAACAGGCCATGCACAACGATGAGACAGCACAATGGAACTAAGTGCCTTTGAATATTAAAGTGCTGTACCTTTTAGATAAAGTTAACTCCAGAATTATTGGCAATCTTAAGTCAGAATTTAATCAACTTTAATAGTTTTGAAGTCTCTCCAGTTTGGTCAGCTGCCAGTTCTCAGCCACCAGCCAGCTCTCCCTAATCTCACTGCTACAGGAAATACAGTAGCTATCTGTCCTCTTTTGCATACATTAGCTCACAGACACCTGTCATTGGCTAATGTCTGTCTAATTAAAAATCAATATATAAAATCATTAGCACATGCAGTAAGTGATTATGTGCTTTAACGATGGGATGTTTTATTTTATTTTTTTACAGTACTGTGTCTTGAGCTAAGTCCAGTCCTTGTACCAAAGCAGTTTCAGAGGAATGGCCTTTGTTTGTTTGTTTGTTTGTTTGTTTGTCAAGCCACATAGTTATCTATAAATCATACAAGCATAAACAATCATCTAACTTAAAGCATTACAGTAGTTTCTTTTTCTTTAATTTAATTTACATCATTTAATTTAATTTGAAGAAATTAGAGGTGGCTTATGACATTTGCACAGTACTGGCTTTTAAAACTATAAGTTGTCAGACAATGCATGTTTTTTCCTCAAAACACTGGTTCTGAAATTATTGACATTCCGCCAAGAAATATTTAGCAAGGACTCTATCTAATTATCTAATATGGAATATTAGTATTTTCTGAGAGAATAACAGAAACATTTTGATCTTTATTATATTCCCAAGTTTGCATGTGTGGACATACATTCTCATGGGGTGTGATTATTATTTTCAAAATTATTTTTGCCCATTATTCCACAGTGTGCCAATAATTCTGGAGTCAACTACAGAACAGTCCCACTGTCAGAGGTCGGACTGCCCTCCTCCACTGACCCATCACACTCAGATATGCTGTGTTTGCTCATGTAGACACTGTAACATATCAGAACATCTTTTATCCTCTTAAACTAATTACAAAAAGAGAGAAAGTGTGAATATTTACCTTTCAAGGTGGTTAAAAGAATTAATTTGTGTTAACATTTGAACCTCTGTTATAATGAGTCTTCTTTTTATCCTCCAAAAATTACACAACCCTCCTGGGGCCTGTATGTTTAAAGCATTAATACTCCTGTCTGCAGCGTCTGTGAACTGGGGATCTTTATCAGCTTATTGGCTGTGGCACAAAATAGAGAGGACCATACCTATTAATATTAGCTCTACACAAAACAAACAATGATGAATGCAATTCTTCAGTCAGCAGGTACGTGGGCAACATTTTAATCTTCATGTCTGCATGTGTGTAGGTAATGCTATCCAAGCATTCGGCAACGGTACAGATGTTGGTGTGTGGCAGCCACAGCCACCCATCCAGCCAACTGGCCAGTCCAGCACTCTTCAGAGGGGACAGGAAAGGACAAATAATGGACTGGAATACCAAGCGTTTGCTAATGGCCTGGATCCCAGCAATGGCCATCACCTCTATAGCTTCTGTGGTAACCTCCAGGTAAGATAAGTGTAATAAAAGCGGTTTTAATGTTCTGTAACTGGAAACTTGAAATAGGAAACACAAAGTTCATGAAACAGATAAATGCCATGATGCATATTTGAAAAGTAAATTATTAGTAAGCTATATTTATTATTGGCTTCTTACTAGGTGGTGAATATAATATTGAACTCTTCAGCTAAGGATTTCTGAATTCCTTTATTTTCTGCCTTTTTCCACTAGATGGTTTGTATTGGGGATCCTAGCAATCCTATACTGTCCTATATGTTCTATATGGCCAAAAGTATATAAATACCTGACCATGAGGACTATATGTGGGTCTTCCTCAAACTGTTGCCACAAATACTAAAGCATACAATAGTCTTTACACTGTAGCATTATGATTTCGTTTCACTGAGACTAAGACACCCAAACCTGTTCCAGCATGACCCTACCCATGCACAGCGTGCGGCCCATAAAGACATGGTTTGACAAGGTTGGTGTATCACTGACCTGGACACAACAAGCACATCTGGTCAGGTGTCTAAACACTTTTAACAATTTAATGTATGGTTGGTGTAGGGTTGTAAGCAGGCCCAGTGAGCTCAGGGCACAAGATGGAGGACATGTCAATTACTGCTTTACTCCATCACAAACATCCTTCTTCACTCAATCTTCTGATTGAAATCTAGTTCTACCTAGAATCAAAGACTCTAGATGTCTGTGACTAGAGTAGGTTTGCTTGGTTTATTAATTGAATCACAGCTGGTTCTATTGGTGCTGCTAATATGTTGTAAAACATGAGGACAATACAAATATGATTTCATTTGCAACATGATGCTATGCTAACAAGTATATTAAGGTGTTTTTTCTTTTCTTTTCTTTTATATGTTCACAGAAACAATGTATTATTTGCAAGTGTTATGTCCACATACTTGTGATTAGTAGATTTGGTAGATTTGAATTTTGTGCCATTTATTTATTTATAAATTGTACTTTATAACATGTGTTTCGCCAATCTACCTTGGTTAATTGTTTATTAAGTGGCAGAACATTAGTATAACAAAACTTTTAAATATTTGACCCCAAGAAACTTTAATGCTTCTTAGTATGAGGGGAAACGGGTGACCCAGTTATAAAGGGTTTGTGCTTATGATTGGTAAGATGCAAGTTCAATTCCGTGCACCACCAAGCTGTGACTAAAGGTCACTGAGTAAGACCTTTACCCCTCGTAATTCATGCATATTTAATGTTAATATAAAATATAACCTCTGCGAGTGGAAGTGGTTATCTAAGCTTGTACTGCTGATGCAGAAAATTTCAGATACAGACTGATTGATGCCACTGTGAAGACACACACACACACACCAGCTGTGGCCCTTCACAGCAATGCAAGACCTGTGTTAATATTACAGCCAGTCGTTTGTTGAACAGATGACAGTTGCGTATGAGATCTTTCACTTTTCTGTTAAGACTCACTGGTGAGATGACAGCTCACTTTTGACTGATGGCTCTGGGCTGTCATAATGATAACATAATGATACCCACACACAAACACACACACATACACACACACACATTTGCAAGCCCTTTGGATAAAAATGAGATACATCAAGCGACCAGAGCTGTCATGTCATGCCTAATTAGCTGTCACATTAACACAAGGAACATCCTTAAGTAGGAACTACCCATCCATAGCACTGTGCCCTAACTGGTGTCATCATGCTGACGCACCCAAGCATCCCATATCTGTCCACATCGTCTGCTTTAACTGACTTTGCCTAGCATGACAGGAAGCCTCACACACAGTGGAGGAACACACAAATGCACACCAGGGCTCAGATTATTCCCAGGGTTCAGCATGGCTCCTGGATCTTTAGACTTTTTAAAGATTTCTGCGAGAACATCTTTATAACCGAATCTGATCGCATTAGATATACACTCATATCTTTTGCACAGCCATACATCATAATGTTTTAATAGTCATATTATGATTTATTAGTGGGCACATTTTCTTCAGCAGGATAGACCTCCAGGAAGACCATTAATCATGTTTTGCCACAATCCTAGTCCCACAAATTACTTCCATTCCCTCTATTGCGCAGCAAGTTTATTATTTTCTTAACTCTCTATGGAATCACTTTATCATGCCACCAATTCCGTCTGTGTGTAGGATTGTGAATAGTGCAGTAAAGTTGTATTTATAAAAAAAAACAACACTAAATATAAAATCATATTATAATGTATTGTGCTGTCATACACACTAATGTGGTCTGTGCTGCCAGACTGTTACTACAGTCGCAGTGCAGATTGATTAGTGAAAGATAGTTTCAGTGTGAGTTCACTAAAATGACTCTGGATTATTTTATAAACATAAAATTTCTTTAGAGCACCAGCTTGACCAGTCAGACAGGCTTTAGTAATTTTTCTACTACTCTAGAGTCCCGTGAATGTCTTACATCTTTGTTCGTATTCTGTGTTTGTCTAGGCACAGAAGTTAAAGGTGAATGTTACAGTGGATGTTGTGTGCATGGTAGGTACAACTTTTGTTCAAGTAACTCATTTATATTTAAGGTTTAATGAAAACATCAGATATACCAATAACACTTATACTCATGTGCAAAATGTCTTGAGCCACACTTTGTTTCTTTTTTTATCAAATTCAATGATGTAGATTAAATAAGGCTTAAGTTAGATCATAGTTTATACCTGAATTATTCATAGGTCACTATGAGGCTTAACAAAAAAGAAAAAATGCCTCTGAAACTGGTCGGGTGAAGAACCTTAAATGAGAGCCTTCAGTAAGCCTGAAGAACTATTACTGAAGACTACACTAACAATGCAAGAAAGTCCAGCTCTTTGAAAGCAGAATATGAAGGAATGAGGGATGGCTCAAGACTTGCAAAGTACTGTGTTAAAAACATAATAATATTGCTGTATGAATACGATTTATTTGTCTGATTATTTACCGGAATAATGGTTTTACATTGCACTTTGGATATTTCTGAAAGTGAAACTCTTGTTATAGGCTTTGACACAAATCCTTTACATCAGTGGTCCAGCTATTCAAATATTAGGCTCGTTTAAGACATTTTTAACCCTGAACTTTCCACTGAAAGAACTCCAGACAGATTCCAGTAGATGTGGGCTGAAATGTTGGAGTGAGGTTATTAAGTATATAAAAAAACTAATAATACAGTACCATAGATTAATAACTTTGGTAATAATAGCATCTTTGATTGTAAGTTCTACCAAATGATAGATGATACTGTAGATAGATATGAGGAGCGGTCATAAAATTCGTATTATCATATGAAAAAAATGAAAACATTTGCCCAATTTATGTCCCCGGAAATGAGTACATTCATGAACATGAACAATAACAGGGGATTATTACAGGAACCTCCTCAGGAAATTACGGATGGAAATCAAGACGAAGAGTCATGGAATGCTCACAATGGGGGTTTGCCTTCCTTATAACAACCTGACAGCCAATTCAGCTCACAAAATAGTAAATCTTACGGGCGACATGGGGGAAGAAATTCTGCCCCACCCTCTCTACCCCCCAAAGCTCGCACCCAGTGACTTTTTCCTCTCCCACAACATGAAGAAACCAACCCGTGGCAGAAGTTTTAATGATGACAACAAGGTTACTGAGGTGGATCTTTTCCTCAAGGGCCTTGAAGTCTCCACCAGCACTTCCATCTTTTTAAAGAAGTGTGTCACCTTGGGTAGAAGATATGCAGCGAAGGTCTAAGCTCACAACCATTGTTGTTTTCATTATGTAATTTTGTTTTCATAGCAATTTTATGACCACCCCTTGTAAATAGATACATAGATAGATAGACAGATACTGTAGACAGATCGATCGGTCAGTCAGTCAGTGAATCATGCACTCCATGCTATGCTTCACAGCTCCAAGAGTCTCAGTTTGGTCACAGTTTAGAAACCTTGCTTTTCATTTTGCTTATTGCATTTAAAAGTACTTATAAAGACCTATTAGCTCTTATCATTCTGTTCTCCACAGGACCCTCCTTTGGCTGACCCTAGTAGCTTCAACGCTATATCAGGAAGCTCATCCAGCCTCGTCCACTCTTTTGCCATCCTTTTTGTTCTCCAACTCTTGAATTTGTAGCGGCTCTCAGTTCCAGAAAACACGGTTCCTCTAATGCAACTGATGCTGTTCTAAGTATGATGTCTTGATGTGCTAAAGCCAGTTTCCTTTTTGATTCCCAATGGACCAAAAAATGGAGCCAGTGTTACTGAAATGGGAATAAAAGGTCATTGATCAAAAAAATAATAATTTAAGTGGACATCTTCGTCACTAAAGTATTTGCTATTAATGTGGTAACTCGTGTTGGAAATAACTTTTGTTTTATTCATCCATGCTGTCAAAAGAAATTGTGGAGGGAAATAAGGATCATTAAATGCATTAAGATGGACCCCCTACTGCAGCAAGTCCCTTTTGGTTAATGGGAAAACTCTACAATTTACAGATGTTAATTGTCCCAGAGACAAGTTGAAAGAAACTCAAGCTTGCACTCAGCTGTCCATGCCACAGCCAAAATCCCACATCTCTCAGAAAAGCATCTGCCTTCTAATTCAGTTCATTAGCTCTTTCAAGACGAGCAGTTGTGGTTTCCCCAGTGTGGCTCCAGCATGGCCCTGATACAGACTGAGCCTTAGGGCAAAAGCATGAGACAGAAAAAAAACTAAAACGTCAGGACTGTTTTACAACACTGTTTCTGTTGAATGTTGCTCCAGTAAGACTTTAAAATGCAAATGTTTAGCATCGGTTGCTTTTTCTGTTTTTAGGAGAAAGATTATATGACCACTGCTGGGTAAAATATATTACCTGATGTGTTTTAACTGTGTACATTAAAGTTAAATGGGAAGCAAAAAAGGACAAAGATTTGAATGTTAAAAGCCATTGAACTTGTATGAACAAATTCGCTTCAAGGTTTGATGAAGTTGTGATGTCATACTGGGATAGTTTTCTGTTCACCACGATTGTATAGAGTGGTTGTTTGACTTAGCAGAGCTTTTCAGTCAGCTTGTTCAGTACCTGTCTGAATATTTTGCCCTGATCTCTCTCTCTCTCTCTATTACTGGTTGTTTTATTGTCTTTTACAGCTTTCTATGTAAAATCTAATCAGTGGTATGTTTGAAGTTCCTAAGAGATCAGCGGTTTCACAAACCAACCATGCCACAGTCAGTCACAGAGAGCTAAATTCTTCCACATTTTGATGTTTGATGTCAAGATTACACTTAAGCATTGACCCGTCCCTACATGTTTTTATGCGTTACCCTGCTGCCATACGATTGGCTGATTATAGGCATAAACGTGCAGGTGTTTCTAATAAAGTGGACGGTGACTATTTCTATGCTGTATGCTATGTATTACTAAATGGTGTTTAAAAAAGTTCTGCAATCGAGAATTCGATTTCTTTTATCACTCAAATCGTTGCGTCTCTTTTTTGCTTCTATATTAAATCAAAGCAAAGGTCACCGTACAGAAGGTTGATGATTCAGTCAAAAGCACCTCTATGTATAATGTCCTGTAAAATAAGTGAACATGGTTTTTCTCTCTTTAAGATGAGGTGTTCTGAAAATTTAAGCATTGTTGTGATACCGTGAACTGTTTAAAAATTAATTAATAATAATAATAATAATAATAATAAACACAAATGTATAATAGGGCTGTAAGTAGTGATACACTGAAGATTACATTAAAAGAATCAAGGATGAGCCTTTAATCTCTGTGAGATCTTTGTCCTTTCAGGAAACCTACATCACTGTGCATTACACATGGAAAATTCTCATTTACGGATATACTGATAATTATAGGTTATAGCAGAGATGTTAAATGCATTACCCTATTAAACGCTGTTTATTATTTAGTAACTACAGTGAAACTACAAGTTCTGCTGTGAGGAGTGCATGGAGTCTGGTGGTCAACTGACCCATTGTTACCAAACACACATAATCTAATGACCATAGCGGCCCATCTGCTCAGCCAACAGAAGAAGACACAAATCCATCAGAGCATTGATTTGGAAGATCGATTCAGATGCCCGTTTTTTGCTTGGTTATTTCATTCCGAACAGAAATGCACACTTTACTGATTATACGCTGTTGAAATGCAGCAGATGCCACAGGATCTTTTCAGGATGTTACATTTTACTACAGTTGACAGTTAAATGAGGTGTCATAAAACGCCGGCTATTGCTTTGACTCAATTTCTGTTTCCCTGGCAGTTAAAAAGCAGCATTTGTTTTATTAGAAGCAGCATGAATACACTGTGAAAACAGATTATACATGAATAATAGTGAAACCTCAATTAATATTAATCCATTAACGTTTAATAAGCACTAGTAATTTATCCTAGTCAAAATGCCAGTGGATCTGACATGATCTGGAAATACACACTGAACGGGATGCCAGTCCATGTCAGCGCACACATTCACACTACTTTACATATCATGTAGCCAGTCATCATATTGGCCTGTTTTTGGGAAGCAGAATTTTGGAATGTGGAGGAAACGTTGGCAGACTTAGAAAGTGAGAAAGTGCAAATATCCAAATCATTATTAAATTGTCACACTATCACACTTAGCCCTGAGAGTATATCTGGCAGTTCGGGCGCATGCATGAGGCTGGCATTTCAGCACAGTGGGAGGATTTCCCATTGTTACCCCTCAGGGCAGTAGGTCTATGTTCCCTGCATTGTAAAGTTGTGTAGTTGTGACTCGAAGCTGCCTCAGTGTCGGTCTGCCTGCTCTGCTTATCAGTCTGTGCTAACTCTGACTCCTAGCAGGCAGGATTAAGTGATAATAGGGACGCAGTGTGATTGTCAATCAGATCACATCTGTTTGTTCCACCAGGGACAATAACACACAAGGACACAGCCTGTCCCCATCACATACACTCCATTACAATCCGAGTCTTTTTGCCCTATTATAACACACATTGCTGGATATGCTGTAATTTGTTAGTGATAAGAAATGAGCTTAAAAGACATTGTAGTTTCTAATTAACTTTTTATTCAAAGTGGCATTGCTTGGTCAGATCCAAATATTCAAAAGCAACAAGGTCACAAGTTTCAATTTGTTTTTTCTAAATCTAAACCTGTCTGAAATAGCTGTCAGAATATGCATTTTTTTTCTACCTCAAACTACCTTAATTTATTTTGCTCCATTTCCAAATGTGTAGTTTTACTATCTATGTAAATGAGCTCCTGCTGAACCATCAGTGGTCTGAGCAACGAGCCAGGGGCGGGGAATCCTCTTAAATGAGGTCATAATGGGGAAAATAAACTTGACCAACACGAAATTGAAAAAAAAGCAACAAGCAAGGAGTAGTTTTTTTCCTTTTTTGTTTGTTTTTGTTTTTATATACACACACACACACACACACAAACACACACACACACACACACACACACACACACACATACTGGAGACCCATCTGTATGAAAAGTTAGGGAAATCAAGGGAAATTGAAGGAAAAGAGGAAAAGGAAGGAGAGTGAAAACCTTATATGCCATTAATCAATTTAATAATTTTATGTAATATTTTATTGTCTAAAGTGCAGATTGAAATCATTTTATTTCCTCAGCTACATGCTTATGAACTAGATTACCCACTAAAATGTGCCAAATAAATTCCTGATTTATAAAAAAAATCCTTTTTTTCTGTGTGTGTGTGTGTGTGTGTGTGTGTAAAAGTTTTATCCCTGAAATTCCGTTGCATCTCTGTCGCCGTTAGAGATTTAGGATTAAAAGTGACGGTAGGAATTAGACCTATACATTGCATTGGGGGAGATGGTTTCAAGAAAAAAAAGAAAGAAAAAAAAAGGCCAGAGGCAAGATTTAATATGATCTTAGGAGACTATTGTGAGGAGTCCAAAAGCTTCATTGTGCTCACGCAGCTTGCCAGATCTGCATCAGCTCTGTTATGAGCTGTGGAACCAAATGAAAAGCAGAAATGATATGGTAGCAAATAAACGAATAATGTGCTGGGTTTATCTCGGATAGCTGTTCAATAAGAAAGCAACCCTGATTAGAAGGAAACATGTTCCTTTGTACAAGTATATCAATAGCAACAGCAAAACCTCGGAGCTGAAAGAGAGAGAGAAAGTGACCCGTCGCCTTGAGATAATGACTTTCTTCAAATAAAGGGAAGGAGCCAAGCCAGGAGAGATAATGTAATCAGAGTGTACTGTCTGCTATGAGAGAGGAAATTATATCTAATTACTTCACCTCTGACCCCGGTGACTGACATCGCCCACGTGCGCACAGAACTCTTTTCCGAACCCTTGCTGCAGCACTCACCTTTACCATTTCACAGAAAATCACTTCTTCCAACATAAACACATTGCTTTTTTTTTTAATGTTATTGTGCGCAGTAAATGTCACGCTGTGTGTATCTGGCTTGAGAGATCTGCCGAGAGCGTGTGTGCGGAGATGATTTCTCCTCAGAGCTGGAGAAGGGCACGGGTAATAAGCCGGGATAAGGATTTGACTTACTGATAATGTTGACAACGTTTGACCCCCATTTCTGCAAACTTCGAACTAAAAAGCATGACAGACATTCACTCTTTCTACATGAGAACATAAAGAGGAGAAAATTTGCTCAGAACGTCGAATGGAGAAAAAAAGGCAGAGAAAGCTTTAAAATTGTTGCAAGTTTTAAAGCGTTAGAAAGGATCAGGTGACAATTACAGATGAAAAAAGTTACAAAATAAAAAAAAAGGGAGAGAAAAGTGAGGAAAATGACTAGAGTGCAATAATAGACAAAGCAAATCTCTCCCTTTAGCTATGAAGGAATCTTAAGCTTCCGAAACAGGAAAGTCGTAAAATGGAGTAATGGATTGAACAAATTGCTATATTGATCCAGATTACGAGAAGCTCTTGTGAAAATCACTACTTGAACGCATCCGTTCACCGAGCAAAACTAGCTGCAAGTGCACACTTCATAGCACATCCTGCAAACAATCACTGAAGTACAGAAGGATAAAATTAAAAAATAAAAAACTCTGCGTATATTCAGGAGGTCACTGAGCTGGGACAAGACATCCAGGACACATGAAGCTCATAAGGGACTTATTGTTACTGTAAATAAGAATAATGAGTCTAGCCGCACATCCTCCACACTCGTTTTAGTCAACTAATGCCCCAGAGAATAAGAAATGCCTTTGTGACCAGATCAGCTACGTCTATGCAATTTGCAAGCAAAAAAAAGACCAGACGTTCGAAGGGAAATGACAGGGGCACGCTGGGAGCCGCGCCGGGGCATTTAACTGCTCAGCGAGGTCAGCTTGCAACCAGAGTTTAAGACTCGGTTCAGAAGGCATTCCTGAAAGTTCGAATAAAGAAGCCTCTGAGAGTGCTGCCAAAAAACAAAGTAGAACAAAGGGCAAGCTAAGTACGTATGCAATGTCTGAAGACGAGCTTGTGCAACCTGAGGGGAGAAGGAAAATTGCTATGTAGGAGTTGTTGCATGATTGACCATGAGCACATTTCACTTCACAGGAACTGACTGCTCAGCCTGTGCTCTTAGGTAAAATACTGCTCAGCAAGATGGCATTTCCATCAAATACTCAACAGGGTGCTCGAGTAAATGTACTTTAGCTTGAACCCTTGCGTCCTCATCCAGTCAAAATGTCTTCTTTGAAATTTTTAGTAATGTGGAACATGGCTAAATCATTTCCCTCAACACTATGTGTACTAATGTACACTTTTCTTCTTGTCCATGAACCTGATAGTATTGCGTACATACAGTAGCATATAAGCTAAATCATGGATAATGCTAACATTCAATAAATATTCTTTACTTCGCTCTTGTAATGTACATAGAATATTCTTTAAATGATCATGTGTCATGTGTTAAAAAAAACCCTCAGATGATTCCTAGTTTAAAATTATGCTTAAAAATGTGTTTGTATGAAAGTATTGTAAAGCAATGTAGAGACAGGTGATATTAAGATGTGTCGCTACCCATGATCTGTAATAGCTTCATAACGGCTCTAATCTGAGACGCTGTAAATCAGTGATTTCTGAGGCTGGTAACTCTAAATGAGCTCCTCCTCATCTCCGCAGAGGTAGGTTTTGGTGTTGCTTTCCGGGGATGGTTTTCATAAGAGACAGGTTCATCATGGTGTTCGATGGGTTTTGCAAATGCTCTTGACAATACTGTTCTTGCAAGAATTGATACAAAAAGGCTGACCTCCGTGTCTTAAAAAAAAAAATATATATATATATATATATATATATATATATATATATATACACACACACTACTACTCAAAAGGGACCACAAATTTCTTTGCTTCTGTTTAGTGATTTCTACATTCTACAACAATATATGTGCAAGGCCACATAAAATTACAGAGCGGGATCAGCGGATGCTGAGATAATGCATAGAGGTCACCAATTTCCTCAATAGCTACAGACCTCCAAACTTAATGTGGCCCTTAGATTAGCTCAAGAGCACATAGGGAGCCTCATGGAATGGATTTCGAAGCTGTTATATCTGCAAAGAGTGGGCCAACATCATATTAATTCATCTCATTACCCCCACCCTTCAGCAACTTCACTGGCTCTTAAAATTTCAAATTTAGTTTAAAATTCTCCTCCTCACATTTGAAGCACTTCATAATCTCGTTCCCCCATACTTATCAGAGCTCGTTCAATTCTACTTCCCCTCTTGCACTCTACGCTCTTCTTCATCAAGGCTCCTTGTTACACCCCCTGCCCGCCTGACCACCATGGGCTCTAGAGCCTTTAGCTGTACTGCTTCTCGTCTCTGGGATTCTCTCCCAGAAAACATCAATAACACAGATCCTCCGAATAAATTCAAAACACAACTTAAGACCCACTTATTCAGAAACGCTTATTCTATTCTTATTCTGAACTCAAATCATCATTTAAACCTCCTTCTGAATCTTAAATTATGACACCGTCTTTTTACATGTTTTAATATTTTCTTACTACTTAACGTTATCTTTGTTATCAATGTTATCTTGTTTTATTGTTTAATTTATGTTTAATTTGGAAGGCACCTATGTAAATAAAATGCATTATTATTATTATTATTATTATTATTATTATTATTATTATTATTATTATATTAAACCCTATTGATTAAAAATGGGATGTTATTAGAGTTTATATGCATGTGAAGGTAGGTGAGCGAATACTTTTGGCAATATAGTGTACTGTATATGCTCCTCTTCTGATGGTTAAAAGTTAATATGCACAGTCTTGTCTTTTAAACTGAGTATTTTGCAGTCTGGTGCTGTTGTATAACCAAGTAGAAAAACACTCGTACTGGTAATGATTAGTTTTCAGTGCTATTCTGAAAAAATCAAAAAGCAGGTTGTTTTACTATTATTTAAACGTAGAATATTCTTGCTGCAACAATAGTGTTGTTGCTTTCTCTAACTAGAGAGCTGTGTTGTAGTAAATTATACTTTCCTTTCTTATTTGATGTTGTGCAGTAACAGTTGTACTTTCAATCACACGATTTTACATTGTGGCAGTTTATTTGGGACAGGATTTCGGGCTTCGCTGTACAACACAGATGTAATGACGACGGGAGTGATTAAATGATTAGAAATGTTTGCTACTTCAGAATAGACTGTAATTCTTAGAAATGGTTCTTATGTACATTTAAACTGCTGATTATTAATAAATAAATAAACATATATATATATATATATACATAATTATAATAAAAATACAAAATTATATTTTGTTAATGTATATTTGTTAGTGTAAAGAAGAAGGAAATTCTGAAAAACAGACAGACACAATAACATTCATGCATTTTGTCCTCTCTGTTGTGTGACGTAGCCTGAAACTTCAGACAGTGGTTTGGGACGCACATGTTGCCAGTGTTGATCATCATGGGGTTTAGGACGGGGTGTAAAATAGAGAGCTTCTGTAGCTAAAGAAAAAAAACACACTGCAACACATTACCATTACTTATAAGACCTTTAAACAAATTTCCCCTATTAAATTTTTATAACATTGTACACCACTGTGTCATTAAATTCTTGAATCTGATTAGTCAGAATGTGTGCAATATTTCAGTATAATTGTATGGCTCAGACAGCAGTTTTAGATGAACAATAGGTTAATATTAATTCACTTGTTGTAATATGTTATTTTTTAATTTTTTTAAATAAAATAATTAAATGATTTATTATTTAAACAATGCACACTGATTAGCCATAACATTAAAACCACATTACATTAACATTATACTGTAAATTATATACCAGTAAACTGCTTACTGATCACAGGCACAAAAAACTGCACCAACACCAGCAAGGAACAAAGGCCGGACCACCGGGTCCAATCCCACAGAACAGCCAGCACACCACAGATTGCTGTGCACAGGAGATCATTCACAACCCACCCTCCAAACTCCTGATCCTAATCTGAACAAGCAGCACAATGAACAATCCACTTCACGGAGGCACCCAGAGGAATCGCAGCCAACGTCCTGGTGGCAGGCCCGTTTGGAGCCATGGTCCAAGCAAAAGGGAAACTTCCATAGAAGTGAATCTTTGCCCTTGTAGGGCTGCATTCAGGGGACCAAACCAGTGAACGTTCGACGGAGCGAGATCAGGATTATAGGGAGGAATTTTTTGAGTGTCAACAGTGTGCAGAAGTGTGTCATGCAAGATCACAACATGCAATCTTAGGCTCATGTTGATAAATCTATGTCTCATCACCAGTAATGATTCTCTTTAAAAAACTTTCACCTTATTTAGAGTATTAGTATCAGTATATTGTTTGGAGATATCCTCAGTTGGCAGTTATTAAGCCACTTCTTAAAAAATCTAATTTGGACGCGAATGAAATAACAAATTACAGACCGATTTCAAACCTTCATATAAAAAATATTAGAAAAAGTAGTATCAGCTCAAATATGCACATTCTTGCAGGAAAACAACATCCTCGAAGAATTTTAGTCAGGTTTCAGGCCCCATTATAGTTCAGAAACTGCACTAGTTAATATTGCAAAGGACTTGTTTTCAGCTTCAGACCAAGGCTGCATCTCAATACTAGTCTCACTTGATCTTAGTGCTGCATTCGACACTATAGATCAGAATATTCCAATAGATCGCCTACAAAATCATATAGGTGTTCAGGGGCAGGCATTAAAATGGTTTAGATCATACCTGTCTGATTGATACCATTTTGTTGATCTGAATGGAGAACCGTCTGGTGTAATGCCAGTGAAATATGGGGTCCCATAAGGGTCAGTTTTAGGACCTCTGCTGTTCTCAATATACATGCTTCTCTTGGGTAACATCATTAGAAGACATGGGATTAGTTCCCATCGTTATGCTGATGATACCCAATTATATATCCCAACAAAACCAGACGAAATACCCAAGTTGTCTAGACTAACTGAGTGTGTCCGGGATATAAAAGATTGGATGACTAATAACTTTCTTTTACTAAATTCAGATAAGACGGGGATATTACTCATCGGCCCAAAAACCAGCACACAACACCTTTTACAATTCAGCTTGCATTTAGAAGGATGTACTGTACTGTTATTACCAGCTCAACAGTAAAAGACCTAGGCGTAATATTAGACAGTAACATGTCCTTTAAAAATCATATTTCCAATATCACAAAAACAGCTTTTTTCCAGCTTAGAAATATTGCCAAACTTAGTAGCATCCTATCCGTGTCTGATGCAGAAAAGCTAGTTCATGCATTCATGACCTCCAGACTGGACTATAATAATGCATTACTAGGTGGTTGTCCTGCATCCTCAATAAACAAGCTTCAGTTAGTCCAAAATGCAGCCGCCAGGGTTCTCACTAGATCCAGAAAATATGATCATATAACACCTACTGTATATTATCATCCCTGCACTGGCTACCTGTTCAATTTAGAATTAATTACAAAATAGTATTACTTACATACAAGGCTTTAAATGGTTTAGCTCCCACATACCTAACCAGTTTTCTGATACGGCATTTTGAGATTGTACTAGCTTCAGTAGACAAAGGCCAACCCTGCGAGGATCCTGAGGCATCCAGAGAAGGACCAGCTCCAGCTGGATTCTGCCTTATTATGGCTGGAGCTACACATCCTGCTCCTGTGCTCCCAGTGATCCAGACCCCATCTGCCCTCTGCACCTACTGACTCCCTGTGCTGAACTGGACTTCATGTATAACTTCTGATATATTGAACTTTCACCTGCACAACACACTTGATGTTATTTCTATCTGTTATCACCCAGATGAGGATGGGTTCCCTGATTGAGTCTGGTTCCTCTCAAGGTTTCTTCCTATTGCCATCTCAGGGAGTTTTTCCTTGCCACCGTCGCCGTCACCCTTGGCTTGCTCATCAGAGACATTTCATTCATCATTCATTCATCTCATTATTATCTAGACACATTTTTCTCACACATACACACTTCCAAATATTTTTTTTTCTAAAAAATTCTTTCATTTTTGTGAAGCTGCTTTGAGACAATGACCATTAGTAAAAGCACTATATAAATAAAATTGAATTGAATATCCAAACGCTTCTGTTTATGCACCAGCTACATCCTCCCTCATCATCTATACCGCTTTATCCTGTATACAGGGCTGCAGGGGGCCTGGAGCCTATTCCATTCGCATACTACGGGTAATTTGAGAAGGCCAATTAGCCTAATCTTCAGGTCCTTGAACTGTGGAAGGAAACTGGAGTATCCTGAGGAAACACCAAACACGGGGAGAACATGCACACAGAGATGGGAATTGAACCCGTATCCTGGAGGTGCAATGCGACAGTGCTAACCACTACACCACCGTGCCACCCAGCTACATCCTCGGACCACAAAACGAATCATGGCACGCTGCTTTTCTTTGACGCAAATCACAGTTGGGGAATTCATTTTTGTTCGCACCACAGCTTCAAATGAACAGATGTAACACATTCACACCTGCACAGCAGTGACACTGAAAGTGCTGATAAGACTGCGGCCAACAGACATCTTAATATAACTGGAGTGCAGATGACTGTTTTTTTTGTTTGTTTTTTTGACTGGTATAAATAAAACATTGTACTTCTTGGTAAGTCACTGTGGTATAAGTGGAATAACCCTTTAGACTGCTTGGTTTTGTGAATATGAAAGTAATCCACTTTGGAGTAATAATAGTGGACCCCTGCTTCCTGTCATGCTGTATAACTACATGGCCTGCTGTACCTTGTGTCATTCGCTAGAGATTTAATATTTGTTACAAGAGCGGCTGGAATAAAGGGATTCAAAGATAGCGAAAAGAACATGAGGGTTAAATGCTATGTAATCAAAAAAGCTTTAACCCACTACAGCTTAGCTTAGATTGCTCAAATATTTGTCCAATAAAAAAAATCTTTTTTTCTAGCGAGACAGAGAGAGAGAGAGAGAGAGAAAGAGAAAGAGCGAGCAAGACAGATATTTATGACTTCATGTGGTTTGGGCATCAAAAGATAAGTGATATAAGCGAGTCATCACTCAGTGTCTGTCCCAGCCTCTGTATTAGCAGTAAGCCACACACTCATTAATATCTCTTAATGTTAGCGGCAGACACCTTGATTTACAGTGGGCTCCTCCCGGAGCTATAAGAGCAGAGGGATCCCTCACTCCACTCGTCTGCTGACACATCCATCCGAGACCTACAGCTACCTAGAACACACACTCACCGTGAGTTATACTGCTGCTACTGACAGATTCATCTCCATGGAAATGTTATTTGAACCTCATTCCTGAAAAAGAGAGACAGCGAGAAGAAGATGCATTTCCATCTTAATGTTTTATGAATTTTAAGACAGTCGGCAAGACGAAATGCAAAAACGTTGCATGCTTCCATCAGCGGCTGTTAGCTGAGCATTCTGAAGAAGAGCGGTAAACAAATAGTCACAGAGAAATATCTGTGCACACACACACACACACACATATACACAAAAGCTTTTCCTTTTTTTGAGCAACAATAAAGTATGTTTGCTTTTTTCATGAGCAAACATAATATATACAAAACCTCACTGCGGAAGAATTTGGAATCTTTAAATTGTGTATCTTAATGTAAGAGTGGTCGAAACAGGTCTGTTTGAGGTAACTTGAGGTCAAGCGCTGCAGTAAGCTGAATGAAAGGAATAGATGATTTTAGGTCAAACAAACCTCCTCATCTGTTACGCAATTCTTGTATTCTTTTTTTTTTTTTTTTACTCTTCCTGCCATTCGTTGTTAATTTTTTTTTCTTCTTCATTTTTGTTGCCATAAAACATGAGTCATAACTGAGTCATAGACCTGGGCAGCTGAATCAACTCCAGATCATAACACTGCCTCCAAAGGCTTGTACAGTGGGCACTATGGATGATGGGTGCATCGCTTCATGTACTTCACCTCTTCCCCTGATGCACACATCACTCTGTAATAGGGTCAATCTGAACTCATCAGACCACATGACCTTTTGCCATTCCTCCAAGGTCAAATCGTTATCATCCGTAGCAAAGTGAAGCCCTTTTGTCTAGACTAGTCCCACTAACAAGTGGCTTTCTTATTGCTACACACGTGTTTAGTCACAATCTTATGATTTCTGATCACATTGTGTGTAAATGTTACTTTACTGTTAAACATGGTTTTGTTATGAACTTCACTAAGTGTTTACTTGACCGGTTATTCAAGCACCCCCCTCCCCCCAACTACAATTTAGCACTATCCTTCCAGGTTTTAATAATGCTTTTGACAGTTTTTATTCCAATTCCTGTTACTTAACCTTGAAACTCATTTGTCACATTTACCTTACAGCACAGAGAAATAGTTTTTCTTAAAACATATCCCTGTTAAAATCCAATAGGATTAATAGCCTTGCTTAACAGTAGCAGGTTAGCGGTGCTGGGGGATTGAACCCCCAACCTTCTGATCAGCCTTAATCATTTGCTTCACCTCTAAAATTTCATCAATCTGCATGTTTGATTTCTTTTGCACATATGAGACATTCCTATCCTGTTGTGTTAAACCGAAGCCTCTGAGATACAGCCTAGTGTACAGGACGTTTCCGTCAGCCTTCGATGACAGCCTGCACGAATCCTCACACACATCCTCTCACTTACATCCACGAACGTGCATGGAGTTATTCACACTGCTCCCTGGAGAGTGTTTATGGACGTTAGTCAGCACGACAGCTCATTCCGTCTCTGTCACTTTGGGCGATGTTTACACCTGAGCAGACTCTCTGTCTAATTAGAGTCTAGTGACACACATGCAGTGAGGTACACAGGTCTGAGTAATTGACACCGAGACAGAATGTCCTAGAAATCAAGGCAACACAGCGTCTGTGCAAAATACCAAAAACGGGGGGGGAAATGGAGCTAATTTCCACTCTAAATATCGCTGAGCTGTTTTTGGAATAACAAATACTTGCCACGAGAAATTTGTTTAGTCTTAGGTTTGCATAAAAACAGCCTAAATTAGTACAAACAAGAAATCTATCTTTTTGAGGGAACATAATGTTAATTTATGCACTTATTCAATCATTCAAACGGCAGAAGCAAAATGCACAAAATGATGCAGATACAGGACAAGAGCTTCAGTTTTGTGTTCATACCAAACGTAAGAATGCGGAAAAAGTGTGATCTCTGTGACCTCACCTGTCGCATGGTCACTGGTGCCAGATGGTCTGGTTTAAATATTTAAAAAATGTTTATCTACTGAGATTTAAACAAGGTGGTTGTTCTGCGGACTTAAAATAAATAAATAAATAAATAAATAGGGCTGTTCAAGTCAAACCAGGACTTTTATTTGTCCAGAATAAAAGAACAGGTATGAGAGTGAAAACTGCCTTTATTTCACTCTCTATAGAATCCCTGCTACAAGTTATCCTCACTTATGATGGATCTCTTCACCATAACATGGTTGATGTCTCCTGTAAATATCAACCAGTTTTACTTCTTTATTTATGAGAAATTTAATCACAAGTTCCGGTTTGACTTAAGCACTCCTTGTATCTTGTTGATGAGAGAACTGCTACCTGGTTGACCTGATGGTGAGGACATATTGCTTTTAATGTAATGCGATCACGTCAACTTGGATCAGGATCGCAAACGAAACAAGTCCAACATCTTCTGGAACCCTTGAAGAACGCAAGCTGTTTTGAGAGCCAAAAGTACAGATAGATTCATGAAGTAATACTGAAAAAAGTCCAACATCTTTACATTAAAAGGAAAGCCCTATTCTACCATCCTCTGTGCACATAGGCTTACAGACACCCATGATAGACCAGTGTGACTGTGATGGACTGGTGTGAGAGAGAATGCTATCTGTCTCACCCAGGGAGCACAGCCAATTTTGCTCTCTCGAGCCACTGGATGGGGAGTTCTACTTTCTCTTTCCTGACAAATGACAGGGCAAATGCTTTTCTCTTGCACCACTCAAGCTCAGTCACCATTATTATTTTAAATCTCAACCCTATTATTATTAATGCATTTACTTTTCCGATAAAAAAAATTAAAATATTAAATACATAATGTATAAAAAGTTGCCAAAGCAGAGACAACAATTTTAGCCCTGTGTGATAATCACAGACCTGGAAACAGCAGCAGGAATATTAAATGATGTGAGATACTAGAAGTCAGATATCCATTTACAGTAGCTCAAAGAGTGCAAAACATCAGTGGCCCTATGAATCAAGTGTTTTATTTTTCAGTCCATCGTTAAAATACACTGAAAATGAATGACACGCACTGAAGAAGAGTGTTCATTCATATTTCACATTTTGTGACACTTTACAGTGAGATTCCTGTGTAATGGGACTGTACATTGTGCTCCTACTGCATACAACTACTCGCATTCAAAAGCAGGCTTAAAATAATAATTTTAAAAAAACTGATCAAAATAGGAATCGTATTTACAGAAGACTTCTGACAAGAACTACAAATGCCCAAAAGTCGCCTCCTTGACCAGCTGCAATAAGCTGCAACTGTATGCACGATAAGAAAAACTGGTTAATAAAGCTTGATACAGGACTTTAACGACTCAAGTACAAAAACAGAGGTATTACACAAGAATCAGTTATCAAAACAAAACTAACATTTCTTTTTCACAAACATTGTAAAAGACATGGTTTATTATCATTATCATCACCACCACCACAATGGGTATTGTACAAAGGATGGACCTAAAAGAAATATGTGACACATTACATGTTTTTTATTTAAAACAGAAAAATAATAAAAATCCAAATGGGAATAAAACCATTGGAATACCGAGATGAATAAGCAATTGATTCACATTTGACATGTTTGCGGGTCACACAAACATACAGTATACGAGGTGACAAACGTTGTACCCCTTCTTCACGTGTTCTTCCTCAGGTCCTGGGTTGGTAATATTGCTAATGGCCTTCTCTCAGCTGGAGTGAGAAAGTGCACGGGCTGTGGGGGGATTCCTGTGAGACCTGGATGAAGCATGTGGAGTTAAATTCCATCACTGCGACCCTCGAGAGGCTAAACAGCGCCTCTAAGCAAAATCCATCTGCCGCATTCACAATATGTGAAACGTAAGAGACTGACGATCCATTACAAAGAAATATTTTACCACAAAGGCCACAAGATGATTCTCTTTTCATTCAGTACCAAGGCATTCTCAAAAAAAAAATAAAATAAAATAATAATAATAATTAAGACAAAAGCTTCCGTATTCGCCTGTTCATTGACATTATATAAGAAGAATACTATACAACTGAGTCCCTGTATTAGATCTCATTCTAATGAATTCTTCACATCCGCGTGTGGACACACAGCACATGTGACCCCCGCATTCGTCCCGACGGCTGTTTTATATGAAAACTCATTAAAGACTCTTTTTCTGACTTATTAACTTTTAAAGCATCTAGTGTGTATGTCATGCAAAAGCTTTGCAGGAGTAGCAGACAGATGAAACATAGAAACTTTGATAGTATATGTTATTTTAGTTAAAAATGATTGGTTTCTCCCAAATATACCATAGAACCAGCAGCAAAACGTCATTAGCTTAAACAAACCTAACAGCTCTTCTGCGCTACTTACGACTGAACTTGTTGGATTTGAAATACAAAAGCCCAACTGGCTACAAATGCATTTAATGGTAAATAAGAAGCTTTTTAGCAAACACAGAGTCTACTTGGCAAGCAAAAAACAGGCTTTACACCCATATACAATATCATCAAATGTCTATAATGTTGCCTGTGAAAGCTGTCACTGCTGGGTAAGCAGTGTACCATCACACTTCCTCCGTCCTCACTGACTAATAAGGTAGAGGCGCGGCAGTCAAGCTGAGGAGTCAGGACTTTTTTTTCTCTACAGGTTATTGTTCTGCTCAGAAGACCACGAAGCTGGTTAAGGACGTCAAAACGAAAGCCTTGAACCTCAAACAGGATTGAATTTAGTGACTATAAAAAGTTTTAGGCTTAGTCAGACGAGACTTCTGGTAAGGTATAGCTGGTCAGCAGAAGGGATAGTGAAATGGGCTAGGAGATCCATGTGCCGCAATGCAGGAGGAGTTCGATAAAGGTGTAGTGTTTAAGAGGTGGATGAGGACAAAGCACTCTGCTTCCTAGCAAAACCCCTTCACCAGAGGCCCTTTCTGTGGAAACAGACGCTGCCTGAACCTGCAGCAGTGGAACAAAGCACATCTCTTCGGAAAAGGATCGTCCAGGTAAGATGGCAGCTGCAAAGGGTATATGCGCCTCACACACAGGTGCCCTGGTGAGCTGTAGGCAGAGCTTTTCGGTTCTTTAAGCCTGGATTCTTCTCTTTAAAATCCATGGGCTTCTGCTGGGACGTGTCGATCAGTGCACTGGCTATAGCAATGCCTAAAACACAATATAGGAACAGAAAGATGGTTACATAGGTGCAAGATTGCAATCATACCAAGGAAAAGGCTACACAAAATTATGAACAAAGTTAAAAAAGAAATGTAAATAATAAAAAAAAAAATTTTTTATCATGTCAAAAGTCACAACAACAGACACACACTGTGCAAACAATGTCAAGTTACTGGGAACTGCAAGGCAAATTCTTGTTCTTGTACTTTTTAGATACGAGTTCCAAATCTGCTCACATATTAGGGGTGTTCAAGTAAAACCAGGGCTTGTGATGAAATTACTCATGAACGAAAGTGTAAAACAGATCGACATTTACAGAAGACTTTAAACACAGGTGATGGGACTCTTACCCACAGTACAATATAAAAATGTGGCAAAAGTTTTAAAGAAGACAAGAAGGCAATCATGAACGATCCAGGCCCATTGTAATCGTCAATCAAAGGCAGAGATCCAAAGAATGATCTCATACTGCCCACCGCACCACTTGCATATTACAGAAACTCGGCTAGAAGTTAATGGCTCACACCCTGCTCCAAGCAATTTCCACATGTTTATGGGAGGCCAGCATTTTAGACATAAACCAGGCATTTTGAAGTACAGTGAAACCTTGGATTACGAGCATTATTTGTCCTGGAAATAGGCTCGTTTTCCAAAATACACGTAAATCAAAACAAATTTTCCCATAAGAAATAAAGGAAACTCAAATTATCCATTCCACAGCCCAGAAAAATAAATACATAAAAATAATTAATACAAAATATAAAGTAAAAATAAAACAAATTAACCTGCACGTTACCTTTAAAAAAAGTAAAAATAAATCCTGACAGATAAGTGTTCCTGTTTATTTGAGTAGACGCTGTGTATGTGTGTGTTTGTGTATGTGTGTGAATCTAAAGTGAGAGAAGAGAAGAAATCAGGCTCTCCTGTCACAGGATTCTTATCTTGCACTGTAAACCTTTCTCCTCTCTTATTTAAATTTCACACAAACACACACATTAACAAAGACTGTTTTGTCTGAAAAATTACCAAGAAGCATCGCTAATGACAGAATACTAACAGAATCACTGCTGTTAAGTAAAACAAACAAACAAATTAACCAGCAATTTTACCTTTGAAAAGAATCACGATAGAACAGTGTTTCTGTGTAAGGGCCTGTCCACACGGAGACGCGTTTAGCTGTATACGTATAAATTTTTTATCGTATTGGCGTTTCGTCCATACGGATCCGGCGTTTTAGAAGACTGAAACCGCTATTTTTTGAAACCGGGTCCCAAAGTGGATAAAACTGAAAACAACACCCTTGCGGTTTCGTGTGTACAGTCAATCCGTATATTTTGTGAAACGATGATGTCATCACATCACGGGTCGGCTGCGTCACACGTAACAGCAACAACAATAATGGCGGACTACATGATTGTGTTCGTGTTGCTACAAAGCCTACTAGCTTCATTACAGCAAAATCTATTGCTTCTATGCAACTGTTATGAGCAACAAGCGATAATGGACAACACCATCTTGGTTCGTATACAGCGCAAAGGTTATGCGCATGCTCAAAGTCTTCTACTCCGTGTATAGTGTATCTCTATGGCAGAATTACAGCGCCCCATCTGGTCTGGCCACCGTTTTCAGTGGTTTCGTGTGTACGCAGATATTTCTTGAGACGACGCCGTGTTCACAAAAAAAAAATTATCGGATAGGGAACGCACCGGCTTCGTGTGGACTAACCCTAAAGCAGAGTGTGCATGTGTGTGTGTGTCTGTGTGAAGCCGAGAGGGGGTGGGGGGCAGGTGTAAAGGGGCACGGTGTCAAATTATGCATGCTCTCACACACATTACCCACAATTCTGCAGAGCAAGAGAGAAAAACCATTGGCTCAGTTGTGAGCACGTGACGCTAGGCGTCAAAACAAGAAGTGAATGCGTGCTACATGATTTTCGTTACTCATAAACCAAGACTTGCTCATTTTTCAGTCAAAATTTATTTTAAGTCTTCGCTCTTCTTGTGGAATGCTCGCAAACCGCATTACTTGCAATCCTAGGTTCCACTGTACATGGCTCAGGCGTAGTGAGAAATCTTTCTACCTTGATGGAATCCGAGCACTTTGGTGGTAATAGACCACTTTGTCTATTAATATGTGCGAAATAGTTCACAACTTTTGTAAGACAATTTAAGTCTATTTTAGACAACAGAGCAGGCCCTCTTAAAAATTAAAAAATGTAAAATACATTTAAATACATAAAAAAAATATTTGTCTTCTTTAAAAGTCTCACACACGAGTCATCCATGACAAAACTTTAGCCAGGTCATCTGGATAAACCCCACCCACAATGACAGCTTACCCAACAAACAAACAGTGTCAGACATTTTTAATGGTTTCATTTTTAATATTTCAGTCTCCCAGGCCAGATGAAAGAAACTAAATCAAAACAGTTCATAAAATACTAAAACCCGGATTTTCACCGGTGGCAGTTTAAATGTTAAAACAAAGCAACAACTTCATCAGGTACATGAACATTTTTATCCATTGTGGTTTCTGTGCACTTTGGGGTATTCCTCGCTCAATTTATATCCCTGTTGTGTAGGGAGTTTGGCCAAGAGCCCAGTGTGCCCTAGTGCCGCATCTCCTGGTAGCATTTAGTCAAACGAGGCTGTGGAAAAAGCTGCAGTCACAGTCCCCAGAACATTTTTCACAGTGCTATCTCACAAATCATCCCCAAAACAAAATAGCCTTGACCTGGATCAGTTCCCTCCCTGCTATTTAAGCAATACAATTATCGGGAGGGGAACAATTTATTACCTCAGATACCAAAATGAATTGAATTCAGCTTGCCAAGCTAAAGCCATGGCTGCTCCAAGTAACAAGGATTTACATCTAAGAACAGACTGACTGTAAGACGGCCATTCCAGTCTGCTTCAATTTATTTGATTTATTGCTCATCATGGCTAAACTAAAGTAGAGGAAATGTCACAATGTGCCAAAAAGCCATAACAGTGTCTAGTTTAGTGCACAGGTTGTGATTCTTAAATCCCAATCAATTTATTTATTTGTTTATTTATTTACTTTTTTTTTTTTGTTGTTTATTTGACCAAAACAATTTTCAGTTGCCAGGAAACTCTATCACAGTTTTTCTCTGAAAAGGCTAGTGTGGATAAAAAAAGCATGTTTTACCAAATCAAGTTTTCAAGGACTAAAAGTCCCCTAGAAGCTGCAAGGTGTTTTTAGGTGTGCTAGACAAATTCCTCTGCTAGAAAGATTGATTAAATATGTTTAGCAACATTGTCTACCCAACTACTGTATCTCTCTCTGTGTGTGTGTGTGTGTGTGTGTGTGTGTGTGTGTGTGTGTGTGTGTGTGTACCGATTTTCTGCTTTTTGTTTTTTTCCCTTTTTTGTATTAATCAGGTCTTAAACAAGTCAATTATATTTTTCCCCTAATGTGACCTCATGTTCATTTGTTTTTTGGCTGGAGCATTAACATACACACTTTTTGATATCTCTGAGACCTGTGTTAACCTGTTAAAGTAACAGTAAAAGATACGAGACCTTTAACTTGTACAGCATAATGGAGATGGGTCAATTCATGTATTGCCACACTTCAAAAACTGACCGCAAATTGATTTTTTTTCAATATATTTTAATTTATATATTTGCGTTTGAGCTGGTAAAACGCTGCTGTTCCTCTATAATCCTAAAGGTGAAGCACTATAACCTATTTACATATTGACAAGCAGCACAGCATCCTGAATGGTAGGAGCAAATAATTTGCTTTAGAAATTTCAAAATTGTAACATGTTCTGAACAAAAAAATTGATTAAATGGGAATATTTATAAAATCGTGATGCTTACAGAATCACTATAGAAATCAAATGTGAGTGTTGTGATCTCGTATCAGGAAGTAGCTCACGTGTATTGTACAAAAAATAGACACCGCAGTGCACCAGAGATCAATATTTCAAATTCTTTACAAAATTTTCAGTTTGTAAGTAAATGTATAAAATGTCTGGTATATTGTACGTGTGCGCAAGTGAGGGTGAAGGGGTAATGAGTCAGCCTCACCGGTTTAAATGAATTAGTCCGGGAGCGCGATGATAGAAAATGGCTTTCCTGTAGAGCTGTCCTAAAGGTGTATAATCCTAATTTTGGAAAATCCTCAAAAAAATAATAATAATAATTTACAGTCCAATACAGTGAAAAACAGTCTGAGACAAAATAACGTCCGGGATTCCCCTCGCGATTAAAAGCCACAGAGACAACACTGTTACATTTCACATTGAGATTTGTTTCCTTAGGCATTACGTTACGGTTTTTGGCCACATGATGGCAATGTGGGGAAAAGGGGACACAGGTTTAGTCAAGTGGATTGGTATGCTTTACAATGTATATTCGTGTCAAAGGCATATAAGACTAAACTTCATACACATTTCATACAATCTTAAATAATTCTTTTAATTGCGTAAAGCTGCTTTGTGACTGTCAATTGTTAAAAGTAGGGATGCACCGAAATGAACATTCTGGGCCGAAAACGAAACCGAAATTTTTGGATGCACTTGGCCGAAAACCGATACCGAAACCGAAAATGGCTTCATTAAAAAACATGTTTAAAAATATTTTCTTTTTGTTTGTATTAAAAAAAAACTACAAATTAATTAAAATTATTGCAACTTTGCTGTCTTCATCTGAAACTTTGAAGTGCTTCCAAACCGCCGACATACTCCGTGTTTGATGCGTAATGACAGCGCGAACGAGACGGGAGGATGGGAGAGGCGTCGCGACAATTTCGGCTTTTATTTTCGGCGCTTTCTTACGTTTCGGCCGAAACCGATAATGCTATTTCGGCCGAAAATTTTCGGCGGCCGAAATTTCGGTGCATCCCTAGTTAAAAGTGTCATACAAATAAAATTTTATTAAATTGATCGTTGTCAGACTTAAGAACAGATCCGACTTAAGAACTTGCTTCTGCAATGTAAGTTGTTCATAAGTTGGGGACTACCTGTATTTCTTTTAAGCAATAAGATATGGTATGACTCTTTCTTTTTAACCTTGCTTTTAATAAAAATCACTGGCTGACTTGCTTATCTGTATTGCCATCAGCATGCTCCACATGATCAGTAAGTTATAGAAAACAATAGTTAACTTCCTGGAATCCCATGATGCTAGATGAATCTTTTGCAAGTATGTAACCGCAGTAAGTGATCTAATAAACCTACAAGAAGTCCAAACAACTGAATTAACCAGTGCTATATTTATTGCAACATGACTGTACTGTAATCCAAAATCACTCACTGACTAGCTGTGAGTAAGTGATGATTCGTCTCACCCTGCTGCACTTTGCACCCATGCAGCTTTAGTGCTTCATACCTTTGTAAAGCACAGATCACATACTCAAATGGGTCTCTTTCAGCGGTGACAGAAAGAAAGATATTTGCTGAGCACTAGCTGCCATTTTAGAGAATATTCTTTGCTTCTTTCGCTCTGCTCGCCTCTAATGACAAACCACAACAAGACAACATGAAACAGCCACCCTTCAATATGAAAGGCTCATCCTTTCACTGTTGCACAATGGCAGTAGAGGCTGTTGCAGTTATCCATTTGAGTTAGTATGCTTGTCAGCCAAGACTATTAGAAGAGATGCACTGAAACAGGAGGTTTTTCCAGATCAGTCAGCTTGTGATGAGGAAGCTGAGCTGTGATTTCATAAAGCAGCACGTTGATTGACAGGCCAGCTGTGAGAGGAAGAGATAGATGGGCCTTTCTCTGGCAGTGCCACCAGTTGTCGCAGATAAGTTATTAAAGTAGGCATTCAAAAGAGCAACTAAAGGAGAAATGTCTAGGATTTTGTATTAAAAAATACTGTGTATTTAATATTACTTTAAATATTTTTTCATGTAAGCCACCATTTCCACAGCAGCAGCACTACATCATCTTCAGGTACGAACAAGATTTGTAAAAGCATAAAACAATGTGATGAATTTTTTTTTTACTTGATTTGAATTCATCTTAATTTTTTAAGCAAATCTTTTACCTTAAAAACAAAAATCTTTTACCTTAAACACTAAAAAAGGAAAAGGGCAGAGGGGCTGAGGTTTTTATAATTTATGTAGATATAACTGCTGCAGAGTCCTTAAAATTTTCTTAAAGGAATCCCGAAGGATAAAAATACTTTGTCCCGGAGCAAATACTGTATACTCAGGAAGGAATTAAAAAAATAATTGACCAAAACACAAAAATAGAGGTTTACACACCTGCCAGTAGCGCAAGTAACAGAGACAAGTAAGCGTCCCTGTAAGCTTTAAGCATCTCGGTTTACATACAAGAATTAGCCACAAAGCCTGGCAGAGATGCTCTAGCCAAGATAAGAGACCCAACTGAAATAAGTTAGTATGAGGTAAGAGGCTACAGCCAAAAGACACAGATTAGCTACACCAAACCACCGACCCAATGGCTGACTTCCTGTCTTAGCTTTGGTTACGAGTCTCAGAAGTCTCAGAAGTCTCAGAATTATCTTTTGCAGGGAGATGAACACTGCATTGAATTCCATTCCTGACAAATCTGTGATAACTAATTAAAAATGTATCTAAAGCAAGATTATGTCTCTACTTGCTACAATTCTGACATGATCCCATTTTGGACCACTTCAAATTCTGACTGCTGTATCACAATAACTAAGCTGAACATCTCATTACAGCAAGCAAATACATTAAAAGATAAGCCATCAAAACTAAAATCCAGTGAGCATGTTAGAGCAGTTGAACTCACATTGAAAAAGAAAAGTGCAAAATGATGGCAAAATTAATCTCGACTTCAGCAGGTTCCTCCATCTTTCACAGCAACTGTGATACAATACATGATGTGGACACATGCTGGTTTTAGACAGTATTTGTGATTCAACTGTTGACAATCTGTTACTGACAAAAAAGGTCTGAGTGTTAGCACTGAGAGGCAGTGAGGTGTTTGCCATGCTTTTAGCACCTTCAAGTCTCCGTCAGTATCACAAGGGTGCGCGTTGGGAGGAGAGCTCCGAATGCGTTACCCAAAGCAGGTTTCATAACCACACACTAAAAGCAAGCAAATGCCGGAAACGACCAATGAGACATGTCTAGCAGTAAGAGTGTGGTACTACGAGAATACAACATTTCACAGAAATTTAAACATTACGCTTCACATCCTGTCCTCAACACGGGTTTAATTCAGACCTGTTGACATGTTACTTAAAACAGTGGAATAATTTTAAGGGTTGCTTTGTCTTTGGATCTAACCGACTTACCCTCAACCCTGATGATCAGTACATGATGCTATGCTTCACTGTGCCGTCTTTCACCAACGTAATGTTTTGTGCATGTCTAGAAAGTTACTTGATCAGATCAGAAAACCTTTTTTCTGGGTTTGCAGAGTCTCCATCTTGCATTAATAGTGGCTCTCTCTTCAGTGCTCTTTTAAAAAGTCTAACTTTGTTTTTTATTCAATTACCCTGTGTAAAAATGCTTAATTTTGTCGTTATTTTTGTTTGCACTTTTAGAGATGCTTTTTCCTTTTGTCCTGCTACAGTACAAGTTCACACAATGATGAGATTTTAGCTGTTGAGCAGAGGCAGTTAGAGTTTACTGTTTCTAAAAAACAGTCTGCAGGCACTTTTATATATGTAAAATTGGCTCCCTGGTGTCAGAAGTGCTTTTAAATATTCCACAGGATATGATTGTGTTTCACAGTGTAGAAAATGTGTGTTGTTAAATGTGTTTTTGCACAGTTGGGGAAACATGGCATGTCACAATGGGCATACAAGGCTTGCTTGTCACCCTGCAGCATTCATAGCATTTATGTGGGTCAGTGTTTGATTTTACTGGCAAAAATAAAAGGGAAAAAAACATTTGAATTTAAATAAGCAGATATTTAAGAGCGCCTGATGGGATGATTACTGTAGTGATATGTTTCAGCTGGCAATATACTGATGTATTGAAATTGCTGATATCCATAATTAAAACCTGGACATATAATACTAAAGCGTCAACTTTGTGGAAAAAATGTGTTTGTAAAATAATTTAAAAAAATATGGAAGTTAAATTGATGATAGTTATTAATTAAATAACTAGTAGTTAAATTAGTTATTAGTTAAATTTATATTTACTTTGCATTTCACATTCATGCATATTTGCATATTTTTGTACATCTGAGTTTTTTTTTTATATTTTATATTTTGTTCTTTTATTTTCTCTGCAGCTAAGTTTTTCTATAATTTATTCTTATTCTATTCCATAATTTATTTCTTATTGATAATCTTGATTTTAATGTCACGAGCGGTCGTGTAAGCATTTCACTGCATGTTATACTGTGTATGACTGTGTATGTGACAAATTAAATTTGAATTTAAATTTAATTCGATAATTTAATACTTGAAAAGAATGTGATCATACACATCATTATATTAAGTAGTGAAAGAAACATGTTTTAACAAAAGGCTTCAATAAAATTTAACTTTGGAGCAATGGGAAAGGGTCATGTGGTCTAATGAGTTATGACTGACCCAAGTCCAAAGTGACTGGTACATCAGGGTAAGAAGGGAAGTGCATGAAGCCATACACCCATCATGCATAATGTCTAGTGTACAACCCTCAGCAACGTTATGTAGCAATAAAATGAAGTCAGCTGATGACCTGACCGTACTGAATTGACATTTTTTACATTTAGGCATTTGGCAGATGCTCTTATCCAGAGTGACTTGAATGACCAGGTTACCAACATCTATGCATTTTCTTTTCCCTGAAGCCATATCCCAAACCTCTATTGTACAAGATGAGCACGAGGAATAATTTTTACACATGAATCGGCCACCACAAAGTCCTTGCCCTAACCCCATTAAATGTTTTGGGATGTCCTGACGTTGCATATGGTTGTCGAAAATAAATATTGATGTTTTAATGATTTATTTTTTCAGCCAGATGTATGCACCACATTAAATGTGGATAAAATAAGCATACATAAAGAAATTGAAACAAACATATGTAATACCTTTATTTTATTAACATGCTTACCTGACTGTCCAGGAGGTGGAAATCCTGATGGTCCTCGTGGGAGGCAAATGAGAACTGTCAGAACCGCAGCTTTCCCTCCCGAACACGGCTCCAAGGCTATAGGCTTGGGAGGAGCCTTTAAAGAGAAGAAATGGGTAGAAATGCATTAGAGAAATTATCCACACTTCCAATAACCCAATACAAGCCTTACTTGATGTTGACCATGTATGAAACTTCTAATATTTCTGGAGCCTGAAATTCACAAGTCAACAGGACTTTAATATCTTAATATCTGACAAAGTGAAATTCACACACAGTCACCCAAAGACTGTTTAAAATGCTACTGATGAATAGCAAGTCTCTAGGATGACACTAACCACTCATTTGTCGAACTCAGTGATGCAGGCACTGGTCCTAGCAGCCCTAAAATTGTCCATGACATAAATATGACATCATCACAACTACTCTCTCTTTCTCTCTCTCATCTTCTATACAGCTGTATACAGGGTCGTGGGGACCTGGAGCCTATCCCAGGAGGCTTAGGGCACGAGGCGGGGTACACCCTGGACAGGGTATCATCACAACCTTTTGATGAAATATAAATAGTGAAGAAGAGAAAGTGGAGGAGACATGTCAAAAGGCTGTGTTAGAAGATTCTGCCCAAGGACAGGCAAATACAAGTGTTTTAAGGAATGATATTCAGGAAAAATAAGGCACACAGTTTTAAATACATTTTAAACTTGACATTTTCAACAAACGATGGGACAGAATTCCATCTTAAGTCAAAGGCCATCAGTAGAGCACTTTGCTTAAATGCAGGATACCATATATGCTGGATTATCTCGCTGCTTTTTTGTGTTTTATAAGATCTTTTTTAAAATTCTTTTTTTTTAAATGTTTAATCTCTTACTGTGAATTTACATCTCTTAGTATAGCTCATAAGGGCTACTTTTGGAATACGATGCAATACAAGTAATACAAAGTAAAATCTCCTAAATGTACTGGACAGCTGTTTTAATAAATAACAAACAAAAAAATTATGAGATTGGTGACAATACCATAAAAGACATTTTCAGGAAAATGACATGGACCACAGTATATATGCTAATAATGTACCAGCAAAACAGGAATTTGTCACTGACTTAGTGCTCAACAGTTACATTTTATAGAATAAAGAACAGAATTTCCATCAACATCTGTAATATTATATAGTACCAAGGTGTACATTTAAGCAATATCACACGCAAGAGAGTGCTATTGTACTGAATATCAGCATGACTGTGATGGGGTCATAGGCACGAGGGTGCATCCCGAGTATTCAAGATACATCACAGCTGTGCCGATATTCAGTACAACAGCATGAGCCAATTGAGCATCTTGCGCCAATCATAAAAATATTCTTGCACCCAACCACAGGTTAAGTAAACAGCTTTGATTATAGGCCCCAGCTCTATAAATCAAATCGTTTATAAGGAGACATCTTTAAGCTGTGCCCATCATTAATATAATAACCTTAAATCACAACCGCAGTACAAATCTATCATGGTAATTAGCTCTCTGTTATGCCAGAGCACCAAACTGAACACTGAACATGAATAACAAGAACATTAATAACGTGGCTCAGTACAGATGCAACACTGGCCTCAGAAGGGGACCGTTTGTGGAGCACACCAGAATGCAATAGTGCACCAACAATATTCTCCAGCTACCATACCTTACTTATGCAATGAAATCCAGGTTAACCAGCATCATAAAAAGAGCATATTGGGTTTATATTTTAAAAGATGATTGAAGGCTAAATTATATTCACCTTGACAGTAAATATTAACAGCAAAAATGTTTTCACTCTTTCTAATAGAGAATGTTTTCCTACTGGTAAGACAGAAGATAAGTGTAAATATTATCATCATTGGTTATGCATTAAAAATATGACAGCATAATTTGGGACATTCTTTCATTTCCTTTATGTCAGTCCGGTGACACAAAGTAGTCACATTGCCTGGTATTGCTAAAAATAAACATAATAAATCTGATATCATAATATATTTGATTGTTAATATAAGAAAGAACTCAAAGACATTTTTTGCTCTTAACAAGTATAACTTTTAATGAAAGTTTCTATTACTATAGTCCATTATAGGATATTCCATGACCTTAAGTTCATATTTACATCAAACATCAGAAAAGGAAAAAGTGTAATGTGTGACTTTGTCACTTTAACCTTGGCATAGTTGTTGGTGCTAGAAGCACTGGTTTTAGTAGTTCCACTGATTATATGGTCTTTTTAAACATAACAGCCTCTCTAAAGTCACACCTAATTGTCCCCTCCCCTTCACTTCACACTTCAATGTTTTGTGGCTGGTGAGATGTTTTCTGCTCACCGTGGCTAAAATAGAGTAATAATTTGATATCCTGCATCCTGCATTTTGGCTCAAACCAAGCAGACCTCTGACCTCATCATGAAATGTTTTCACCCACCGAACAGTTGTTTAATGTTTTTTTTTTTTTCTTGCCCCATTCTTTGCAGACCGTAGAGACTTCTGTGTGTTTGAAATTCTCAGAGCAGCAATTATTTTGATATTCAAACTAGCCACCTGGCACCAACAACCCTGCCATAGTTAGATTCACAAAGATCACACTCAAGAAACTCTTGACCTGCATCTAGATAATTGTATGCATTCATTGAACTGATGCCACAGGATTGTCTGACTGGATAACTGCATAAATGAGCAGGTACAGTATACAAGTGTTCCCATTAAAGTGAATGGCGAGTGTATATTGGGTTGCACACACTTTTTTGTGAAAAGATTTACAAACATCAGTATGATGAACCTATATTCTCTCGAGTACTTTTGCAGGCTTCATCACTCTCTTTCTATCTTGTTCTTCCCTTCTGTATCTCATATACACACACATAAAAACACACATGCTTTGTAAGAGTACTTATTGTGTTAGATGGCCCATCCATGGAGGGGCTTGTGAAAGGTCAAATTAAGCCTGTGCTGACAGCGACGTCAATCAGGCCCTGTAGACAGAGGCTGTTATCAGAGCAATATCTGTCTCTTTGAGGGGAAAAGAGGCCACTTGTGCTGCACTTAAAAGTTCAAAGCCATTGTTTCGGAGTGATGGGGGGTGGCAGCGGGCGTCTGGCTTTCCTTTCAACCCTGCTACTGCTGCGTGTACAGAATTTCTGTCTTTTTCCATTTTCCTCTGTGCAATCTCTTTCGCTCTTTATTGCACTATGTAGCACTCACTAAGAGACGTGATTTCCCTGACAAAACCTTCTCTCTCTCTCTTTCACTCAGCCTGCCAGTGCACATCCGTCCCCATCCTGACATTCCTGCGCAAAGCCTTCAAATGACACTACTTAGTTTCCACCATGAACTACGACTGTGTGTGTTTACTGTTGATAATGGCCACCACAGGGTCTTGCAATGATGATAAAATTCTTGCCATCACCTTATATGCTGCAGGGATCCAGCCTCCTCCACCTACCCCGTCAAAAAGGGGAAAAACAGCTATCCTCATAATAAATAAGTTGCAAGTTAAGTTGACAGCTTTGGCAGCTGTCTCCTGTACCTGCTATTCAGTCAAAAGTATGTTCATATTTTATTGTTTCACTTAAAATCTACCAATCGAGGAGGCTGAAATATCACAGGTATAGTAATTAGCACAAATCTTCATTTCCAAATCTACACTTAGATGTCTTGTTCTGGCTCGCGCCACTGTCTCAGCCTAGATGGCATGCATAATTAAAATATCCATTTGAATCTTACCCTCCCTAATCACATCTTTTAAAACATAAATCCATTCATGTTAACAGAAGTGTCCTGTAGTACAATTCAACCTGAATACAGGTAAGGCAAATGCACCACTTCAAATAGCATACTAGGCTTTAAAATAATAACTATATAAGACCTGATTACTTGAGTCATAAAAGCACAGAGCACATGACAAAGCTGTATTCTGTAAAGTAACATTGTAAATACAAAGACTGATAGACTGGTTGTAGGTTCTAAAGGGCATAGACGGTAATGCTAAAGTCTTATGCCATGTCCTTCAAAATGGAAGACATGGCCGAGAATACTTAAGAGCAGGTTAAATGTGGCATAAAACCACAGATGCTTTAAAATGTCAAGAGCTAGATTATTTAATCATCACATTCATGCAGTGAAAATTTTATCCTATTCAGGGTCATTAGAATACACAGACACACATATAGTACACACACAATGTTTACAACTAATCATTGCCATGTTTTTGGACACACAAACTCAAACACTGCAAGAAGGTATAAGTCTGGTGATTGACAGCAACTTGAGTTCAGAACTGAAACCAGAATGTGGAGCTGTTAGGTGACGATGCTTAATACTGTGCAACCCTGTTACCCATCACATGCATTCAGTACATGCCCAAAACAAATCTCAGGTCAAACAATTCAACACATAAATGTATCCTATACTAGCAGCAGATATAGTAGATTGCAAGCTTTCGTTGCCCCTCTACAGCAACAAAGGGCATTACTTAATGAAGCCTTTTCTGTTAAATAATCATTTGATTCTATAGAAAAGTGGACTGTTGAGTAATTGCACACACTGTCTCCCTATCTTCTAATAATACTATTTAATGGAGCTAGGGAAGGTCTCAAAGCTGTTTTTTTTTTTTTTAGAACCATACAGTACATCCCTGTTTCTAAAATACCATTTCTGCTTTTGTCACAATTTTCCTTTTATCAAGAAAATCTACATGAATTACACACTAATTAATCATAACATTATGACCACTAACAGATAAAATGAATAAAATAGATTATCGTCTCACAATGGCACCTAGAAATGAGAGGGCCATAGCAAGTGAAAATTTTGTCCCTGTAGTTAATGATGTGTTCAAAGCAAAAAAAAAAAATCGACAAGTAAAAAGATTTGATTGACTGGGGCCAAATTGCAATGACTGGATGACTGGGTCAGAGCAACTCCAAAACCGCAGCTATGGTAGGATGTTCCCAGTCTGCGAGAACATCCTACCAGTAGTAGTTCAAAACCTACCAAAATTTGTCCAAGGAACGACAACCAGTTAACCACTGACAGGGTCGCTAATGCACTTGCGATGGGAAAGGCTGGCCTGTATAGTCCAATCCAATAGAACAGCTTCTGTAGCTCAAATTGCTAAAAATAATACTAATAATAATAATAATAATAATAATAATAATAATAATAATGCTGGTTGTGATTGAAAGGAGTCAGAACACACAGGGCAATATGGTTTTTTGTGTATGGGGCTGTGCAGATGCAAACCAGTCAGAGCATGTAAGCATCAGATTTGGAAAACTGGGGGCCTGGTCTGATGAATGAGAAATCTGAAGTTTTCATTTACATCATGTGTATAAGGGATGTGAATCTTCAGTCATCTCCCGATATGATAACACGATACTTAGGTGCCAATTAGGTTAAAATTGCGATTTTATAAATATCCCAATTAGATGTTACATTTCCACAAGATTTGGTTACAATTTTTAATTGTAAAAAGTTTAGATTTTAACCTTGAACGTAAAAAGTTAAAGGTTATTTAACTTTGTATTTAATAGAGTAATTAAATGTAGATCTGTGACCTGTGTTAACCTGTTAAAGTGTGTCAATAAATTTTTGCCACACATCAAAAACCGACCCCACACATCAAAAACTGATTTTTATTTTTTTTTCTTATTTACATATGTTTGCATTTGAGCTGGCAAAATGTTGCTGTTTCTCTATAATCCTGAAGGTGGAGCACTCTAAACTATTCACATATTGGAAAGCAGCACAGCATCCTGAATTTTTAGAACGGTAACATAATCTGAAAAAACAATTACATCAAACAGGAATTATTATAAAATCATAATACTTACAGAATCACAATACAAATCGAAGTTTAACATGGTTATCATGAAATCGCACCTGGTAAATTCCACCCCTGTTCAATACGATCACTTATTCAATGAACTTTCCACAGCAGCCAAAACTTGTCACTCTGACATTCAGTTACAAAAAAAATTTGTATTATAATGAATTAAATATTATTAATATTAATATATTATACAGTGAGCTCAGTAAGCATTTGATCACCCAGTGATTTTGCAAGTTCTCTTACTTAGAAATCATAGAGGGGTATACAGTTTTTAGCATAGGTGCAATTCCACTGTAAAAGAGACTAAATCTAAAAAGAACAATCCGGAAATCACATTGTATGATTGTATGCTTATCAGCCAGATTTCTGGCCCTCAAGGACCTGTTATTTTGCTTTTAAATAGTCTAGCTACACCCCCTCATGATTCTAAATTAGTAACACCTGTTTGAGGTCGTTAGCTGTCATAAAGACACCTGTGCACCCCACAATCAGCCAAAGTTTAAGTAGATACATGGGGTATAAATGATGCTAAGAATGGTGAAGAATCAGCACAGAACTACACGGGAGGAGCTGGTCAACGTCATGAAGAGAGCACGGCATTGACCAAGTATTTCACTGAGAGATTCATTTTCTTAGGTGTGGTTATGTTTTTTTGGCCACATGATGGCAATGTTGGGAAAAGGGGACAGGGACAGGCCTATAAGTCACTTTGTTGATTCTTGACTTACGAACAAATCCAACTTAGGAACATGCTACTGGAACAGAACTCGTTCGTTAGTATGGGACAACCTGTACAGTGTAACCTTGGATTGAGAGTTACGAGTGGTTTTAAGAGTGGTTTGCGAGTGTTCTGCAAGACGGGGAAAGATTTTTAAAAAATTTTGACTTGAAAAACAAGCTAGTCTTGGTTTACAAGTACTGAGTATCATGTATTACGCATGCGCTTCTTGTTTTGACACCGAGCGTCACGTGATCACAACTGAGCCAATTTGTTTGTTTTCTCTCTTTTGTGCTGCAAAATTGTGGGTAATTGTCTCCCTTGCTCGGTCTTAGTGCACGTCTCTCACGGGTATAATCAACATCCATGCACGCCTGTACTGTTTACTATAACACTGTGACCACTTGTGTGACGTAAAACATCTTTTATTTTGTGTTTTTATGCGTGTGTGCAAGTGCTTGTGTACTGTTTATTATAAAACACGTGTGCGCGTGTAAAGCAAAAGCAAGTCTCATTAGAGAGGTTAAAGATCCATTTTCTCTCTCTGTGTGTGTCAGCCTGCCATTGTGTGCGCGTGCTTCACACACACCCTCCCTTCTCTCGCCTTTACACACACACAAACACACTCTGTGCTCTACACAGAAACACTGCTCTGTCGCAATTCTTTTCAAAGGTAAAGTGCAGGTTAATTATTTTTTTTTTTTTTACTTTACAGCAGTGATTCCGTTAGCGTGCGCTCATGCAAGAGTTATTAGAATTATGCTCGTAATATAAGGGTCCACTTTATTTTGATTTATTTGATAGTAGCGGTGGTAACCCCTGATTCACAGGAAAAGGGTTTGTAGAAATTGTTAAAAAGTTAAAGCTAAAATAAGCTGATCGGCTTTAATTTAATCAATGATGATATTTCAGGTCGAAGCCCACATACATGTCTGCCTGTCTTTCTGTATGGCTCATTGGCTGAGCTTTTCTAATTAATATGATTTGGTGCAGCTGTTTATTTACTTTAAGCAAGTAACTTATTTTTTAGCTATTCTAAAAGAGATTAAATCCGGCACAAAACTGTTCATGGCATCACTTCTACTTAACTACTGATTTTACTTATGGTGCAGAGTGAACTTCAGGCAAATATCTATGTATTGCAAAAGTTCCATTAAATTCTTTTCAGACAGTTTTGTGTGATAAAATTATGTCGTAATATATATTTTTTATAGCAAGTATGTAAAGGAGGGGGATTCATAGCAGGGTGGCATTTGGGCGCGTAAAACTAGACACTAAATTTACTGCCACTCAGTACATGGCTCTGACGGTAGCAAAACAAACAGGAACCAGATTAGTAGTACGAGCACTTTTCATTCTTATTTTCTTATTTTTATTGTTAGAACTGTTAACAATAACAGTGAACAGTCGTATAAGCATTTCACTGCATATAATACTGTGTATGGTTGTGTACGTCATAATGAATAAAAAGTATATAAATATTTTTTAAATAGATTTTTAAAATGGGTGGGCACATATTCGTGGGCAGCTTGGGCAGTGTGACAATCACTGCCATGCCTTGACAGGTCAGGACTTTTTTGGTGGCAAAAAAGGGACATACTCAATATTAGGTAGGTGGTCATAATGTTTATGCACAATAAAACTCTGACATTAAAGACCACTTTTTGCTGGTAATACCATAACGTGTCATTTTCTTTGAAGAATGTGGTAGCTTTTTAATAGTAAAATATAAGAGCTGTTCATTGTGTTCATACTATAATTTTTATCTTCCAACATCCTCGTATTTTCAAATAATTGTCACAAAACCACTTTACCACACTTTGACCTATCTACATATGCCAATTAATTTCCAAGCAAAGACTTAATCGCAAAAATGTTTTATGCATTCATGGTGAAACTGAAGAGTGTTACAGCTACAAATGAGATTTGATAAACGATAAGGAACAGATGTATCCCTTTCTATCCCACAGTATGACTAAATGAATCTCATTATGTTGATATGGGTTGGAAGGAGCTATTGCCTTCCACATTGAAACCGGTTAATGAAGCCATCAATTCAATGCAACAAGTTCAAATAATCAGGCAAATACATTTTTATGCATTTGCTCGCATTAATGATGGTTTCGAATTCTATGTGATCTTGCTCGCATTCACATTAGTCTTGCTCTATACAGATTAGGAGTAATCCAATTGAAGTCCATTTAGGAAGCACAGCAATGATGCAACTAATGAACAGATATAAAGTTTAGAGACACCGCAAGTCGGCTAATGCATCCTGTTATAAATGAGACTGTACCTCGTTCAATTCCACATGGACACACATAGACAATCGATTTAAACACAGGAACCTTTTCTTGCCTTCCTTACATACATTTTTTTTTTATTCTATAACACACTACACAGCTGCTGTATATGTTGGTCTATTATAGAGCTAACCCTAAAGAAAACCTGGTTTAATTTTAAAACCTCTCTAAATTCACAATTTTTTTGTCTATATTCATAACCAAGATGGACGAATTTGTGCAGGTTGGTGATTATGAGGGAAAAGGCTTTTCAGAGGACTGTTGTACCACCTTGAAGCTGTTTACTGTCAGAATACTACCCGAGACTGATCAATAAGCCAATTCCGTCTTTACACACCACCAGGGATTCCCCATCAGTAAGAACAAGAAATATTTTTTTTTGATCAGCTTAATATGGGGATGCAGCAATTGAAAAAGCAGTATTGAGAAATCCCCCTGAGAAGAAATAGACTTTCATTAAACTATTTGTTATTCTCTTGTTTAGTTAATATGCAAAGCTTAGGATTTGGTGCATACACTCTCTCTGTTTAAATCTGACAAGTGTTTCAATATGCTGTAGATCTGACTTAAAGGAAATATTTCTTACGGATCAAATGACGGCTCTTGAAATACAACACGAGGACTTTAAGGAAGAGTAAAATCCAAAAGTCTATTAACAATAACATAAACGTGCAATCCTGTCATTTCTGTATCAAAAGGGAAAAAGTGGGCTTGTAAATAAGAGCCTCAGAGCAGGCCAGTAAAGAAAAGCCCCTTACATAGTCCTGCAGATTTACTGCTTACAGACGGCCAGCTTCATCCTGCTCTCATGAATTTATTAATCTGATGTCTGTAGGGCAACACACAGGACAATGCACGGGCAGCTGAGCAGGCGCGCACGCACACACACCCGCACGCACACACCTTATTCTGCTACAGTAATATATTCACCTCTCCGAGTTCTTCACCTTCCCATCCCTTTTTCGTCTCTCTAGCTTTCACCCCAGACATACGCATGCTATATCTTCTTTCTTTAGTAACCTTATTCTATTTTTCTCCTTGCTACATCCTACTTTCCCCTTTACATGGCTGATTCATTTTCCCGACCATTACTAAAATGTGTACCTATTTGGGTGGCTACAGCTTAGAGACGCCTGGAGATGATGCTTGCTGGCAGAATCATTAATGGGATAAGAAAAATTAAGTATTAAAACACATACAGTGCCGTGCACCATATATGACCAGCCTCAGAAACAACCTCGTGGCAAAAAAACATTACATGAGATTGGTGGATTACTGTCCTTTGGTCTGATGAGTCCAAATGTGAGATTTTTGGTTCTAGTTACGTGTCTTAGCTGAATGTAGATAAGATTTCTAAATGTGTGGTTCCCACAATGAAGCATGGAAAAAGAGGATTAATAGTGTGGGGCTGCTTTGCAGTTGGGCACAATTAACCAGCATGGTTTTACAGCAACATACAATCATATCTGGTTTGCACATAGTAGGACCATCATTTATTTTCCAATAGGACAGTAACCCGAAACACACCTCTAGGTTATGTAAGAGCTATTTGTCCAAGAAAGAGAGAGCTGGAATACTGCATCAGATGAACTGGCCTCCACAATTACTTGATCTAAATCCATATGGGATGAGTTGGACTGGAGAGTGAAGAAAAAGCAGCTTAACAACAAGTACTCAACACCTGGGAACTCTTTCAAGATTGTTGAAAAACCATTACATGAGGATGAGGATGATTAAGAGAACGCCAAGAATGTACAATGATGTCATCAAACCAAAGGGCTACTTTGAAGAATCAAAACATATTCTTAGTTATTTAACATGTATTTGTTTATTATATAATTCCTTTTTTATTCTGTCACATATCTGTTTTGTCACAAATAATGTCTTCAGTATTTATATACAAAAATAAAAGAAAACAAAACAGTGAATAAGGTGGTGTGTTTTAACTGGGACTGTGTGTGCATATATTGTATACACACACACACACACACACACACACACACACACACACACACACACACACACACACTATTCTCTCTCAATCCTTTACCATAAACCTATGATAAAATTTATTTCATTTCTTTGTAAGTGGGCAAACTTAGGGGATCAAATACTTATTTCCCCCACTGTATACTTGCCCTGGATTTCATTAGGCTTTTAAAGTCCTGTAGTGTTGGTAATTTGCATGACTAACAGGCAGTGAAAGAACGTGCCTCAAATTTAAACACTTCACTACGGATTAGGCTTCACTACAAAATACACGCATTAGCTTTACTACCTTCATGAGAGATATAATCATTACTGTTAGCACCTAAAGGAAAAAGGCTAATCCGGTAGATAAAAACTATCATTAAATAAAGCAGTCACCCTGAACGATTCACATGTTAACCTTTATATTAATCTTTATAAATGCCTTCCATCAACACATCAACCACGTAATTTTCACAGTTTTATCATTACTCTAGATAATGTTCGAAGGACTGTTGACAGGGCCCCCAGTGAGTTTCTTCCTAAAGAGACTGATGCGGGAGTACTTTAGTTCTTTAGCCTCACCAGGTCTCTCATCTATTCATCTGAACACTGTTCAATCATCAGCTTCAAAATTTTATCAAAATACTGCTGTCAGTGTAAAAATTGCTGAAAACATTTTTTTGTGAGGACATTTAAAACTGTCTCATCATTGACAATACTTTTTAATCCTAACAATCCATCAATCTAATCAATTCCATCCATCACAGTCTATGTCTGTTTAGTGGCTGCATATGTTGAATGCCAGCCAGGTGATAGAGCAACATCTGTGTCATTTGTCTCTCTTTAGCTGGATGCTGCACATCCATTGACCTCCACACTGAAGATCACGCTAATGCACTATAGTGCATACTTTATCGGCTGTAGAGAGACATAGATGTTCAGCTATGTTCTAAATATGTTTTACACTCCCAAAACAGGAAATGTGTTTACAATGTATACACTTTCGCATCATTCATCATTTGCTAACTGTAGCCATGAAATACCAACTGATTAGTATTTATGCACTTACCAACTGACCCTCCACTTTACATGCACCATTGTCTCAGAGATTTACTGCTGGTTAGTTACACAAGTAATTGTACTGCGTGTCATTTATTGAATGAAGATTCTGCAATCCAGACGTACGATATACGTGAAATGTATACGTGAAATGCTGTGTCTGAAGACCGTAGGTCAAACTGTGCTTCTTATCCAGGGCAGCAGATAAACTCAGCTCCTCAGGATCCAAACATTTTAAAGCAGTAGTGAATGCAAGTCAGTGTGTGTCTTTGGCATAGTCATTGTATTACATGACACTACGGGATGCTCAGGGACCCGAGCATGCTGACAGGACAGTGGAGTATCCTCTCGTTGATAAGCAGGTTAACACCACAGAGCAAAGAATGCTGTCTCATCAGGCTTTAAACAGAATTGTACTAAGTTCTTAATCTTTTACCTTCAGATCTACTTAGATTTAATAAAACCAGGGCTTACATCTATGTCTGCTTTCCGCAGCCTTTGGAATGCGTTCATGTTAATCACTCAGCGACTGATACAGCAAAGTAGCAGGGCTAGAAAAAAGGATGCGGGGCTAAACCTAGACACAAAAACTCTTAGCCATGCGCGCGCGCGCACGCGCACACACACACACACACACACACACACACACACACACACACACACACACACACACACGGCTTAAATCCATCTACCACCATGTACTGTATGGTCCTATAGTCAGTGTACACAGGACGATTTTATTAATCTGATTTTAATTAATCAGATTTCATTAGAAGAAACAAAATATGCAGTATTCCTAGATACATGACCTACGTACTGACCAATACCCTAATTGATCCACTTATATTTAGAGAGTGTTTTCATTACCAGCTGTAGAATTTGTAGATAAATTGCAGGCTTACATTACATCAAAGCTAAATAACAGTGAAATATTGTTTTAAATAAAAACTAAAAAAATTGATAGCATTCAGCATCCATGCTTCCTCTAGGTGTCTATGATTCTAAACTATCCAACAAACTTAAAGTTATATATACTGTACAGTACTGTGAAAAGCCTTGAGCCACCCTAGTCACCCCTCAAAAAGACGTTCTTGTATTCGTTTAATAAAGTCTTGAGAAACAGTTCTCCAGTTCCTAAAGGACTTTTTTGGTTGTCAGTCCAGTCCCTGTACCTGAGCAATTTTAGAGGAATATGTTTTGTTTGTTAAGCCACACAGTGACCTATAATTCAATTAAGCATAAAAAACATCTAACTTAACCAGTGAGAAACAGGTGCAGATGATGACAGATGATCATTCCAGTGATTAATATACTGAATGCTAAGTGGGTGGAACAGAGGAGAGGGGAAATGAGGTTGCTGCTGAGCTTGTTACACAAACAACCATCTTTTAAACTGTATCTTTAGACACTTTGTAGCCTGTCGCAGTAAAACATTTGTTCCTATTTCTTTAATTTAATAAATGAGGGCGAGTCAAATAGCACCCGCACTCCGGTTATATTAAACTTCTGTCTTATCAGCACTTTCCATTCAAGGCTACTGTCTCCCCAGTCATAAAAAAAAAAAAAAAAGGTGCCACACAAAAATAGATGCCCCACATGTGATAAGCAACGTCCAGTGATCTGTTTTTTGTTTTTGTTTTGTTTTTTGTGGTCTTATGGTGTACCTGGTGCCATTATTTATCAAAGACGTAGTGCGAAGTAGCAAGAACCTACAGCATGTATGTATGTATGGACAAAGAAGTTTAAGGAAGGTGGCACTATTGTTAGTCATCAAAAAGGATTCTGATCTCTGCAGACGTCTGCATACTTCTGGCTACACTATCAATACTCTGCAACAACTTTGTTTTGAGGTGTTAAAGCATTCTACCTATAGTCCTGATCTTGCTCCATCAGTGGAGTATTCATGGCTTACAGCTCAGCCTAAAACATTTTTTAATCAGGGAATACGAAAGCTTGTTGACAGATGAACAAAGTATATTGAAAAGCCAAGGAGATTATGTCAAAAAACAATGAGTCTGTCTTAAAAACTTTTTTTTTTTTTTTTTTTTTTACAGCCAGAGTGTAAATAATTTTTGACCCACCCCTTTAAATCATTTAATTTCATATGAAGAATTTAGGGTGGCCCAAGACCTTTGTACTGTATAATACTATACACTCGGTTGCAGTCCTGTAAATTCTGTGCTCTTCATTGGGAGTGGTTTCTCTGCCTAAGCTCAGTATTGACTAACTCTGGCCTTCCAGCTCTTTACACTCCAGATATAAACAGTGTTTGTTCAGTGGCCATCTCTGGAGCAGATTTAGTTCATCTCAGGCAGATGATATTTGAGCAAAGCGTACAGGTGAAAATAAAGCTTCTGAAACTGTAAGGAGAGAACAGTGGGAATATAATCTCACAAAGGGATTTTTCTCCTTGATTTCCATAATTTAAAAAGACTGACAAGTTAAAACTGCATGATGTGCTTTCTTACAAAGTGTGCTTGAATGCCATTAGTGGCCAGGTTTAAAAGACCAGTAAATCCAGTTTAAAATACAAAAATGGCCACTTTCCTGTTTTAACAGTTATCATTTTATAAGCCTTAAAAGTCTGTTCATGCAGATTAGAAGCTTCTGCGACCTAAAAGAGCCTCTAGGATGCATAAAAGTGCAACTGAAGTTTGTTTAAAATAGAGCTGTGCTTAACAGCATTTAGCTGAAGGCCTGAATAGCATGTTGTTCACTCCAATTTTGTTCCTGCTATGCCCTTCACCAGCCCATAATGCACACTGTGCGGCGATGCACATGTACTATGTTCTAATGGACTAATGGATCGAGGAGAGGCACTTCCAGCTGCTTGACATGTGAATTGAGCATCCGTGCTGTACAGCAGGTTAGCCTGCTCTCATGTGCTAAGTGTCTGTTAGTTGTGTCGTATCCTGGAAAAAACAAGACACAGAGTGCATGGAGGCAAAAAGTGCATTATCAATACAACAAAGAGTTGAAATGGGATTAATGTGTGTGTATAAGCACATTTGACTGCATCATTTAAGAAGAACAGATTAGACAGGAAAACGAGCACTCACACACAGACACACACACACGAACAAACAAAATTACAAACACACATGCACTTACCTCTATTCCTCCTTGTAGCAGCTCCACCTGATCACATTCCGCCTCCAGTGCCATGGCAACAGAAGCAAAGGGACGACTTGCCATTTGTTGCCTTTCCCTCATCAATTGCTAGAAGTACGAGTAAAGTAGAGAGATATAGAGAGATAGGCAGAGATAAAAGAGACTATGATTAATTATGTACTCTTAGAAGTCAGAATTTCTGAAATTGCTTTTAGCTATATTGCACTATTCTCTAAAGCCTATCTAAAGGTCAATTTATTTTCATACATTTGTTGTGACCTTGATAATGTTGGGATCAGTTCTAAAATCTAACTAGTTCATGCATTGGTTACAGTGATGATTCCATACAAATACTACTAACATTCAACCAGTCTTTCTTGACATATTGTGCTGACAGGTGAACTTAATAAATAAATAAAAAACACAAACCCTTCACACCTGGAAGTTAAAAAAAAAGTGGTTGAATTTGTAATCGTCACTACCTCACTGCAAAAATCACACTGGATAAGGAGGCTAATTAACATATGCAGCTGTTGGGGGAAAACCTTCCAACTACTGTATGTGTGATCTATTCATACAGGAAAAGGAAAAGCCAGGCTTTAATCCACTTTCTGGACAGTTATGTGTTGAAGTGAAAGGGAGATAAGCCAGTGCGCATTCAGTATGTAATCATTTACCAGCTGTCAAAATGTCCGCAGTGCTCCTGAACCCCAATCTCAATGGAATCTTTAAATGCAAATTTCTCCCTTTTCTTTTCTGGATGCATCACTGGTGGTTTGGATGCATGCACAACAGGAATATATTTCAGTTCAGATTTATACAGTAGAAAATGCACACATTTTACAATATTAAGGATTTTCCCAGGCCTCCACACTGACACACACACACACACACACACACACACACACACTCAAACAGCATCTCATGGTTAGAGGCAATGAGCAGACAGCGCAATGAGTTGGATGGATGTCAAAGGAGAAGATTGAAAAGAGGAAAGGCAGTAAGACAGTGAGAGAAAGAAAAAGAAAACAAAGAAAGAAAGAAAAAGGAAACAAAACTAGTCTTACTCTAGCCTGGACAGTGGTGTGTGGTTGAATAATGTATTTGTTATAATTAGAACATTTATATAAAATAAATGATGATGGTGGTGGTTATTATTATTAACAACATTTAGAAGCACTGCTGGGTCAAATGTCTGCAGAGACACGATAAATCTCTTTCTATAATACACATGGGAAGCGATCATAATCACACACAACCCCTATGGCCATGTGATTTCAGTGCTAAGGTTTAATTGATGTATCCTGTTTACTTTCTCTCTGTGACATTGTCACACCAACACAAAACCTTATATAAAATTAAATACTGTTGGGCAGGACGTAGCTCTGCAATTTATATTTTAATATAAACCTAACTATTTTCTACATTATATTATATTTTTTATCTTGAGGTACTGTTACTGGCACTTAAACAGTTAACAAATCTGGTTCATCGCCTGATTTATGCTTGAACAAGGAATAAGGCCTGTGACTGTCTGGCTAAACACACTCATCCTAAATGGTGGGAGTAAAATTTACTTTTACTTTTTTTACTTAGTGCTTAATATGAAAGTCTATAGGAAAGTTGTTAGACAAGTCAATAAACGGGTATTACAAAAAAAAGTTTTTGTTCTATTTACAAAATAGACATTTTTGTAGAAGTTGAGGTTCTTCTGAGGATGGTATTGTCTAAAGCCCTCAAGGTGTATAACTTTTAAGCTGAAACCACTACAGCAACCAAACTTTGATTGTGTAGGGTTTTGTTCTCAAGAATTTGGATAAATCTAACATTTTGGGCCCTTTTTCTTAGAAAGAGTAGATTCTGTAAGGATGTTTTGCTGTTATTTCTTTTTTTGGATGTCTTTCTGTTGAAGATAAATGAAATGATTCCTAGCCAGGCTCGATTCCTGTCTCTGTGTGCATGGAGTTTACATGTTCTCCCAGTGCTTAGTAGGTTACCTCCGGGTACTCCGGTTTGCTGCCACAGTCCAAAGACCTGCAGATTAGGCTAACTATTTTTCCCAGATAGCCCGTATTGTGTGAATGAGTGTATAAGTGAGGATAGGCTTCAAGACCCCCGCGACCCTGAATACAGGATAAAGCGGTATAGAAGATAAGTGAATAATGGCAATAGTCTTAATCTCATTATGCTATTTGTACATACATACATACTCATCAGATTTTTAACATACTCTTTTCTGATACATGCCCTTAATCAGTTTCTGTGTATCGAGGTCCTCTTTTAATTGCTCACTGTGCAAGTGATCAATAGCAATTAATTTATAAAGTTGTAGAGGTTTCCTTTAATGTGGTACAGCTCTTTTTAGCCAAGGAGGCATTACTAATCAGACGGTATCTAAAGAAAGAGTAAGCAATTAGACTATAAGTAGGAGAATTTGTCCTTCAGCAAGAAGCTTTCCAAAATATACTCTCTCTCTCTCAAAGAAACATGCAGAGTGTGACAATTTACCTCACAGTTTTCCCAATCCTGAAGTGCAAACTTCAGAATAATAAATAGAAGAAACTCTCATGCAGACACGGCATGCATACAAACAATAAATGAGAAGTCAAATTGGAAAATATAATAAGTTTTAAGTCTCAATGTTTTGAAAGCGCTGAGCCTTTCTTTATGAATGACTTGGTGGGTGATGCTTCAATCATCTGTGGTTAATCGATAGTGTAGAACAGCAAAGTACAGCATCATTGTTACTCGCAGCCGATCGATAACTTAACACGGGCCGATTTGAGTGCCAAGGACGAGGCTGATTGCTATTGGATTTGTGATGAAGAGGGGTGTGCCACAGTAAGCACTAATTGTCTCACAGATTAGCGTGCGAAGCCATCTGAGCTGCAGTTAGTCCTCTGCGTTCATATCCATCCCTCCACAATAAACAAACACAGATAGGTATAGATACATACCCAAACACACATGAATAACACTACAAATGCACACGGATGGAAGAGAAAACGAATGAAGCCCACAGATCGCTTCATAACTGCACAAAAAAAAAAAAAAGCAATCATGTCCATTCAGACTACACGGAGTTCTGCAGACAAAAGAGACGTCACTAACAAAAGCTTTTACTGGCTGCTTAATAAGAAATTAAATACTGGCTGTTGGGGAGCATTTAGCTGGGCAGGGAATGTGCTTTTTTCAGCATTTACCATACAGAAATGGTACAATAATACATTACAGCTCAATGGTGTGCACAAAGCAGCTGAGTGTAACAGCAATTTGCTTGGAGACTAATATGTTAAATGGCCTAATCCTTGCTGTGAAGTATGGAGCATTGCGGGCAAAAATCAGTGCCAGCTCACAGAAAGCTGCTGCAATTTGTCAGGCCTGCCTGAAGGTATCAATAGCTGAGGCATTAGCATTCAGTGGTATCAATCATACAAACACACATTTTAAGCTGATCACAATCACGCTCCGAACTCCAAAACTTGCCACACTTAACATGCAGGACAACTTCCTCTCAAGTGAGTGCGGGGGAAAAAAAATAAAATCGCTCCCTCGGCTACATTAAAGCAATATGGCAAAGCAATTAAACAGGAAGACACAAGGTTATCTGCCTCAATCCTCGATTGTCCTATATTACATTTGCAAACACGTATGTAATATGAATGCCATTTTAATCACAGCAAAGTGTTCCTTTATAACAACCTATGAGCCGTTTTGTTCATCACTACCACCACAGTACTTCAGAAATCCTAATGTTTTAAATAATTGCGTGAATCCACTTATCTCACACTTAACAGACTGTTTTCTATGAGTCGCTTGTAGCTTATAAATAATGTATATTTTAGTTGATTTCTACAACATTCACTTTACCAGATTATTGCCAATGATATTGGATTCCAAACAGTCGTCCACTTCCGTGTTCAGATACAGTTGGCTTTCATATTTGATTCGAGCTGTGCTTGAATAAGCTGTACTGCCCTCGAGACTTGAGAAGTTTTCAAGTGGCTTCGAGCATGTTAGGCTGATAAGCTGTGCACGATGTGGACTGTTCGCATTACGCAAGTGTACCGCACTTTAGGATCAATGTACTGGGGTAAAGTGTGAAAATGGCCTTAGACCAACCATATATATATACACACATACACATATATACCATAAAGTTAAATAGCACCACAATCACGAAGTAAGCGTCTTTCACCCGCAAGTTATCAAACATGAGCACTAATCACTACTGAACCATTTCTTCCTCACACAAAGCAGTTTCAGCATCTTCAACTCAATTGAGCTCCGTCTGCTCCACAGTAATTAATCGTTCATTATCTTTTCTATTAACCACCACTGTAGCACCACTTTGGCCAATCCCACTGAGAGAACATGTTCATAATAGAATTATTAAAAACCATGCACACACCAAGCTTCAGAGCTCCTCCTGACAGGATGATCAGGTCACTACAGTACACAGGGAGACATGCCGCTGCCTATAATCCGGGAGTGAGAGAGTCTGAGTCAGAGAGTCTGAGAAGGGTTAATCAATCACGTTTGCCATAATTGACCAAAAACACAGGGTGAGCTAGAATCAAGTTTCTGTAATGAATAGCTTGCCAATTTCACCAATGATGGTCCAGAAAGAGAGGGAAAGAGAAAAAAAAAACTAAACAATACAAGACAAAAGCAGGGAATGGATAGGAGTATGGCTGATGAGCATTAATATTGCCAACGATGAGGAGGTCAATACTTGAACATTTATTATATTTGATCCAACCGAGAGCCAGATTGAGGCCAAACTTCCTCCCTGTAGTATTAAGAGATTAAAAACACCATTTATCAATAGGCTCCTTCATAAAAAGAAATGAAAGCTGGAATCAGGAAACATGAGAATAAAATAATGAAATAGACAAGAAGAGAGAAAAAGAGAGAGAGAGAGAGAGGCAGGGAGAGAAGGAGAGAGGGACAGAGGAAGCCCTGGGAAAGCAGTGTGGCATGCACTCATTTGGGCTAATAGACACTCTCTCAGCAACAGCCTGCCTTTGTTGACAGCCAAAAAGCACCATCTGCAATTTATCCATCTCTCTACATCACCTGCTATTACTCATCAGGCCCATTGCCTTTAGCATTTCAAATCTCTACAATAATCCCTCAGACAAAGTTGGGTCGTCACATAAATCGTCTCATACACTCATGACCCTCAAAATCTCTTAATGCCCCAGCATTAATAAAATATGCTAAACCTGAAATAAAGACTGCTTTCGTATTTTGTGTCATGCACAGAGCACTGTGAATGGTTATAGCGGCAAGTTAATCCTCATCACGTACAACAAAACTTAACAAAACAGTGAGATAAACAAAAACAGTGCGGTTCAGGCCAGGGTAGGGGTCGGGTCAATTCAGTTATTCATTTTTTGAATCGCATTTAAAAGCTTCCTAGAGGGTAACAGTGCGAAGACTTCACCGATGTGGAATTGAGATTGATCGCGTATCGATTGTTCCGTGGGCTTCATGTTAAGTCCACAAACGGGTCTATGGAATTAGAGGTTTGCCGTCAGAGATTTGACAAGAACTATAAATCCAAAAGATTGCAGGATAAAAGATAGTAAAGGTTTATACAACCAACATGCCCTTTCCAACACTGACAAGCAGGAGAGGTTTTTTACAAGTCACTAAACTTCCAAAATATAAGCAATAATGAAATACGTTGAGTGAAGCTGAGGCTGATTGAAGCCTGCATATTACTCTTTTGTCCTCAAGAAATTGGGTAAAGAAATAAGGGAAAAGGTTAGATTTAATTTCACTTAGCCAGGTAAAGGTAAAGGACCAAAGAATGTTTAGAAAAATATGTTTTTGGGGTCAACATAACATATTAGCCAAAAAAAGAACACTGTTCCTGGTTTTAAATTTAGAATTAAAAAAAAGCCTTTTAATAGCTCGTAGTCTGTGTGGGATTTCCCAATTCATATTATTCGGCTATAAAAAAAATATAATAATAAATAAATAAAAATCCTAGAATTGTTTGTTCTTAGGTTTTATGGAGATAAAAAAAAAAAAACTTGCAAAGAATGATAAATTTTCTATTTACACAATATCAACGGTCATGGTGGACCTCAAATCTTCTAGAAATGCTCTAGATTGACTCCGGGACCCTCGAGAAACATCGGATATCTACAAAGGGTGTTGCACCCTTTTGTAGAGGGGGAGATCAGTGGTTAAAATGCTAGACTACAGAAGGTAACAGGTTAAAACACCAGCAAAACCAATTTACCACTATTGTGCACATAAGCAAGGCTCTCAACCCTCAACTGGTCAGATGTATAATTACATAAATGTCAGTCACATACTGTACAGGTGTACAGTAAATATTGTAAATAGTATTTCGATCAAATATTTGAATGCTGGCTTACTCGTGATTTAAAAAATAAATAAATTAAAGGCAACATTACAATGCTTCCAGAGTTTAAAAAAAAATCCTGGACACTTTGCCCGATGAAGTTTGTCCAACAACAGAAGGTAAAGCAGCCAAAGCAAGAATCAAATCAGTCCACTGAGAACGTCATTTGGATTAGATGAAGCGTCTAAGCAAAGTTAACCACTAGAAGTATACACCGTAAAGAAATACAAATGTAATTTTTCCAAAGGAACATCAAATGCCAATGTCCTAATGAGCTCTTCTGGCATCGAACCTGCTGATTGATTACAAAATGGACTTGGGCAGTTATTTAAAAAAAAAAAAAAAAACTGCTGACTATCAGAGAGGACAGGTCAAACTCATTGGTACAGAATTGTATTTGATATTGATCTGCTACTGTTACCACATCAGTGTATATGCTCCACATTGATTTGTTCCACCGCACCCTGACCAACCCCCGCTACTCAGGAGCCTGGCTCGGTTTGTGTAGACTCTTGCAATAAGAAGCTGAGTGAGTCGAGTGCAAGAGCCTTGAAGGCAAGTTTTAAAACGCAGTAAGCGCATTTGTCATAAATGTTCCCTGGCGAGCGTGTGTGCTGAATGAATGGATGAAGTGACTCAGAGCACTTGGACATAGCCATATGTGCTACTCTCATTAGTGCAGGAACATTTTACTGCCTGATCAGACCAGCGAAGACAAGTCTGTTGCAGAGCCACAGCTTAGTTCCTATAGCAGCCCCTCTCTCTGGAACTGTATCTGTGAACATATTTACTGTGCGCTTCTGGGGAGCTTTAAAGATTAAATTTGCTTAAGCATCCTAAAATAACAGAGTGGGGTGATTATGACATCAGTTAACATTAAAGGGCTTGATTGATGTTGAATGTTTTAAAAAAAGCTGAATGAATTCTGTGTATGTCAAAATGACAAACATTTTTCTACATACATGTATACATCCCTATACCGTACATGTTCATTGTCACTTTCCTTATTAGCGCACTACTTGAATCTAAAGTACATCATACCTGGAGTACACCTGGCCAAAAAATTAAAAAATAAATGGCACTAAGATTTCATTCAATCACATTTAGCTCCCTTTAACAGCACACAATGGAATATGGCGGTGCCATCAGCAAAGAAAACCTCCATTGATGTCATACCCTTGTCATGCAGTGCAATCAGGTCATCAGTTGACTACATTTTTATTGCCCCATAACGTTACTAACTAATTGATGTGACCCCAGATCATAAAACTGCCTCCAGAGGCTTGTACAGTCTTCATGCACTTCCCTTCTTATCCTGACGCACACTAATAGTCAGTCATCTTCTTATTCCCAATCCTGCGAGTTCTCGTCACAACCAACAACTGGTGCGTGTATGGAAATCGTGTGTGTATGGAAACATATTAAACATGGCTATAGTTTTTTTTTTTTATATAAATTTTTTTTTATTTATATTTTCTTTTACCATATACCTTCACCAAGCGTTAAATTTTTTTCCACAACGTTGACGGTTCAGCACTATGACTTCAGGATTTGATAATGTGTTGGAGGATTCTTAACCAAGTTCCAGCAATTTCAAATCTTCTTAGTTTCTTTCTTTGCTTGCTGCAGTCCAATAATCAGACCCTTCTGAAATTGTGACCTTTCTTTGGTCAGGTACTGTATTTCTGTACAGTGATGTAATTTTAATGGTTATGCAAAGAATGCAGAGAAAGAATTTCATTCCACAATGAAACTGACCGATTACTGTGCATGTACAACTCATAATTCTTAAAAAAAAAAAAAAGATTTGAGTGCATGAGGTTTTGTGGATTTCTTAATTTCTCTTGTCTACATCTGTGCTCTCAAACATACCACTTCAGCACAAAGGCAGCCACTCTCGTTTTCGAATGCAAGGAGAAAGCATGAGCTTCATTTCATGCTAAAAGAAAATGCCTGGATGTCTTGGCCTGAGGTTTGCTGATGTCCTTGAGAGTCTCTAATAATGTATAGTCCTATCTTAAAGATAGGCTTTTGCCCAACAAACTTTATACAAGTGCTTCATTTTTCAGAACAGCATGGCCTGGAAAAAGTAATGCATGCCCTTAACAGCTTTTCCTTCCAACTTTAATGCCCACATTTTGTGTGTACGTGCATATATATATATATATATATATATATATAGTGGTGTGAAAAACTATTTGCCCCCTTCCTGATTTCTTATTCTTTTGCATGTTTGTCACACAAAATGTTTCTGATCATCAAACACATTTAACTATTAGTCAAAGATAACACAAGTAAACACAAAATGCAGTTTTTAAATGATGGTTTTTATTATTTAGGGATAAAAAAAATCCAAACCTACATGGCCCTGTGTAAAAAAGTAATTGCCCCCTAAACCTAATAACTGGTTGGGCCACCATTAGCAGCAATAACTGCAATCAAGCCTTTGCAATAACTTGCAACGAGTCTTTTACAGAGCTCTGGAGGAATTTTGGCCCACTCATCTTTGCAGAATTGTTGTAATTCAGCTTTATTTGAGGGTTTTCTAGCATGAACCGCCTTTTTAAGGTCATGCCACAACATCTCGATAGGATTCAGGTCAGGACTTTGACTAGGCCACTCCAAAGTCTTCATTTTGTTTGTCTTCAGCCATTCAGAGGTGGATTTGCTGGTGTGTTTTGGGTCATTGTCCTGCTGCAGCACCCAAGATCGCTTCAGCTTGAGTTGACGAACAGATGGCTGGACATTCTCCTTCAGGATTTTTTGGTAGACAGTAGAATTCATGGTTCCATCTATCACAGCAAGAAGCCTTCTGAAATGCTGTGTTACTTTTACGCCAGATGTAACGGGACACGCACCTTCCAAAAAGTTCAACTTTTGTCTCGTCGGTCCATAAGGTATTTTCCCAAAAGTCCTGGCAATTATTGAGATGTTTTTTAGCAAAATTGAGACGAGCCTTAATGTTCTTTTTGCTCAAAAGTGGTTTGCGCCTTGTAAATCTGCCATGCAGGCCGTTTTTGCCCAGTCTCTTTCTTATGGTGGAGTCGTGAACACTGACCTTAATTGAGGCAAGCTCAATTAATTTGTGGCCTCTCGGATGAGTTGTCTCTGCGCTCTTGGGGTAATTTTGGTCGGCCGGCCACTCCTGGGAAGGTTCACCACTGTTCCATGTTTTTGCCATTTGTGGATAATGGCTCTTACTGTGGTTCGCTGGAGTCCCAACGCTTTAGAAATGGCTTTATAACCTTTACCAGACTGATAGATCTCAATTACTTTTGTTCTCATTTGTTCCTGAATTTCTTTGGATCTTGGCATGATGTCTAGCTTTTGAGATGCTTTTGGTCTACTTCTCTGTGTCAGGTAGCTCCTATTTAAGTGATTTCTTGATTGAAACAGGTGTGGCAGTAATCAGGCCTGGGGGTGACTACAGAAATTAAACTCAGGTGTGATAAACCACAGTTAAGTTATTTTTTAACAAGGGGGGCAATCACTTTTTCACACAGGGCCATGTAGATTTGGAGTTTTTTTTCTCCCTTAATAACGTAAACCTTCATTTAAAAACTGCATTTTGTGTTCAATTATGTTATCTTTGACTAATAGTTAATGGTTTTTGATAAGCAGAAACATTTAAGTGTGACAAACATGCAAAAGAATAAGAAATCAGGAAGGAGGCAAATAGTTTTTCACACCACTGTGTGTATATGTATATATATATATATATATATATATATATATATATATATATATATACATATATACATATACACACACACACACACACACACACACACACACACACACACACACACACAGTGGGATGTGTATGTTTGTGCAGCCTTGTTAATCTTTATGATTTTCCTGTATAAATCGTTAGTTGTTACGCTTAAAAAATTGTTAAATATATCATATAGGACAGAAACACAGTAATAGACGAGAAGTGAAATGAAGTTTATATGATTTACAGAAAGCGTGCAATAATTGTTAAAATTAGGCAGGTACATAAATTTGGGTGTTGTCATTTTATTGATTCCAAAACCTTAAGAACTAATTATTGGAACTCAAATTGGCTTGGTAAGTTCAGTGACCCCTGACCTCCATACACAGGTGAATCCAATTATAAGAGAGTATTTAAGGGGGGGCAATCGTAAGTTTCCCTCCTCTTTGAATATTCTCTAAAGTGTAGCAACATGGAGGTTTTAAAACAACTCTCAAATGACCTGAAAACAAAGATTGTTCACCATCATGGTTTATGGGAAGGATACAGAAAGCTGTCTCAGAGATTTCAGCTGTCTGTTTCCACAGTTAGGAACATATTGAGTAAATGGAAGACCACAGGCACAGTTCAAGTTAAGGCTCGAAGTGGCAGACCAAGAAAAATCTCAGATAAACAGAAGCGACGACTGGTGAGAACAGTCAGAGTCAACCCACAGACCAGCACCAAAGACCTACAACATCATCTTGAGTCACTATGCATCGTTCAATTATTTGTCGCATTTTACACAAGAAGATGCTGTATGCGAGAGTGATGCAGGGAAAGCCTTTTCTCCGCCCACAGCACAAACCGAGCGGCTTGAGGTATGCTAAAGCACATTTGGACAAGCCAGCTTTATTTTGGAATAGGGTGCTATGGACTGATGAAACTAAAGTTGAGTTATTTGGGCATAACAAGGGGCGTTATGCATGGAGGAAAAAGAACACAGCATTTCAAGAAAAACACCTGCTACCTACAGTAAAATATGGTGGCGGTTCCATCATGCTGTGGGGCTATGTGGCCAGTGCAGGGACTGGGATTCTTGTCAAAGTTGAGGGACGCATGGATTCCATTCAATATCAGCAGATTCTGGAGACCAATATCCAGGGATCAGTGACAAAGCTAAAGCTGCGCCGGGACTGGATCTTTCAACAAGACAACAACCCTAAACACCGCTCAAAATCTACTACGTATTCATGCAGAGGAACAACTACAACTTTCTGAAATGGCCATCTCAGTCCCCAGACCTGAAAATAATTGAAAATCTGTGGTGGGAGTTAAGGAGAGCTGGCCATGCTCGGAAGCCATCAAACCTGATGTTTTGATAAAGAGGAATGGTCCAAAATACCTTTAACCTGAATCAAGATTCTCACTGGAAGCTACTGTATAGGAAGCATTAGGAGGCAGTTAATTTTGTAAAAGAAGGATCTACTAAATATTAAGTTAATTTCTTTTTGTGGTGTCAAAATTTATGAACCTGCCTAATTTAGTTTAAACAATTATTGCACACTTCCTGTAAATCCCATAAACTTTGTTTCACTTACTCAAATATCTCTGTGTCCCCCCTATAAGATATATTTAAAAAAAATTTTTAATTGTAACAACCAACGATTTATACAGGAAAACCATGAAGATAACAAGGTTGCCCAAAATTATGCATCCCAATATCTATCTATCTATCTATCTATCTATACACATACATACATACATACATACATACAAACACACACACAGTGTGTGTGTGTTATATATGATCTAGTAATGAGCTTCATGGTGATAAAGGAATATAACTGAAAGAAATTCATTTGTGTTGCACACCATTTTCCCCCAGACCAGGTACATACAGTATGTGTGATCTGTGAATGGTGTAAATTGGTGTTTCATATTTATTAACCAGGGCATGTCATTTTGCTGTGTTAACAATTTTTTTTTTTTTTTAATGAAATGCAGTTGCAAGCTTTAACGTTTAACCTCAAGTAGGACTGCAGGAGAAAAGAGGGAGTTTGGTGCTACTTTATAAAAAAGCCTCTATACTGCTATAAAGAAAGGATGCTTTAGTGTCTCCATGGAATAATTTCATAACATTGCGATTAAAAATTTTTTTCTTACAAAAAGAAAGAAAAAATCACTTCTCAGACAGACACTTCAGTATCATGGTTGTTTTCCAGTGGAAAGCAATTCTCGATCAGAAACATTAATCAGGATAATTCTGTGATGATTGTGTTTAACCAGTCAAGAGTGTGTGCTATTTTTAATTAAGACCTCAGCCATGATGAGCAAAGCCATGGAAAAGAGCTTTGTCTCTCATGCTGTACTACTATAAGCATACCTTAAAGATGTTAGATAATTCATGTGTTTATGCAGTACAGTATGCACCTATGAATTGGTGGTGGAAAAGAGTCTCCAGTGAATCGCCCACATGCTAAGGAAGTGCACTTGCCATCCATACATCACAATGTGAAATGTCAGTGGCCCTTCTGGTTGTTCCACAGCCACTCCTCCTGTTCCGAGGTGACATTTAGTGCAGGCGTCCCTCAACTTGCTCAAAAGGGCCACGCTACCATCTGTGCTCACGGCAGCAGCCAGAAAAACGGCAACACCGGGTTCATGCGGGTCGCTCACTCAACCATACTGTAGCTGCAGCCTCACCTCGGGAAGGTCATGTTTACAGACTACAGTAGCTACTCAGCCTTACACATAGTCTAACTGAAGTTCTGCATTTAGTTAAGAGAAAACAATGAAACAAGAAATTTCTATTTTTTTTACCCAATTAAAGTGAATTAAATCTCAAGAGTATGCATGTGGAGGAAAGGCCAAAACACATGAAAAAATCACGGCCTGAATTAGTCTGTAATCATTTGTGGATCACCTGTGAGAACCAGTGATGTACTGTATCTTCCCTGAACCACAATTTGTTTACATTTGCAAATAAATCCACCAGGACAGAAACTGATTTCTGCAAAGTTTTAGTCTTAAATACAGAGTCAGGCTATTAAAAAGACAGAACGACAGAATCTCTAAAAAGACATATATTCTCACTCGTCCTATAACGTTCTAAAATCGTGACCCTGATCTTTTGTGACTTTAGCATTAGATCGAGGCATTTTAAACTTGACAGAGGATAAGAGAGAAACTAATACAGCTCTGTCAGTCTGGTCCAGAAAGCACTGATGCCACTAAGCACCGCAAAACGGACCAAGGACTTGTGGTTCAGACGAGTGCCAGCTTATTGTAGCAGTGATGTTTGTTCACTACACAACAGTCCAGAGCTTCTTCAATGAGCCATGCATCACGATAAGACAGGATCCTTCCCTCTGGCAAAAAGGAAATGAAAAAGCAGACAGAAAGCTGTCTCACTGAAACTCACTGATATTTGTCTGTTCCTGTAACCCTTGTACCAGCAGACCAACTTGTTTTCCCCTCCTCTCAGTGGTCTCAGAGGTCTGGTTCTCATTTGCAGGAAGCTGAATGTGAAATAAAAAGCTTGGATGTGCTAGTGTTTTCAAAGACAGTTATTTTTTTTTTGTGGTTTTGTTTTACTGATTGCTGATGTTCATTCAGTGCAGTCATTTCATGCTTAAAGCTATAACATTTATTCTATAGCGCATTTATTCATTTATAAATCAGCCTGAGAGATGTATATGTTTAATTTTCTTATTAAATCTTTGTTTTAGGACTGCTGGTCATTTCAAGGTAAAAAATAACAGCAAACATGAGAAATATGATTGCTTTAAAAAAGTAAAAAAATAAATAAAAATAAAAATAAAACAAGTCTTCACTTAGAAGACCAAAGATAAAGACTTTTAATGGCACATAATTTTGGCTGTCTCTCCTTTTCCCTGAAATGTTTTTATTTCAAACCATGCTATTAAGATGTCACTTTATAAAAAAGTAAAATGAAAATTTGGCTACCAAAGACAACAGTCGCCTCATTTGCAGACGATCGACGATTCAAAGCAGCAAATAATGATCTTTCACAGACAGATAACAGTGCAACACTTAAAAAAATTACTAGGTTATTAGCATAATAAAAAAAGACAATTCCTTTCCTGTTCAAAAAAAGGTAAACCCATAATAACAACTTTACATTTGACAGCAGGACACAGTAACCATAAACAAATGCTATTCGGACATAACACGTTTTCATTTCAACAGATTGTAACGCTCTTCACGCAACAGATCGCTTTTGACTGAGCTTTAGGGCTGTACACCATAAAAAAGGAAGTAGCTAATGTCACCTTTAAGAATGTCAGCTCAGTGTTAGGCAAGGACATCAGACCATCATAGAGACGTCCCCGCAAGAGAACCGTAAGCTTTCACAAATCTCATATGCTACTAATAATAACTACATAAATCCGCAAACTGAAATACTCTGACTCAGTGAAGCTGAGAAGGATTCTTTATATATAACTTTTTTTTTTTTTTTTTTTACAGATTACTTAATGCAGTTGAAAAAGGATGCAATTTATTTCAAATATTTACATTTAACACATAATTGTTCTACAAAAAAAATTAAGTAAAGCATATTTTTTTCTAAAATATTGTTTGCAGTAGCTGCTATAGATGTTGCTGCTATTTTTAGCACAACTTAATGAATGCTTCTCCTCGACAGTGTAAATGAGTGCAATGTCTTTCACGCTATGAAATCCCACCAGATCTATGTCCTTTCCCCTGAGGCTTTTAATATGGCTCAGAAAATGTTTCAGCTAATGCTGTGTTCAACTTAAGATAGTAACCAGTAATTCCAAACCTCTAGCCACTAAAATACAAAGAAAACAACCTCTCCATGTGTCAATTTATGGGTTGTCTTTTCAACTTCTGACTTCTTTTTTTGTTCACAGAGTGATTTTGAGGCAACATGGCTGCTCATACAGTAGCAGCAGCAGAAGTAAATACAGGAGCTTTAAAATTAGCAATATATCACATACCAATTTTTTTATTATTATTTCCTTCTGGTAGGAGACCACGGGGAAAACCAAGGACTAGATGGAGAGATTATATCTCCACACTGGCCTGGGAACGCCTCGGGATTCCCCAGTCAGAGTTAGCGGAGGTGGCTGGGGAAAGGGAAGTATGAGTTTCTGTTGGAACCGCTACCCCCAACTTTGGATAAGCGGTTGAAGATGGATGGATGGATGGATGGATGGATGGATAATTCCTTCCAATATATAGATTTAAATGCTCTTTTTCAATCCAAAACATTGACAATATTTATTACAATAAGATGTTTAACTTAATTAATCCAAAGACAAACAGGGCGGCATCCATGTCCCCCCCCCCCCCCCCCTCTGAACATGCTTATGCTCATAATGACGTACGGTTATTTCCAACCGCCAAAGTACCGTTTACAAAGAGAGCTGAATGCAGCATTACGCAGCCTTGCCACAAACATCAGACAATGAAAACAAATAAGGAGATTGATGAAATTGGATTAACAATTGAGCAATGCAGTATTAAAGCCTGTAAGGATAGTGCCGAATCATCAACTTTTCTGAAGAGCTGAGGAAAGGAAAATTCATGATTAATCATGATCAGAGGTCACTTAAGCCCTTTCTGATGGTGGATCATAAAAATTTCGACAGTAGAAATCAGGGCTATGTTTAACAGTAAACATTAGAGCATTTGCACACATATAATGTAGTGAGAACTCATAGGATTTTGACTAAATAGCTATATGGTCAACAACAACAAAAACAAAAAAAACCTTTGTTGATTTATTAAGATTGGACTTTGGAGGAATGGAAAAAGGTTATGTGGTCTAATAAGTCCAGATTTTCCCTCTTCCAGAGTGATGAGTGTGTATAGGAGGTTTGGTGGACACTGTCCAGACAGTCTGGCAATTTTTCTGTTACTTTTAAATGAAAAGAACAGGCAGCGCGTTGATGAGGAAATATTTAAATACAATCCTTTTGGTTAGAATTACAGCTTTATGTGTGTATTATAATTTTTGTGTGTATATCCCTAGTATACAGGGAAGCACATGAAGCCATCATGCATAGCGCCTACTGTACAGTGTTATGATCTGGGGTTGCTTCTGTTGGTCCGGTCTAGGCTCAGCAATGTTATGGGGCAATAAAACGAAGTCAGCTGATGACCCGAATGTACTGAATGGAGTGGTGTTTTCCTTTCATGATGGCCGGGCATATTCCAGGACTAGAATTGTGAAATAGTGGTTCTGGGAGCATGAGAAATTATTTTTACACATGGACTGGCCACCACACTGAGATCTTTAATTAAAGAGTAAGGCAGACAAATAATTATTAGTGTGTGACATATTTATTGGCTAGGCACTGTACCTACGATAAAACTTTTGTACATCCTTTCTTTGTGCTCATGCATGTTTATTTCAGGGGGTTTTGTTGGCAAAGCATGCAGTCTTTGGGAGATTCATAGCCTTAAGGAGGGAATAATCAACTTTATTTTTGGTTCATATTGGTTTAAATTTTTAACAGCATATGTTGATTACATTTTTTTTCACTGTAAATATATAAGAAGAATGTGCATGTGTTCAATAATTTTAATTAAAACATTGTGGTATACTTTCATATGAATGACACTCTTCACTGAACCTAACTTACACATAACACAAATGTAAACTTAAATCCCTATGTTCCATGAAAATTAGCTAAATGTATTACTTCAGAAATGCGCACAATATAACAACACAGCACAGGGTAAAAAAATGCAGCGCTATAAGGATGATAACAGTACAAAACATGTTTTAATTATTGTAATCAGACAAAAAAGTCTGCTATATTACATGTTCATGCAAACTATAGCGGAAAGAAAGGTGGATAAATTGCTCCACACCCACAAATGCACAAAAGATGTACAGACACGGGGTATACACATTTGGTTATTTATTAAATAAAAAAAAATAAAAAATAATAGCAACTATGTAAAACAGTAAACAGGTACAATTATTTAGGTTTTGGGATAATGCCCCTTTTATTTATTATAGCAAATAGTTTTACTTCATGTGCCCATTGTATATTTGTTGCGAAGACAAAAATCCACAATTCTCCTAAAGCGTGTTGTGAACCCTGCAGACTTCTCACTTAACTTCTGTTACAAAATTAGCCTAAGTATTAGTGGTACTACTTTAAATAAATAAATAAATAAATAAATAAATAAATAAAAATCACAATGCACTACCTACAATTACTGCCTGCAACTATTCTGGGTTTTTGCAGAACAGAAGTCAAGAGAAACCTGCAGAAGAAATATCCTTTAAATAAACCGCCTACTTTATTTTTACTCTCCTCCAAAAATATTCCAGTCAATATAAAACACTGTGTGAGAAATGATGTGAGATTAATTAAAGCCACCTTGATGTGAGGTTATGGCTGGATTCACAGTAATGTAACCGCTAACCGCAACGGATTGACCATAATAAACACCACTTCCTGTGTTTATAGACAAGATGTCCTCTGAATAAACTCCCAGGTTGGCCCAGAAAGTCGATCTTCGTTGTTTCGGCTGTTTGAACCCATAGACTGAACCATTACTATGAGAACCTTTGCATAACGACATTTCTAAACACAACCTCCTCTTGCATCACGCATCTTTTATTTTGTCAGACGGCAAGGGAGACAAACAAGGCGCAATAGAGGGCCAAGAGGAGACGGCAGAAAGTCGCTGTGGCCAAGGATTAACCATACCCTGAAGAACAAGGCCATAAATTACTGCTGGTTAGCAGCAGAGAGAAAAATAAAAATGTGTGATTATGGATCTGCACTAAAACACTACCGCAATTTGCAAAGGCCGAATAACTGGCACGACCTTGAGGAATGATTCATGGGAAAATGAAAAAATGATGTGCACTTCATCTTGACTCTTTCTTGATCGAAACTTAGACAAAGATAGAAAGAAAATAAATGTTTTGAAAGCAAACATTTTCCCAGAGTGTCCCTCCTTAAGCTTTTCAATCATTTCAAATTAAAAGATAAATTTTTCTCTTTTTTTGAGGATGCTGGAGGGCAGAAACAGATGATCTAAACAGAGGAAGTGGAGTGTTAAAGTGAGTGGAATGCTAATAGCTGAAGCCCATCTGCCCACATTAGGCCTTATTGGCTTTAATTCTTTAGATGAATATGGTTCTGGATCACTGCAGTCATCAGTCATGTTTATCTTCATATGTCAATTAGCAAAAGAGCACAACAGATCAACTTCCCTGATTAGCAGTGCCTGCTCCAGCTTACAAAACGGTCAAACACAGCTTTATAGGCTTATGATAGCTATTTGAATCCAAATCAAAGATCACAACACTGACAACTCCAAAGGTAAAAAAAAATATCAGTGTGTAACCCGAGCTTCACCTGGTCATGGCAGCTAATGGTTTGTCTCTCTGAAGGGCTCTTTAAGAAAGTTACAGAAGTTAAAGCATAATGAAATGGCTAAGACCAATCCCAGTTTTCCTTTTCAGCATGCGAAATCAAGCATGTGCAAAATCAGACACCTGCTGTCCTCCCTCTCGGCACTCATCTCTGCGTTAGATATATACCTTCAAAGATAATTGGTTCATCAGAACCTCTAATTAGGACGATGGACCACAATAATATTATGCAGGCACCATAATAATATTGCCAACGTTGTTGCTTTAATTGTATACACAAGTTTTATGATGAATAACTTTATGACAATATTTGGAATGCATTCGACAATACGATGGGAGGTTTTTCTTCCATCATCCACCATTCTTCGTGACTATATTTTTGGACGTGATGTATGAAAAGAAAATCTGGAAGAATAAATAAACGTAGAACGTACCTCTCTCCGTCTAGAGGCCCAGCAGGTCTGTTTGATCTTCCACACCACTGCAGCCACCAGCAACAATGAGAGAAAACAGCTAAAGAACAAAAATAAAAAAGATAAACAAACTCAATATTAAATAAAGGTAGTATATATTCCTGTCACATGCCAAGCTTATAACAAAATTATATCCAATTAGACTGGATTTTCATTTTCATTTCATTCTCTAACAATGCTGTAACTTTGTTGAGTTCTGTCAATCCCTGAGCCAGAATTCTGACTGTATTAATAAATGCAGTAAAAGGACAATTTTGTTTATGAGATGACTTTAATTAGTAACAAAACTATACATAAAAATCTTTATCTATGAGATAGTATGAAAAAGACAGTGCACATTCCATATTTCATTATCAGAGGTGGAAAAGTAGTCTGCAGACTCAGATGCTTCTCCTACATCAACTGAACACTTTTCTGGTCATAGGCTTGAGAAGTCAGGGGGTATCTAATTCTCAAATCTAATTGATTTATCATTCTATAACTAAAAAAAATACTTTAAAATACCATAAATGACCCACTATTTTCCACTAAGTTTTGGTCTTGCATTCCTTAAATGTTGTTCATGAGAACCAGTTTCACCATGGTGCTTGATGGGTTTTGCAAATGCACTTAACAAATATGGTCGTGCAGGAACTATTCCAGAACAGTGGACCTTTATGTCTTAAAACAACAACTGACTGTTGTTATTCAATTACATTATGCCATATGAAAAATCCAGTATTGTTCCGAATACAACAACAATTAATACTGTAGCAATGCCTCTAAAATTTCAGAAAGAATCAAATAAAGTGCATAAGGGCATGACTGGCAGGTGTCCACCCATGTTTGATCATTTTAATTTAATAGATTTTGTACAAGTTAGGCAGCCTATTTTGCAGATAAAGAGAAAGATCATTTAAAAGATAAATCTACATCTTACTATACTATTATAAAAAGGGTCAAAAGGGATGACCCTTCCCATGAACAAGAAAAAATAAATGCTGATAACGAGCCAGATTATACACTGGTTATGAGTGTTTAGATTAAAAAAAAAAAAACATTTTCACAAATGAATTCGAAGGTCCGTAAATCCACTATATTTATATTATGAAATACCCTAGCATTTTTTCGTCCTACAAATACTTTTTAACCTCCAGGAAACTGTTGGTGCCCCTGATCAAGTGGAGCATCCTGAAGGTCTCAGTGAACAGTAAAGCCAAGTGATGTGCTTCAAAAAGCCTCTCCTCAAAAGCATACAACAGTGAAGCTGAGAACTGCAGACAAATTGCTTTCTGGCATCTGTATTTGTGTAGATATGTGAGCATTCGTAAACATCTCTGAGTGAAATTAATTCATGCCCCATACAGAGAGAAGGAAAAAAAAAAGAAGCTCAAACGATGAAACCCCTTTAATGCTTTCAAACGCATGTCATCTTTGGCTTGTTTGAAGATAATGCTGAACTGGAAACAGAAAAAAGAAAGAAAACTTGAATGGCTCAATTAAGTAGTGGTGCGAGAAATCCCTCTTTAGATCTGTCTCTTTTCATCCTCTGCTTTTTAGACAGCAAACAGGAATTAATCCCCTTTACTGTTCCACCTGAAATCAAAATTAATAAAAGAAAAACAGCAATTAAAAGGTTCCCTCCCTTCTTACTGCTCAAGATCTGCGTGAAACAGGGAACATCACCATGTAACGAGTGGGGAGAGCTTACACCAGCTTGGAAATAATGTAGCAGAAGATGACAGCAAGATGACTGCTATCCTGTAGGAAAAAGGGAAACCTGACCACCTTTGGGGAAACAGTATAGAAACAAGGTCAAGTACTAAGAAACAGCCAGTGATTAGTAGCTCTGATCACAATGACACCACAAACATGTCTCATATACAGTAAGTGTCTATAAGTATCTTACAGAAGTAAAAATTACTATGCACTGATGACACTATGACAAGATCTGAAAAAGACAGCACTAAGTACAAATGTAACCAGGGTCAAATTTATTTCAAAGACACATTACAGCATGATCTGATCACACAGAAGGAATTCAGAGGTGGTCTGGGACACACACGGACACATCACAGTTGCAGTATTAATGTGGGCATGTTGTGATGTCTCCTAGACAGATAGATACCTCTGATGCTAAGCTAATAGATAAAGACCATATTATAACAGCAGAGATGAAATCTCACTTTCAAAAGTGAAAGACCGACGTAATGAATGTGTGTAACAGGCTTTCTCGAGTCGTAATGATGAGGTCACTTAAGACAAGTTCATAACACCAGGGGTATGCCGCTGTATGTCTTAGCTCAACATGTGAAACCCATGCATGAACAGGGATTAACATCATAATTTTTTTTTTCTGATGGATTCCATGGAATTTGCTTTTGATTTAAATGAGTTTTCTTGATCGTTGTTGAAATTCCCCATGCAGTGTCACACATTTTCACTTCTGCAACCTCACTTAACCTACACATAAACCCCTTCTCTCAAATAAGCATCAACAAAAAGTATTTGTTCAGCAGTTTCTGCTCCCAGCCAAAGTAGAACATTTTTAATTCCCAACATAGTCATAAACCTTTAGTAATAGAGGCCCATTATATCCTTGCTTTAAATTAGAATGCTTTATGAGAATAAGCTAAAAAAATTGTTTCCCACCTCAGAGACAGCATTAATTTAAAAGAAATAAAATATAAAGACTACTCTCAGAGGTAGATTCATGTTCTCTCTTTCACATAGCTACAAAACATCACTGCTCATTGATGGCCATGGAGGTACTGTATGCAGAGGAGGATAAGAGACAGGACTAGGAGCAGAGCACTTCAGCCCTCAAAACCTCCATCACCTTTCAGCTTGTGTCATGGAAGCAGAACTGCACAGAAAACAGCAGCTACAAAGGCAGAGGAGTTTTGAGATGTAACCTTACACTGCATACGTGTATGTTAGGGGGGAAAAAAGATGAAAACCTAGAAATGCCAGAAGCAGTGCTATAAAGCTCTGCAGGGCATCGCTGCAAAAAAAGTTTATGCAAGAAAAGAGAAACAAGAAAAAGAAAAAGGCTGCAGCACTTTTAGCAAAGTGCTCTTAAACTCAAAAGCCTCAACAACACGAGCTGGGTGACAAACACAGCAAATGGATTCTAGAAACTGAACTAATGCATTAACTAATAGAAACGACAAAGTGACTGTTAAAAAGCCATTCCGACGGGAAAATGGAGTTCGCTCGCCGTCCTGTTAAACGCTGGCTAATGTCAGGTTATGAAATGTTGGAGTCGTAATTAAAACAGCACATTTTCATTAGAGGCGCTCGTTTAATGCTCAAGTGCTGTCTTTTGCTAAGCGGTTAATTGTAATAACTAAAAATAAATAATTACATTTTAAATATTTAATAGTACTTTCAAAACAATGTACATGGTCATTTGTCACTCTGTTAAAGGCGCCTTATAAAGTAATACTCTCGTCTGGTTTTATCTGTAGTGTTGGTGAATAGACATGAAGGAAAGAGGAACACACGCATCAATAGGTTAAAGCAAGCAGCAAAAGCAGGTTGTGTTCACATCACAAGCCACAATGTTCAATTCAGATATTTTTGGCCAGATCGTAGTTCCATGTCATGATTGTTCACATTCAGAATTATACAAGGGTAAGTAAAAATGATCTGCACCATAGGTATATTAAAACTTCTGTCAGCTGCACTGTCTTATCAGTGCTTGCAGTTCAGGGCTCCGGTCTCCCCAGTCACTGATGTAACTGTATTGCTAGCAAAAATGAATGCCCCACTTGTGATTTGCATGAAGAGCAGCATGCAGTGATTTTTTTTTTTTTTGTCTGCAGGTAAATCTGGTACAGAAAAAAAATGAAAAACAGAAGTGTTGGCTTATCTCCAAACTAAATTTTGGACTGATCCTCTAAGTAAGTTGAAAGTTTCATAAGGAGAATCATTACTGGTGATTAGATGCACATGGATTCATCACTACGAGCCTGAGAGTCAACAGCAGAAGATGGAACAGAAACATACTCAAATTGCCAAGCAAGAAAAAGGTCAAAGGTCAACCATCAGCTGGAAAATTGATGCTTACAGTTTTCTGGGATTCTCAAGGGCCTGTACTAGAACATTATCAGGAAAAAAGGTTCAACAATCAACAGTGCTGTTTACAGTGAGATGCTTATTAAAGAGCTGAAGCCTAAACTTTGGATTAAACACATAGGTGTGCTATCCAAGGGCGGTGATCTTGCATGACGCACGTGTTAAAGCATGACCCCTATAGTCCTGATCTTTCTCTATCAAAAGCAGCCCTACGAGAACAAAGATTCACTTCTGAGTAAGACAGTGGTGCATCGCATCTCTTTTTTTTGACAAGGGTATATAAAGACTTGTTAAAAGATGGACAAAGTGTATTGAAAATCAAATAGAATATGTTGAAAATTATGCATTTGTCTTTTCTTAAATTTAAATAAATAACCTCTACAGCCAGTGTAGATAATTTTTGACTCACCCTCGTATAATTACAAGTAACTTTGTATTTAACTTGAGGATGGTCAGCTGTTAGTCGGCTATATTTAAAATATTTACTAAATCACAGATTTCACTTTCCTCCACTGACTACTTTCCGCACTGACCTCCCTGCGCTGCCTGTGCTTACTGATGGCGCTCTTTACATGTGCAGAGGTCACATGAATTCCCATCTGCCCATCCTAATTCAAGTTACATCACATCGTACCAGACATGTATTCGACTTAGGACCACCTGCAGAAGTGACTTGGAGCTGATCAATAAAATGTCACAGACAGCACTAAAACATTTTTTAGTCACTTCAGGCTGGTAATGTGAACAGCCATAATAACCCAACAGGCCTATTAACACTGATATTTCGTATTCCTCTCACACACACCCACACACACCCACACAGACACCCACAGCCACCCACAGCCACCCACAGCCACCCACAGCCACCCACAGCCCCACACAGCCCCACACTCACAGCCACCCACACAGCCACCCACACAGCCACCCACACAGCCACCCACACAGCCACCCACACAGCCACCCCCACAGCCACCCCCACAGCCACCCCCACAGCCACCCCCACAGCCACACCCACACACACCCACACACACCCACACACACCCACACACACCCACACACACCCACACACACCCACACACACCCACACACACCCACACACACACAGAGAAAAAACTGTGTCTAGCCAGTTCACCTACTGGCATGTTGTTTTGGGATGTGGGGAGAAACCAGAGAACCCTTGAGGGACCACACATGAGCAGAACACATGAAACTCTGCCCATAAGGTAACTTGAGCTCAGAATTGAAACACAGACCCTGGAGCTTTATGAAGGAAACACTACATACTGTACCACAGTACACTCCACTTCAAGAATATAGCATCTTTCATACACGCAATACCACTGAAATCAGACTTATTCATATGAATTTTTTCTTTATCTGACAAGTTACGAAACAATGTGAAATACAGCAGACGTAAATAGAAACAGGGAACGGACTGATCCAGTATTCATGTTAAAATCACATCATTTATAATCCGAGATTACAGACGAGGGTGGTAAATAAATAATCAACAAAATCATTGTGTGTGTGTGTGTGTGTGTGTGTGTGCGCGTGTGCGCGTGTGCGCGCGTGTCCATGTAGTGTGTTGATTCATTTTGAAATGCACACCTATAACTCACAGGTTTATATTAATGCACTTATTCTAATAAGTCACGATTTCTTAGTAGAGCAGTCGCATATTACTTTTTTAAAATACTATGTTAGTAAAAGCTAAATACATATGAATAAATAGTGACTTCTATGAAAGAAGACTTCAGTCAGGTTTATTGTCTGGTGGTAAAAACGTTCATTTAGCTTTTCTGCTATCTTCAGATGGATTTGTGGTTTCTCAGTGATGTACCAAGCTGTATTTTGGCATCTTACTACCGTCAGGAGAAACAGCTGCTACGACAAAAGTGTTAAAAATGTTTCACAACATAGGATTGTTGTTTCATAAATTTCCTAAAAAAATAATCCTTGGTGAATTGCTGTGGGCTTCACTTACATTAATTGAGCACAAGGTGAGCATTTACGTACAAATCTATGACTTCTGCTGCAAGCAATGCAACACCATTGAAGCAGTGTAAGCTGAGACTTGAGGATGACACAGTTAAACAAATCCAAACAGCTGGCCTAACTGATTTATATGGACCTCGTGTGCATGTGAGGTATTTTCCAAATCCCTCACCAATTTTTTCTTAAATTCCCAATCCCGACTTTAGTTCCCACCTGCAATTCATTGCCATTTATTGTTTGAAAAGCTCTTTTGCAGAGACATGACTACCATGACGTAAGTCACAACTGTGGACGGCAGAAGTACTATAAACCAACATCAAGCTCGTATGTACAGTATCTTGTAGACAAAAATAGAAAAAAAATTACATGATTACCAACCGGATCATTTGACGCTTTTTCATACAGATAAACGAGTAACCTAGCAACTGATAGCTTCTGTTCTGCTGGTTATTTTGAATAAGTCACAAAGTCCTCCATAACAGACTGCTGCTGTGGGGGACTTTGTGACTTATTCAAAATACCGGCAAGCGTGTGAAAATGGGTGAAGAATTCAATTCAGTTAAATTGTGTCCCTCTACACCAACGACTGCAACTCTACAGACCTCACGGTCAAGCTCCTGAAATTTGCAGATGACACTACAATCATCGGCCTCATCCAGGAAGGTGACGAGTCTATATACAGAAGTCAGGTCAAACAGCTGGCTGTCTGGTGCAGTCACAACAACCTGGAGCTGAACACCATGATTGTGGACTTCAGTAGGAACCCACCTGCATTTCCCCACTCACCATCATGAACAGCACTGCGAAAGCAGTGAGTCATTCCGGTTCCCGGGCACGTGTCACGAGTTCATGTCTCAGGACCTGAAGTAGGACATTCACATTGACTCAATTGTTAAAAAGTCCCACCAGAGGTTGTATTTCCTTCGCCAGCTGAAGAAATTCAACCTGCCACAGGAGCTTCCTTACACAGTTCTACTCAGCCGTCATTGAATCCGTCCTGTGCACTTCAATAACTGTCTGGTTTGGCTCAGCTACGAAAGCAGACATCAGAAGACTACAAAGGACGGTTCAGACTGCTGAAAGAATTATTGGCACTCCCCTGCGCACGCTGCAAGAACTGTATACATCCAGAGTGAGGAAAAGGGCTCGGAATATCACTTTGGACCCCTCACACCCAAGCCACCTTCTATTTGAACTTTTGTCGTCCGGTAGACGCTATAGAGCACCAAACACTTGGACAGTCAGGCACAAAAACTGTTTTTTCCCCAGGCAATCTACCTGATGAACAGTTAAACATCATTCTGTCAATACATATATGTGCAATATTGTGTACAGTACCACAGTGCAATATACTGTATAATACCACAGATTTCAGATAGTTTTGTAACTTATTTAAAAGTATCTCACACCCTACTCCATTTGATGTCAACCGTTTTTGTTTTTTTTTGTGTTGTGTCGTGCTGTTTTGTCTTGTCATTTGTTTCCGGAAGCTCTGTCACTAAAACAAATTCCTTGTACGTGCAAGCGTATTTAGCAATAAAACTCTTTCTGATTCTGAATTGCACTTTTAACAATTGTCAATGTTGAAAAGCTGTCAGTATAAAATGTGTAAGAAAATATATAAAAATCTAAATTGATTGGCCCTGATGAGCAAGCCGAGGGCGACGGTGGCAAGGAAAATCTTTCTGAGAAGGAAGTAGGAAGGAACCTTGAGAAAAACCAGCCTCAACAGGGAACCCATGCTTATTTGGGTGATATCAGATAGCAGGAACTGTTTTTCAGTCATACTGTGTGTTAGTGTGTAAAGTTCAATATAAGAGATCTGTTTAGTTAATATGGAGTCCAGCTTTGTTTTAAGAAGGTAATAAGGATATTTTTGATTTATCACCATAACGTGATTACCTCAAATGTGATTCATCCAGACTTTGATAGTGTTTGCCAGCATTACCCTTATTCATGCTTCTGATGCAAAGGACATGATACTATGGAATATGTTCTTTACCCTATAAGCCTTATGAAATTATGAGCAGGTAAAGTTAACTAATACTGACATTTCTATCTATCTATCCATCTATCTATTTATTTATCTATCTATCTGATCTATCTAACCAACCAACTAACTCACCAACCAACTAACTGTTCTGTTCTTGAGCTATTGCATTACGTAAAGTGTGTAACCCCGTGTTCCACACACCAACTGGGGCCCTTGCTTAATGGATTAGAGAGGGATTTGGGATTCAGCCTCATGTTACAAGCTAGTTACCTTAGTAGATTGTGTTAGCAATGAAACACACCACAGGGGGTTCAGAGGCAATTTGGAACGATTTTAAAGCAGTTACTAAGCAGACAAAGTGTGGTTTAAGTAATATTAGCAGAAGTGTTTTCTTGCTGAATGTGCTTTCTGGTAATGGTTTTGTATGTGGGTTCTGGCACTGATATCCGGTAAGTAATGTCTCGTTTGCTGGGTTGGACAGTGGCAGACATGTGTCGGACATCAGGTGCAAAAGATCAATGAACCTAAGGAAATGCTGTTATAGGAAAATAATCATCACAGCACAACATCATGTCAACACAACTAACTGCCTTGTTTTATTTCATGATTTAATTTTATTGGTATTTTCATTACAGTAAGCAGGCACACAAATGCAGATCCACCCGAAGAACCCATCAACCAAAGTCTCTGTACACATTAGACACACTTTAAATATAAGATTAGAGAATGTGACATGCTAGTGTGCTGCAGACATCAGTCACAAGTCTCGGGCAACTGCTTTAGCACCTACTTGCTATTTTAAAAGGGACAGGTCACAGAGCATAACAAGCCGCTGAGGAAATTAGTTAAGGCAGGCTGCTGATTCATTTCTGATTGATTTAACAAATTAACATAGCTAAGACTTGTCCTGCCCTCATCACTGCTGAACTAAAAGACTCATAAAGTAAAAGGAGAAAAGAGGACTTACCTGAAAAAAGTCACAAAGAACTGAACCAGGTCCATGATGCTGTTGTGCTGCGAGAAGGCGATCTGTAACAAGACAACAAGAAAGGATCAGTTTAGACGCATGCTTAAGTGTGAAAACTTTTGGTCTCAGACATTAAAAAAAAAAAACGATCCTTGAAGAGAACATTGAGAACTGAGACAAGAGTCTTCCATCCCTGAGCTAGGGACTTCTTATACTTTCACCATTAGCAGCAATTAAAAGACAGCCAACTGTACAACCCTTAGGTAGATTAAGTAAATGTTTGAATTCTCACTCCTGTGGGCTTGTGGTCTACTGTATCACTGTTATACCAGGATCAGCTAAAGGACAAGTGACACTCCAAGATAAAAGCTTCTAATTCCACCTGCTTTAATGGACAGCAATGTGTCAGATCATACCTGGAAGGTAGCTTTAAAAATGACTGATGGCCTGGATTAGATTTCCATTGACTACTGAAATGGGCGAGAAAGCCCAAACCCCTTTAGCTAACACAAGATTACAGCTGACAGTAATTGCCCTGTTTGTGCAAAGTTCTTCGATTTACCCTGTGCAAGCTTTGGGGTTTTGGGGTGAGGTTCCTCACCAGTTTAAATGACACAGATGAGATGTTTTACAGCACACACCATCACTATTTCAATTACTACCAGTAATTCAGCGTCACCACTCTGACAAGAATGAGCACTGGCACAGCATCCCATGAGGCTGGGTGCTAAATTGCCTGGGTAAATACCAGGCCAAAAAAAACAACCAAAAAAAAAAATACGAATGAATTCACGTTCCAAATGCAAGTCACCCTGAGCAAGTGGATGAATAATGTAAAAACAGCACGATGGCCAGGCTTTTAAAAGAGCTCATTCACTTCATTAGGAGCTTGGCCCAGTCACACATCCGGTGGGAATGTTGAGGAAAGTTAACACTCCATTAGGGCCGAACCATCTCTAGAGCAAACAGACTTCAGAAAAGAGTGGCCAAATTGGAAAAGGGCAGCTATGCACAGCAGCCGGCTGCCTGCACCTTTGGGACAGTTGTTTGGCTGATGTGACGGGGTAGCAAAAGCAGGTCACGCTTGTGTGATTATTCTTCTGATGCAAGAAAGGTCAGAGAGAAATGGCTCTGGGAGAAATAGCCAAGGCAGTGCTATAATACTAACACTGAGGTACATCCTATCTGAAGGAGATAACACAGATCCCACTGCACATTGTGTTCAATGCCCACTGTGTTTAGGACACATATGCTATTTCGGCACCTGAAGGGTTAAAGTGTCATGGCAGCGCAAGGAATCAACAATCGGAATAAATGTTGATGTATAACTATTCAACATTTCTACCTTTTAAAGTTTAAAAATTCTAGAAATTAATTTTATTCTGTTACTTAATAAATTTTTTATTGATGATATTAAAAATTATGAAAAATTAAACAAAATTATTGTGACAAGAAACTCGACCTCGCTTTTTAAGTAATAATCTGCACCACACAAGTAAACTTCATTTGTCCGAGTGGTTTCGCAACAACAGAAAGATGTGTGTTGAGCAGCACGACTCAAAGTACAAAGCAAGGTCATAAAAGCTGAAAAGGAATTAGTCAAGAACTGGACCACACTTCTCACACACTGTAAGGAGGACACAATGCTGACTACAGCAATTTAAGATTCTGAATTATTTTATTTTATGTATTTTTTTATTGTACACGTTAGGCAATTCTGGTGCTAAGGAAATTCTGCAATTAGTTGTCCAAAAGCTTATGGACTGATGGAATCATGACTACCCCTATAGTATACCGTGGGGTCCATAACCTGGATGCCCCTTCCAGAAAGTTTAATCTCGGCCATAGGTTAACCTTGTAACCCTTGTTAGTTAAGGCAGGGTGCTGATTCATTTCTGATTGATTTAACAAATTTAACAAGCTAAGACTTGTCCTTTAGGTCGATATCAACCCATAAATGGTTATAAAAAAGAAAAAAAGGAGGGGCTAAATAAAAACATGTCCTCTATATTCTTTAAAATCAAGGCTAACAGCTTAGCATTAAAGCTAGATCATTTATCGCCTCGTCACTAAGGGTCACCCTCTCGCTTTGTGCTTTTATCAATAGTGGACTAACGTGCTGCCTGATCACCTGTACAGTGTCAACCTACGGTACCCAAGACAACACAAACCACTCTGCAGGCAAAAAAAGAGAAGATTCTATTTTATGTAGAGAAATCATTCCATGGTAAATAAACTCAGCATGTTACTGAATACATGCACACATCTAGTCACCTGCATACTGACAAGCTTTTTGACACACACACACACACACACACACACACACACACATCTACAGTAACTGTCAGGTTTCTCATCAGTTTCACAGCTGGAATCGTATTATTCACTGTTAAAACAGTCATAAGCATTAAGTGGTCGTGGGAATGACAAAACATTCAGAGGGAATAATTGAGAGAAAAGGAGGGGGGGCAATTACCATACAGGCTGACCTCATCTCAGTAGAATGAGAGATGCTCTGAGCAGTAACTTGTGGCTACTGTGTCCTGTAAAGTGATCAGTAATCAGTAATCAGATTGGGTTTCCCCAATCATGTTACTCTACATCTTCACATTCCATTCCACATTTTTCCAAGTTACAGGTTCTCACATTTAGACTCCTGCACTTGTATCTGCAATCTAAATTCCCCTGTCAGCTACTGAAATGCCAAAACTTTACAGAGGCTAGTTAAGTAAGAAATTCCAGTTTGAGAAAAATCTTACTAATAGCGCAAGAATTTTGTCAGAGGAAATAAAAATAAAGAAAATATTTCGCAAATGAATTAGCCATATTGAATGAACAGTAGCTTATAAAGATATGAAATCATGAATGATCAATAGTTGTTGAGAGATCTCAAGCTATGTTGATGGACAGAAAATGTCACTAAATAAAACATCTTTCGCGCAGCAATAATAAGAAAAATATTATCTTCATGTAGCACACAGTAAATGAAAAAGTGGCATTTTAAAATCCTGCTCGATTACACACCAATATAATCCCTACTCATGAGCTTGGTGCACGAGGATTACTCAAAATCTTTACTGCAATGATTAAGTTATATAAATACTATGCATATGTGAATTACATAATGCTATAATCTTTCTTAATCTAGTAAACTGAACATTAACACTGCTTAATACTTAAGACTCGACATGTATCTTTAATTGATACGCTTGTTATGCAATGCTGACAAAATGCAGTTTTTTCCCTCATTTAGTCACTTTCTTCCCTGTCTGAGATAAGTGCTATTCAACCCCTTCTGTATGTTAGAGTGCACAGCTTCCTGTGATTGATACAGGACAGAAAAGTATGCCACTTCTCCCTCCCTGACACCACAGACCAATTTTGTTAGCATGGGCCACCAGCCACAGTTGTATTTGGCATCATTGGGATTTAAACTCAAAGGTGAATATTCTTATAATGCGCCGCTCAGGAGCTTAAAACGCATTATTTAAGGAAAATATTGGAATCTACACAAGTACAGGTTTCTAGAGTTTACCATCCTATTGGTCATAAAACTATACTGCCTGTCCAAAAAAGTGACAAATAAAACAAATAAGGAGATTTAAAATAGCTGGAACTGAGTCAGGAAGCCTTCGTTACATTATCTAAAGGAAAAATTGTGCTGAATTTTGTGATCAGAAAAAATGTCCTAAATAAAGATTACTTAAACACTTGAAGTTGTGTGGTAAAAAAAAAAAAAAAAATCAACAGTAGAAACCATAGCTATGCCTAGTAGTGCAAGTAAGAGCATTTGCGCACACACGCGCGCACGCGCGCACACACGCGCGCACACACAATGTGATAAGAACTCACAGGGATGAAACTAAACAGCTATGTGGCTATAAGAAAACCACTTGTTAAAGAGACTAATCAGAAACAAAGGTTTGATTTTGCAAGGTAACATAAAGATTGGACTTTGTAGCAATGAGAAAAAATGTCATGTAGTCCAATGAGTTCAGATTAACTCTATTACAGAGCGATGGGTGTATCATGGTAAGAAGAGTCTATGAAGCGATGCACCAATTATGCATAGTGGCCACTGTACAAGCGTACTGTACATCTGTTTTTTTTCAGTTGGTCAGCAACGTTATGAGGTAATAAAATAATATCAGCAGATGACCTGAATGTACTGAATAACCAGGGTATCGCATGTATGCCGTTTTTCTTCCCTTATAGCATAGGCATATTCCAGGACTCAAATTGTGAAAGAGTTCTTCTGGGAACTACCCACATCATGTGGCATAATCAACGCTAAAGGTGACTAAATGAAATCTTAGAGAGTGCGACTTTTTTTTTTGCAAGGTATTGTATTTGCTTTTACATCAGATATTAACACAAGAGCCCTGTGTGAAACATTAAAAAGATTATTCCAATTTTTTTTTATAAAAGCCATTTAAAAACTCATTTATAATTATAACTTAAAATCATAAAATTCCTCTTTTCTTTGACTCTATAAGGAAAAAAAAAATAAGATAGATGTTAAGTTCAGAAATCAAATAATTGAAAACTAAGGAGCATTTGATATTTTCCAGAACACAAAAACTAAATATCTCCGCTACAACACTGAGGTACAGGATCTACTCTAGGTTGGAGCCTGTATGTTAAACATGCCTGACTGAAGCTTCCTCGCTTGAGGGAAACTCCAGTGTTACGGCCAGTGTGCCAGATCAGATCTATATCTGTTCCACATGGCCAAGCTTTGACTGCAGTCCTGAGGAGCTTGAACTTCTGTATCTCTCTACTGTTACCTAGAGCTGATGCCAACCATCCTGAGGCTCCACACTCAGGCCTACATGGGCATTAAACTGAAGAGTGGTCATTCCCCTTAGGGTCCAGCATTGTGCACAACATGGTGTTCCACTCTAGCTTCCATGCACACACATTAGTCTACAGTGCTTTCAATTCTTCACAGCACAAAAAGAACCTTCATGACTGGTTTCTATAATACTGCTCGGAATTATATATTGGGCTTGGTTAATAAGGAAAGAAGGAAAAAAAAAGAGACAATTCCTACACATAAGCTGGAAATAAGAGCAATATACTGTACAGAAATCCTTAAGCCTGAAGTGCACTTCAGGGGTGAGCGTTTAGAGGTGTGCGATGGGAAAATGCCCTGTAATTGACTCCCCTAGCATTCCCACTGGATCTGGGCCGGAAAGTTAACACTCGAATAGAGCTGAACTATCTCTAAAGTTTTTTGGGGAAAAAAAGGAATTTAGAAAATTAGAAAAGGGCAGCTATACACAGCAGCCGGCTGCCTGCACCTTTGGGACAGTTGTTTGGCTGATGTGACAGGGTAGCAGAAGCAGGTCACGCTTGTGTGATTATGCTTCTGATGCAAGAAAGGTCAGAGAGAAATGCCTCTGGGAGAAATGGCCAGGGCAGTGCTGTAATACAAACACTGAGGTACATCCTATCTGAAGGAGATAACACGGATCCCACTGCACATTGTGTTCAATGCCCACTGTGCTCAGGAAACATGCGCCATTCTGGCACCTAAAGGGTTAGTTGTCATGGCAGCGCAAGGAGTTTAAAAAGCAGTTAAAAATACTAAAAATACAACCAGTGTCATAAAGGCTGAAAAGTCTAAAAGTGTTGAAGTTGAAAAGAAAAGAACTGTACTCATGGCCAGACTGCCCACACACTGTCAGGAGGAGACAATGCTGACTACAGCACAGAAAATCCTGAATGTTTTTTGTACACGTCAGGTACTGTAACTCTGGAGAGAAATTGTGCGACTAGTGGTCATTAGTGCTCCCGAGAGCTTTTTGACATCATGATTTTCACTGTATGCTGTAACACTGCTTGCAAAGATGCAGAACGAGACACAAGTCATCTTTGCGAGCAACTGACTGATGATGCAGAGCTGATAAAGACGTAAAAGTTGTTCTTTGTGCTATATATTCTTGTAATTATAGATTTAATTAGTAAGCAAATAAAATGTAAAGAACCTGAATCTCCAACCCTTTCATATGCATTGGAACAGAAGTTTTTTTTGTTTGTTTTTTGGTGCCTTTACACTCATCAGCCCCTCTTTCCTGGGAATATTGATGTAGACAACAACATACAACAACACACCTTTTGTAAGCAAAATTGATGGGAATGGGTACATATACCCTTATAGTAAATAAAACATTATTTGGTTGCATATGATTTTGTTTGCAAATAACTGCATCAAGCAAATGATCCACTGACATCAGCCAACTGTCGGCATCCTCATTTGGGACATGCATATTGCCTGCTCAATTGCCTTAAGATTTAGTGACTGACTTGGTCGAGTCTAAAATCTTTGACCATAGACCGATTGTATTGCTGCATGGTAACGTTCCTCCATTGTACTTTTGTATCACAAGCTTTAAATAATGATCACAACTATCTTCAGGCAAACACCTCGATCAAATGGATCAAATAAGCAGATCTGTGGATATGTTATTGCAAACATGAATACACACAATCAAGAGAGACAGGCTGTGTCGAACTTTGTACAAGTCACTTGTACTTAATGTTAAAATAAGAGTATGATCAATACAAAAAAAATTGAGGCTAATCAGTAGGGCTGCTTGCTTTGATAAAAAAAAAAGAAAAAATCATATTGCGATTATTTTTGACACATTGCGATTATGATTTAAATGATTAAATGTACCGTTTTTTTATTCAAACGTATTTATCTTGGCTAACAGAATAAAGTATCACAAATCTCATTAAGAGGATGTTTGCCAATATTTATTTATCTTAATATATATTTAAATTGCAAGTAATTGCATGGATCAATATTGCAATTTTAAATGCGATTAATTGTGCAGCACTAATTAACAGATTGCATTTCCTGTTAAGCATGTCAGTATTTTATATGTATTTGGATAAATAGCTTTCTTAACTAATCATCTGTAAATATGTTTTAACAACCACCTTTAAATGAAAACACTGACTAAAGAAATCACAGTAAACCGACAGAAAATGTTTTTGTAGATGTTTTTGCATCATTAAAACAGATTAGAGAGCTTGGTCTAAGAGAGATATAATACTACAATGCCTTCACTTCTCCCCTGACGAGGAGTTTAATGTCATTGACTTTTGCTATTAGATTTCTCTTCACAGCTCACACAATATCTGTCATCAACTGCTGTTGTTTTCATTGACCCACCTGGTCTGATTTCAGACCAGGTTATAAGTCCTCCCCATGGTTTCTTTCTGTTTTAGGACATTCCCAACATTGGCTTTAGCCTTGCCCAATGCTTGTGCAATATCTCTGATCAATTTTTTTGTCTTTCCTCATGTTTAAAAATGGCTAGCTTGGCTCCACAGACAACTCTTTTTTCTTAGGGTTGAAACCCAGAGTAGACATTCAGAGATTTTAAGCATTGAAAATCAAGCCATCAATTAAACAGGCCACGTCTAGGCAAAATGAAACCCGTCAGTCACATGTTCCAGGATTTAATGATTATTTATACGTTGCAGGTACAAAAAAAGCTACATATTTGTTAAAAAACATGTAGATCAGAATTTTAGCTTGATTCTATTATCTTGAAGTCATCACTAGCTCTCAACCCTAAAGGTCTTCGGTATGCAGCAAGAGCAAGGACCTGTTGCCGTTCCAATACTTTTGAAGTCACTCAAAACACAAAAGATTTGCTTTTAGCAAGCCTTCTGCTTGTGATGAAAACAACATCCATGCTCTATATGTACATTGCTGTAAAACAAACAACTGACATAATTCACACAAGAAAAGAATAATGTACATCATTCTGAATTCAAACTTAATGTTTCTTAGCAAGATCATCTGTCTTTAGGCATCACTCTCTCAGAGACCGTCATTACGCAGCAGTCATCTAGGCATCTGGCAACGTGATGCATTCCCACATGAGAGCCGTTTCAATTTTATGCATCATAAGACTAAGGAATGAATATTGTGGGAAACCGCAGCAAAACTGTCCCAGCGCACATCTCAATAATTGATTCCGACGTTATATAGCCATGGATCTTTTTAAGCGTGTTTCATTTTGTCTAAGTGCAGTTTAGACTTGATGATCAATATGATTTCCGATTTACAGAAGAGCTGGCCTTCCTCTCTGTCTGACATGCGACATGCGTAAGCTACGTCAGCAAAGCAGTAATGGGAATCTTCACACAGGAAAGGATCGTGTCCATCTTCAGGCACTCATTAAAAGCAAACATGAAACAAAAACATAATACATTTCGGAGGCTATATCCACATGAACCTGTACCTGGATTTTAATAGGCCAGGAGAAGTTGCTGACGTAGACATAGAAGGTGATGTTGGGATTGCTGCGAAAGCTGAATTTTTCACAGGAGAAGCTGTCCCTGTGCTCTTTAATGTTGGTCTTGGACACTATGGGGACTTCTTCTCCAGAGATAGTACCTGCTGTTAGGTGAAGAAGTAAAGGGTGACACATAAATACATTGGAAAAATTAATATTCTAAACAAATGTCAATTGCACAATCCTTAATGTCAGCATAGCTATTTACGCAGTCCTGTTATTAATCTAACACCATCCTCATGTACACATAAAAAGAAAATAAAAAAAAAACACACAGATAACAACATCCAACAACCATGTGAACCTAGTGTATGCTGTCATGCTAATAAACAGGTAACAATAAGTAACAGAATTCTAAATGTATTTCAAGATGATTAAAGTCAAAGCAAAACTTTGTGAAAATCAAACAAAGAAAAAATGGGCAAACTCCATTATAGAGCCATTTTTCAGTATGGCTTTGACGATTTGTGATCATTCACATAGAAGAGCACTGATGTAAGGTAAGGAGGTCTGGGACGCAATTAGCATTCCAGTTCATCACGAAGGTGTCCGGTCGGGGATCTGTGTATGCAGCTCAGAGTACTTTCACACCAACTTTGACAAACCCTGACTATATGACCCCCACTTTGTGTACAGAGACATTCTTATGCTGGAACAGGTCTTCAGTTCCAGGAAGGTGAAAGTGCAATGCTGCAGCCTACAAGGACATCCTAATGAATTATGTGTTTCCAAAGATTGCAGAAGGCCCTCATATGGGTGTAACGAGCAGGCGTCCACAACTTTTGGCCATATAATACCTCAAAATGACCACCGAAAGCATCCTCCCACAATACGAATAACATAAAAAATAAAAAAAAAAAACTCATGCCCTTTCTGACTTTCTACCCATTTCTATCAAACAGAACAGAAATGATTTTGCACAGGATAAAGGTAATGAGTCAGAATAACTAGAGACTGATTTGCAGTGACTCTTCTTTCTAAGGGACAAATGGAGCTACACTAGGCAAAATACCTCCAGAAATATCATGAAAGTGCGATTGTTTCCTTCTTTAATTTTTCACTATCTTTAATACACAAAAAACAAAACATTCTGACCTTTAAAAAACATTTTCTAATCAAAGTAACATACACATAAATGTAAAGGTTTGTTCCATCCTATAAGACTTTCGACAGGTTTCCCTCTTTTCTCGCTCCATCCACACTTTAAAGCATCACACATCACATTTCTAAACCATCAATATGAAACAAAGCCCTCAAAATGACAACGCGGGAGCTGCTCTGTGGGAACCGTTATCTTAATTGAAATCGTTCCGTGCTCCTGAAGACGTCTCCGTCCCAGAATTCTGAGCTGTGGGCCAGACTATTGTCAAAAGCCCTGCCCAGGGGAGAGTATCTTTAAACATGGTGCAAATGCTCGAAAAATTAATGGCTAAGCTAGTAAAGTTCAAGGGGGAGAAGGACAAATGTGTTTAACAGAATGGAAAATGTCAAAGTCACAACAAACAGTGTCTGGTGACTTTTTGAGTTGATGGAAAACACAAAAGAAATAATACAACATACAAACTGACTTGGCAGAGACAATTTGCCTTACAAAAGACAGAATGAAAATATTAAATAAATAGAAAAAGTGAAATCTAAAACGTATTCAAAAGTAGCTTAATTACCTGTTGATCCAACAGACCAAGTGATGTTGAGGTTGAAGTTGTTGGATGCATTGATGGACATGTCCAAATTTTTATTGGTCTTTGAAGGAAAAGAATAAAAGAAAAAAAAACAACAACAACTCATTATGTCCCTTATCACAGCAAAGCTTACAACAATTTATACATAATTTTTCTGTGCAAAGGTCTGGGGTAAAAACTTTATTGTGCTTTAATCATTTAGAGTTAAACATGTAAATAAATCAAACTGCGTTTTGACAATGATAATTTGTCTGTGCCATTGCCTAAATGACATGAATATGTTTTATGTGCTTTTTAATCTTGCTAAGCCTTCTACAGTATCTTATGAAAAGACTGGGCTTGGTACAGTCAGCCTGCCATAAATAACCGATCTCCTGATAGACGATGTCATAATTTGATCAAGTTACTGAATATCTACATGCCACAACAAAATGCACAAGTCTAATCAATTCAGTTTGTAATCAGATACCGTCTGTCAAAGCATCTATGACGCTTCTGTGCCACAGTCCTCAGAATGAGAACCGTTAAAAGCTTTTCTCTCCCTTTTTATTTTTAAATATGATAAACGTACTTGCGTTTGAAATAGGTGCATAGAGAAGGGAAACATATTTCAGTTCGAAAAGTGCTAATTTACACAACTGTACTATGTAAATGTCAGCATGTGAAGGTTTTCCCAGACCACTACACACATTTCCTTGGATGTGTTAATGGTCAGACATGGAAAAGCTGTAGAAAAATACTTTCCCTGCTACCATGCCAAAGATGATAATTCACCAATAACAGAGTTTCATTCCTCTTATTACCGCAGAGATTTGCCAATGTTTAAAAGTCTTACTTTATGAATTATAAGAACTCGTTGTGCTCTTTATCCGCACTTACAGTCAGGAAATGCATTAAAAGGTTAGTGGATTAAAAAAAAAAAATTACAGTTTGAATGACAGCCGTCACTCCAGAGCCATGCTATTAAAGAAAATGTATACAAAGGTAGAAACTGGTCAAAAGGTTTTAAACAATTTTATATGAAATAAACTATGCCTTATATTTTTTATATAACTATATAGTCTAAAGTGTAAATCAGTATACAGCACAATAGATTTAAGGTTGACTGTCCACAATACGCTCAGTCCCTGTTATCACATGTAATCCAGTTAATCCAGACCAATCAATATGATTGGATACGAGGCATTCCATGAGTGCTGATATAAAGTATAGCAGTGCTGGAATATTTGACTATACAGTATGTATGGTGTTCTAATCAGAGGCAATGTGTCCATTTAACCTGAGGGGGCAACTCAAATTTTTCAATGCTCAATTCAATGCTATTCTCAAACGTGGTGATTAAATTAGGCTATTACAATTACTTTTTTTTTAACATAAATTTTTGCAAGGCAACTGTGATTTTCTGTAAGTTTATATTCTTATTTAAAGTCTGAATGGTGCACAAAGGCACGCTTTCTGTTAAGAATATTAGAATCATTCTAACTGGAGGGCTCGGTGTACGGTAGTATCGGCTAGTAGACCACTCACCAGCATGGCTGTAAGAGTCGAGCAGAGACGAGGTCGTGTTAACTGCAGTGTGCGGTAAGAATAACCAATCTCAGCTCATGACATGACAACTGTATGACTTTAATAAAACTGTAAATTATTAATAGCTTCAGAATTTCTCATTGCAAAGTGTCTTTATGATCAGTGATTAACATTAGCGTTAACGTTAGCTTGTTGTCCTTTGCCATCATGAAGTTGTTTTATTTTAGATGACAATATACCATGGAATTGCAGCCATTCAAAAACTGCATGAGTCTTCTAGTTGTAATAATTGTTATTTATTCTGCCAGTCAGTGAATGTGATGACATAGATGATAATCTGTTAATAATAATTGGTATCTGTAGAATTGTTATGAATACAATATCAAAGCAATAATAAACAAACATCCTCTCACAAACAACCATTTATTTATTTTCTTTGTCAAAAAGAAAAAAAAAAAAAAAACACAGCTTGTCATATAACTAAAAAAATATAAACCATGTACTCTGTTCTGAAGACTTTCATGTGACTGTTTTTCTTGTTTGTTTTTTTTTGTGAAGTATCCACTAAACGGCTTTCTATAGAAAAAGCTGTTACTATAGAAACAAACACACATTAGAATGTAAACCTACAGCTGACGTTATAGATGGAACTACCGTCCAAGCTCATCTTCTGAGCAATCAGAACTGGAGAATGCTGTAGCATTAGGAATATTAAAAATCTTCCTAAACGACAAACAAACAAAAAAAGGGTCTTTTTGGTGTGTATGGCCACGTACAAGAATGCAGACCATAGATTCTGACAAATGCAGTATTGTGTGCTGTGCAAGATGAGTGGAGTGTGACCCACCTGCTCTGGAGTGGCCATGAAGTTAATGGCAGTGTAATAGTGGTCATCCTCTTGAAGCAGACTGAAGGTGAACTGGTAGTCAATCAAAAGGTTATCTGGTCAAAACATCCAAAAGGCATTACAGTTAGAGCTTTTACATCGCAACCTTGTGCGTGCACGCACACACACACACACACACAAACACACAAACACACACACTTTGTCAACTATTAAAAGCTTTAAAAGCGTGACACATGTTGCTAGGATTAACATTTAAAAAATAATTCACCTCAGGGATGCAGTCACCATGGGTAAAATAGCTGGCATAAAAAGTACCACAAAGGGGCAGTTTAAAGTGCTAAGTGAGTCATCATCAGTCACCTGTACAGAGCTGTTAGGTGACTGACTGAGTGCATCACCATGTTTGTCCTGATTAAAGTGACTTTTTCCGGGATATTTAAGGTCTATGCCTTTTTTTGTTAAAAATGTCTACACCCTTATAAAACGCAGTAACATATTACAGATACCACATGTGCAGGTAGCAGATGTTCACAATGCTGCTGTCATAGGCAACGGCCGCTGTTTTATTGCGAGACGGAACACATCGTCTTTACAAGAACCTGTCAGGACTGCTGCTGTGACACGGTTAGTAATGAGTAATTACCTGTCCAATAAAGAGAAGGACACACAGACACGCCATTAACAGACTGTTCTGAGGGGAATAATCGAGGCGTGTGCCGTCGAGCACGCAACCAGGTCGCGGATAATTTGCAGAAAATAGATGTTGATTATTCATTATGCAAAAGAAGCCCTGGCATTATTCTAAAATTGTATTTAATACAAGAAACTACCACAAACTAGGAGCTATAATTTTCACACATACAATCCAGTGCGGACAAAGAGGCATGTTTTACTTCTAATCTAAAGTGTTATGAGATTAAAAATATTATTGTTTTAAAAAAATATATAAAAATGCACCATTTAGTTTGAAAATGCTTTTTAAAAAAATTGCTAATAAGTCAATTCAAGAAGCATTTAGATTTTTACTGGGCATTTTATGCGAGTTATTGCTACAGTATGATGCCAAAATCTGCGTCATTATAGCGCACAGTCCAAAACCATGAGCATTAACATGCCATTGGTTGCTTCTCGGAAGTATTGCACTAGATTTTGGTGAATGGCTTTGGGGATTTCGACATAAGAGCATTAGTAGTGATGTTGAGGTGCAGTCGGCACCGGAATTCATCCCAAAGGTGCTCTACAAGTTCTTCCACTCCAAAGCATGTCTTCGGGTAGTTCCCATTCAAAATAAATAAGCCTGAAGAAAAACCTCAAATGAATGGGATCATCAGGTGTCCTTGGTCATTTAGTGTATTCACGTGAACTGCATTTCCACCATCCAACACAGTGCCCCCTGAAGTCACCCTGAAGCATGAAGGGCTACAGCTTGGTTGTATAGATTTTTTTCTGCGGAGCCAGACAGAGTCACACTGTATCCTATCGACATTCAGGGAGTTTTCCCCAGTGGGGAACGTTAAGCAAACAATCCCATTAGTGATCTGGTTTCTTTATTGAAAAAGGACACTGGATCAAGTCATGGTGTTATCCGGGTAAGATATTACAGTTTTCTCTGACCGTTTAAATGGAAAAAATCAGAGAAAAATAAAAAGGAGAAGAGAGTGTGAAGTTCCTGACGCACTCCGACCAATCTTCAACACCCTTCCTAAGCCATAATTAACCGGTTTACTCACTTCTATCCAACGTCACTGTTTCACAACTCATTCACAAACACGGGGGAAACTGCAATAGAGTACACATGGACACATTAACACTCTTGTCTAATCAGAGAAACAGAAGCTGTCACTCAATGCCTATACACTCCATCTAAAAGATATACTTGGAGTGGTGCAGCAACAGAGTGATTGATAAACTGACGGGTTTGTTTAATGCGGATTGGCGGCGGCTTGGGGATAATGCTGGCAGCTTTTGCAGACTGAGTGAAATCTGATGTCCTAAATGCTCCTGACCACATTAAGGCTGGATGAGCTCCATGATGACGGCTGATAGAGATGCATGCGGGTACTGTTGCACCGCAACACTGCCACCTACTGCTGTATCACTGCACCTCTCACATACAGAGCATGCACAGCTTGTGAGTGTGTCTGTGAATGAATGCTTGCACACACACATGCGTGTGCACACACACCATCATGCATCCTGTCAGATGTACACTGAGTAAGAGTCAGCACCGCTACCTACGCTTCCTGTTTTATCAGAAGATGCAAGGAGACAGACTGGTCTAGACATTTTAGCTTATGGTACTAAACTGAAACTGTTAGGGTGTACAATGACTTAACTAGAAGAATGCTGCCTTGCTACAATGAAATTGAAGCCTGACAACATTGTCCTAGTTAAGTGATCATACAACAAATTGACTACATTTTATACAAAAGAAATAAAGGTGAGGTACGATCTAAATGAGCTGCTGTGACAAATTGAAACCACTTTTACACCAACTGCCGAGGTAACTGATCTGTATTGTACAATGCTGATCAGAGAGGCATGAAGTTGCAATGGAATGAAATATTGTTCAGTGTGATTACTCCTAAAGGCCATACTTACAGTAACAGGTTCCTCGCAAAGGGTTGCCAAGGTAACGATTCTCTGAATCACATCTGCAAAATAAGTTTAATAGAAATATTAAAATAGCAGGAAGATACTGAAATTATACTGAATGTGCTTATTGAAGCAAGGGTTTAGAAAGAACGTGTTATAACTATTTTCTATACTATAGGGTATGAATGATAGTCCAGGTAGATTGGCAGCCATTACATGATTAAAATTTAATAATTACTACAACAGAAGCAAATATGCTGGTAAACATGCAGATTAGACAAGAAGGGTCCATAGCAAATATAATTTGAAAATAATTCAAGAGGTTCAGTTAAACTTTTATATATATATTTTTTTTGTGACTTTCCATCTTGGAAGCTTCAATGATAATTCTGAATGCATCATTATACACCACCTGCAGCGTTTGCTCTTCTGTCACTACCCCATAAATGTGCTGTATTACGTGGAGTACAGTAGGCTTTCAAGAGGGTTATTTTCAAATCGTCTGTACACATATGAAATTTGCAAACAAGCATATTAGCCTGTGTATATATAATTTACAAAACTGACACAGCAAATCATTTAGATAATTTAGATCACTCCTGATAATGTGACCCAAGTTTACCACTAAAAGCACCTGATCTGCCAAAATTAATTATAAAAATATTTGCTTGTGATCTTCTTTAGTCCCAGTAATAATGACAACAGTCAGTCCAGACGTTCTATAGTGCTGGAAAGGTATTCGCCCCTGCCTGATTTTTATTTTTTGGTCACATTTTTAGATTCAGATCATCAAACAAATGTTAATATTACAAGTACACAAGTTTTGTAAATGTTGGTTTTATTCATTAAGAAAAATGTGCTGTCCAAACCTACCTGGCTCTATGTGAAAAAGTGATTGCTCAGAAACCTACAGTAATAACTGGTTGTACCACCCCTGGCAGCAACAACTGCACTATTAAACATAATTATCTGATTCATTTAAGTGTGACAAAATCTGCAAGAATAAACAAACAAACAAACAAATTAATTAATTAATCAGGCAAATACTTTTTCACAGCACTCTGTATATATGGATGGATGTCTGTATGAATCGAAGGAAGTTTGGATTTTACCTCAATATAAGCATTTTCATCAGAACATCAGCAACGTGGTTTACCTGCCAGATCCAAAACTCGACAGATGGCTAACTGACTGAGGTGTGTGACAACATCTTCAACACTCAGCTGTACTGTACATATGATAAATTATAAATTCATCATCGCACTAAAGTTACTTGCAAAACTTATTAAAACTACAGTGATGGTCTTTCCGAAAAGCTTCCCTTCCAAATTAACCTGTAACCATGCAACTTTTACACTAGTTATTTAATGATTTATAACGCATGCCAAAAAAGAAATAACAAATATCCATCAGCACCCCCGAGTGCATCCCCATCACAGGTCTGTGGTTTTGTTCTATTATTTTCTATGTTCTATTAAGACAGAAAATGAACAAAATCCCTCCATCCCTCTCTAAACAAATTAACACTAATTTTCCCACAGAGCTCTCGCTTGCTCTCAATCTAAGCAAATTACTTTTTTTTTTTTTGCCGCATCAAGCAACAAAGCAGAAGAAGAATTAAAGTCTGCAGCATCTGGATGATCAAAGTTCCACCCAGTGCAATCATTTTCTTCACTTTCGCTATACTTCAGTCCAGGTATCTGCTAGCACAGGGAGTCTAATTCACTTTGCTTTATTTGCCTGTGAATGCCATCTTAAGTGTGGTGTAATTTAGTGCTTAAATGTTTCGGCCAACCTCAATGGTAATTATTGTTATATTAAACTGTCGAATAATGTGAGAAAGTGGAGTCATTATCTTACGTTGGGTTCTCACTTCAAATATTTCAGTGTTTGCTTGTACTTAATTGTGTGGGACGTCAGGGTTAGGCTGGCAGAAATGAGAGCCGGATTTAAAAGCTAAAAATTACAGAATAATGTACCGTGGCTATAAGTAATAATAAGGTAATACATTCTCAGTAACGCAATAAGGCAACCATAATGTGTTAATTTACGATGTAATGATCCTGAGATTTTACAAGTTCCCCAACAATGTAATACTGATTACACGATTAATGATTAATCCTTAACCATCAACATTAATAGCACGACTAAAAGACTAATTAAAATCATCAATTCTGTAGCATGCTTATTTTTATAACAGAAATAAACGGTCATGGAGGGAACAATTCTTCCTTTTAAGGAAAGATACAGTAAGTAGTAAGGAATAGTACAAGAAGTGAGGAAGCAAGGGACGGAACAGAAGGAAGGAAGGATGGAAGATAAAGGCAGAATCAAAGAACAAAGAACAGAAGAGGACAGAGGACAAGGATGGAAGAAAGAGTCGAGCTGATGGAAGAGAAGCACAGAAGATAAAGAAGGATAGATCGAAGACATGGGAAGAGGTGATGAGAGAGTGGGCGGAAGTGAAAAAATAAAGCATGGAAGGAATCAAGAAAGAAGGACTAAGGGTCAAAGGAGAAGCAAGAAAGAGAAGAAGGACAGAAGAAAAAGGCAGAAGAGGAAAATAGAACAGACGCATCTAACATGGTTCAGACTTCCTCAGAGCAAATGTACAAATCATATTCAGGCGCTAATATTACTATTATTATTATATTTCCTGTAGAACTGTATTATGATTCCTCCTCCTGGGTGTTAAATGTGAGACTACAAGACACACATACAACAGTGCATTATGTCCACTGTACCAAGGTCTGAGGACAAACAGCACTGCTGGCGGTTTTAAAAACCTGAACACATCATTTCCCTCGGCTTTCATCTGTCTGACATTTCAGAAATGACTCTACGCTAGCATGTGTACACGTACACAAACACACACACACACAAAATCACAGACCTAGAGTCCTAGACTAAAGCAACAACAAAAAAATAATGCACTCTACTTGCAGTATCTTAATTTAATCTGCACTAAGTGCACACCCACACACTCGACACACGCCAACACTCCTCAAGGCATCGCTTTAATCTAATCCTTACTCAGGTCACACCTTTGCACAACACACATCAGACCGTAGAGCACGGGACTACATTAGAGGACGAACATGGACTTCAAACAAAAATCATTTTGCCTTTGAATTGTTTCCATTTCAGTAATTAAGGGGGACTCTTGAACCTGAGAGCTTTGAGAGCAATCGGCCGGGAGTGAGGTGAGGCGCTTCCGCAAATGGTAATGTCAAACAAGCAAACACACACACAACATTCACACACACAAAGAAACTACATCAACTTTTAATCAAGTGGGTTGAACTCCATCTTGTGGCTGCACTGGTGCGCATGCTTGATTACGAGACTCGAGGTTGAGGGCGCTGGGTAATGGACTCGGGCTGTTCTGCGTGATTGAGGAGGACAGAGGAAATGGGCTAGGAAAGCAGTAAGCACAATGACAAGCTTCCTTGCATCATGTGCACCTGTACACCTCACTGCAAGTTCCATTGGCTGCATTCAAATCTCTTAAGGTCGTACTCTGTGCTCAGTGACGTTTGGGACGAGGACGTGTGTGCGTGTGTTAGTGATACTCACAGGTTACATTGGTCTCCTTTAATCCCCTTGGTGGTGCAGAAACACTTCCCTGTCAGCACTTGGCAGACGTTGGCATGGCCGTTGCACTTACATGCTGTAGAATGAGTGAAGTATAAGAGAGACAGTGCACAAGGGGGGGGGGTTGAGAGAGAGAGAGGGGGGGTGTTTAGATGACGAGCACATAGCACCTCAACAATTAAACTAATTAGACCTGCCGAAAGCTGCCTTTTAGCAAGTGAAAGCTTAACAGCAGAAAGTGAGTCACCAATCTACTTCAACGACAAAAACTTTCTGTAGAAAATCCAATGCTGCGAGACATAATTATGCGTTATTGCCAATAAGTATAATTAGCGAAGAGGCAAATTGACAGTCAAAAACAGTGTCCATCAATCTCCCACTACTACAATAGTCTAGAAGAGCGTCAGCGGCAAAGCAGTCTGTTTTAGATGATCTGCAGCAGAAGTCACAAAGCCATCATGAGGATGTAGAACAGTGTTTCTCTGGGTGAAAAAAATGAGACGAGTCAAAAACTCTGTCTCTAAATCACATTTACAATTCTCTGTGCACTAACCTCTGCACCTCACACCCAAGATTTAGAAATGTGGAGAAGAAAATGTGGTCCCACGTCACCTAGTTGTTGTTTTATGGAACAGCAAATCAACCCCTATACTGTGTGTGTGTGTGTGTGTGTGTGTGTGTGTGTCTCCCCGAGTCTGAACTAGGGAACACGGTAGTTGTTTGTGAATACATGCTTTAAAAGATATTTTCATTACTCTGAATTACAACAATTCTTACCTTTCAGAAATGACTTGAAGAAATAAAATCCTCTCTTTGACAAATCTTTCATTTAAAAATCCATCCATCCGTTTAGGTCTAGATTTTTACTCCCTTAATCTGCTATCAACATGCTTTTACATTTACATATTAAAACGACCACGTCAGGGGACGTATCCGTGGTCGTAGAAAAGATGTTAATTCATCAAGGCAACAAGCAAGGAAAAGAATTAAGGAGATTGCATTAAATATTACTGAAAGTGGGATAAGAACTGTCAAAAGCTTTATTAAAACCCGGACGGGTCAAAATAGCAAGGATGATTGTTGTGAGAGATCACCTAAATGCTTGTTAAAGTTGCATCTTAAATTGACAGAAGAAATAACAGTTTAATAGTACGAGTAAAAGAATTACTTGCACCATAGATAGATAGCATTTAGGCATTTCACTGCATATCATACTGTGTTCGATTGTGTATGTGACAAATAAAATTTTAATTTGATATACCTGTAAACAGACAGACATAGATATGAATTACTTCCAGCCAGAATGTATTGTTATTTACATGCATTTTAAAAGAATTTGACCGACATATCAGCAATATAGCACAACCTTAAGTGTGATAATGCTTTTATACAACAGTTCCAGAAACACCACTCATTATTAACAGGTCATCATTGGTTTCTTTATTTAACCCATTATTTTTTAGTCAATACATATCCTTCCACAACTGGCAGGACTAACTAACTGACAGTTAATCACCGACAGGCAGTGTAATTAAAAAGGGTGAAAGTAATTTTAAATTCAATGTAGCCTAAAGGTGAGGAGAATAAGCATGAAGGTGGTGGACAGTCCTGTAAATCTCATAAGTTTCTTTTAATATTTACACTTATTCCACTGTAGAATATCAGAACATCCTTTAGTGTCTGGGTTCTGGGGTTAAATCCCAAATAGCAATAAATAAAAAGCTAGTGAGCTATGTGGAGTGTAGATAGCAATGTCACATGCACCAAGTAGTGCCTTGTTTAACAAAGGGTTGGAGAGTGATTAGGAACTTGTGTGTGTGAGAGGAACTAGTTAGCTTTGTAAATAAAATAACACAGATGCTTCTGTGACTGGTTTTGAATGTGGCTTTCGCCAGGCAGGTGCTCTCTCTCTCTCGCTCTCTCTCTCCCCTCAGCACTGAGGACCGTACAGACCTACATGCTGCGACCATCAGGTAATTAAAGTAATTAACAATTAATAGAACACCTGTGACTCAGAATGATGCATATATTTACCATCCCAGTGATCAGTGATGCTAGCGTCCATTATTAACATTTACAGAATGCAATCAGATTGCTCTGTCGAAACAAACTGTTGTATAAATTTTAAGGACGTACTAACTCTTTGCATCTTGCCTGTGAATTACTGGGCTTTCCTTACATGCTAGGCACTGCACAAGTCACAGATCTTTGTTTAATCGCTTGAACAAATTTGAGCACTGTGTAAACTGTATTTATTTACCTCTCAAGCCAAACCGCTCAGCGTGACCTCCCTGTATCAGCTCGCCATGTGGTTACTGTAACAGCACAGCTTTAGCTCAACACCTACAACACCCTGAACAGCAAGCGATGTCGTGCACAAATACTGACTGACTCCGAACAAAAAAAGCCTCTGAGAGGAGACCCGGTTCAGTCCTGGGCCACAGAGCTCTGTTTTAAATGAACAGAGCCAGAAGCTAAACAACACGTCTCACCTCTGCTGCACAATATGCTACTTTAGCTACAAGGCAACAGGACGCCTGCTGGGAGCTCAAACATATGTACGTGTGCATTCATGTGGGAGAGCTTGTGCTTTTCTATTACAGCAGGCGCGCGTAAAGCTTTCCTCCCACATCTAAATGCACCAGCTCCTGCATGACCTTAACAGAAATCATGCTTTGTGTGGGTTTAGCCAATCTACTACTGTGTACTGTTATCCGCCTCAGCTGCCGGGTCTGCCGATGCCTCCTGTTGGCTGAATGCCTCACTGACCTTGACACTTCCCTCCGTTGGTGGGGTCTCCGTGATAACCAGGCATGCAGGTTTCGCAGTGTGGGCCGGTGGTCAGGTTACGACACAGTTCACACACACTCCCGTTCACACAAGTGCTGTGGCCGTTACACTGGCAGCCTGGAAGAATGGAAGAAGAAGAGATTAAACTCCCCGCCTGCACTCGTAAACAAACAATCAAAGCTTTTCCCCTGTATTTATTTCGCTGCAGGAAAAACCACTGAAGCGAGATGCGGAGCGTACAAAGAAAGGCTTTATAATGCTGGATTTCGTGTTAGTGTTTACTCTCACCAGGGCACTGGATAAAGGCCCACTCGTAGCCTCGGTCCTTGGGACAAAGAGTCGGATCCAGCAACATGTCCTGGCTGTTTTTGGGTGGGTTCTTCATAGGGCCGCGGTACGATCCCTCCACACACTGCCCTTTGCCTGTGTTAGTGGGGTCTCCGCACCAACCGCAGTCAGGCTGTTCCAGACACTGGCCGCACGTCCGAAAACCAGAGCAGTTCTGGGCTGGAAGGGGGGAAAAAACAAAAACTATGATGTAAAGGGGTGAAATGGTTTAAAGGAACAAAAAAAATCGAATAGTGTAAAACTACATTAACAAAAATGTAAAAAATATCTTATTCTGGGCATATTGCCTAGCTCGCTCTATGGTTTTTAACACGGCAGGCCATTTCTTAATTAACAAAGCAACAGCACGGCAATCAATCTTACTACACTGCTATACTGCACATCATATAATATTATTACATCTAATGATTAACAAGTGTTGGTGTGTGTGTGTGATTAATCAGACACATGACACGTTCTTTTCTCTAATCACTATCATAGAAATCACTGCAACTTGTGCAGTGGCCATTTTTTTTATTTATTTATTTATTTTTTTTTGCGAGCCTCGTGAGCGCCTCAGGTTGATTTCTCACTTGATCCCACGACCATGTGCTACTCCTCACTACGGCTAATTCATATGGCGGGTGAGAGCGATACACAGAGATGGAGCAAATGAAGAAAGATAGGCGGAGAGGCCGAACCATCTGGCAGCGAGCGAGAACTAAAGATAACACTGCTTTTCCACAAAGAGCTGCAGCCTGAATCGACATGTGGCGTTGTTTTTGTCCTTCAGTTGGACAACAGGGTTTGTGTATATCCTTATTGTTCACTGGCAGATGGTTTGTTTTCACCTTCTGTGGTCTTTAATGCCTGGGTTGGCAGATTTCATGCATCTCACACACACACACCGGGCAAAGGGACTTTGTAAATAATGGCTGTAATTTCTAAGCAATTATTGTATTTATTTTTTTTTGTTAAGCCTCTAATTAAATCTGAAAATCTACATTTCAAAAGCATCGTTTAAAATCCATTGTGATGGTTTGCACAGTCTACATCACACACACACACACACAAATAAAAAGACAATCACCCTCTGTCCGTATACTTATGGACCTGATTGTATAAAGAGGAAAACATCTTGCAGCTTTAACACTTTAAAGGATATTTTGCTGTTGTTCATAAAACCAATAATTGTGACAGTAATATTAAATTTAAAAAAATTGAAATTCAGCTGGAGTATAAATAGCAGATATGAGCTTCTCGAAGACACACACTGCAGAGATGTCCAGCTTGGTGCATCCGATCAAGCCCTAGCACAGAGAAAGGGCTTTTATTCCCGCTTCAAAGATGTGACACACAGAATCGTGTATATATAAAAGGGCAGTGACAGAGGGTGTGGCATGTGATGAGCTTTAGTAAGTAACTGTCGCTCTGTAAGATGGAGAGATACATTTTGGTGACAAAAATATTTCCCCTAGTCAGAGATTTACAGACTCGCACCACCCACTTCTGGTTGAGAGATTTTAATTCTTTTTCCATCAGAGTGAGCCGTTCGATTCGGCGAGTCAAAAGCTCAGACACACACACACACACACACACACACACACACACACACACCTGTCATTCTGCTTGCAATAAAATTCTCTCACTGGCAATAAGAAATATGAGACGCTGACAGTTCCACTGTAGCTTTTCTTGACGACAGAGAATTTTCAGAATCTCCTAAAATCTTAACACCTAGAACTGATTTTCACTGTCAAATAGAAGACAGATAATCATTCCGTCCAAAGCACTGAAGATTCTAACATTAATATAGTTTAATATGCAACTAAAATGAAATCTATCAGATGCTGAGTGGAGAAACAGAATTCTGTTCCTGTATAGGAGATTAAAGGAGATTGGATGTGTGAATCCTGATAATGCAGCAGCCATTCAGGGAGCAACTGACCATGCATTCTTGCGCGCACACACACACACACACACACATACACACATACACACATACACACATACACACACACACACATACACACACAAACATACACACATACACACACAAACATACACACATACACACACACACTTCCTTGCCAAGCACAGTGATATGAGCCAATCTTAGGCATGAACAGCAGTTTGGAAATGATGCAGCTGACTGACTTTGCACATGCTAGCTTTCACACACGCTGCTTGGTAGCTGTCGCACAGGGGATAGAAGAGAGCTGGCAGGTGAGTGAAACCTGGCACGTAAGCAAAAAACCTGAGTAAACGACTCCCAAGATGACTAAACTTAGTTATGGTTATTTCTCTGAAGCCACCTTTTGAAGAACGACAGAAAAAATCAGTAATGCTGTAGCTTGATTGTTTCTTGTTTGCTGTGCTTGCTCCGAGATCCCCGAGATTGCCAAGAGGGAAAAGTCAGATGTTTAGTCAGAGAAATTGTCAGGATGCTCTGTTAATGAGATAAAAGAGGAGCTCTTGGTAGTGAGAGAGAGCGAGAAGAGAGAGAGAGAGAGAGAGAGAGAGAGAGAGAGAGAGAGAGAGAGCGCACTCTAATTGTACTGAAGGTAAATGTCACTGAGAAACTCCAAATATCCACAAATACATTCGTTTGTAGTCTGGTAAAAACGAGCTGTGGATATTATTGTGTGTGCATATGCGTGTGTACATCCAGTAAGATCGGGAATTACAATTGACCACCTGATACGATATCACGATACCTGCGTATTGTATCGCATGTATCACAATTCAATAAGAATCACAATTTTATAAATATCACAATTTAAATGATTTATGTCCCCTTTCAGATTTTGTTATAATTCTAAACAAACCTCATGGGATGCTGTGCTGCCTACCAACGTGTGAACAGCTTCGAGCACACCACCTTTAGGATTACAAAGGACCAGCAACATAATGCCACCTTAAATGCAAACATATACAGTTAAAATGAAATTAAAAATCCATTTTGGAGTCAGTGTGGCGATACATGAACTCCCACACTGAATTGAATCGATTTCTTCCCTCCCTATCTCGAATATCCAGGGTGTATTCCAGAGACTCTTCATACTCAAGTGCATTTGAGTTTCCTGAATTTATCCGCCGAACACACTTCACACACACACACACACACACATACTGTATATAATGTATATAATTAACTTAACATAAATATTTTTGGATTGTGGGAGGAAACCAGAATACCTGGAGGAAACCCACCAAGCATGGGGAGAACATGCAAACTCCATTCACACAGAGACGGGAATCGAACCTGGCCAGGAATCGAACCCGGACCCTGGAGGTGCAAGGCGACAGTACATACACTCACTCACTTATCATCTATATCTCTTTATTCTGTATTCAAAATCGCGAGGGGCCTGAAGCCTATCCCAGGAGACTTGGGGCATAAGGCGGGGTACACCCTGGACAGGGTGCCAATCCATCGCACAGATTTGAGTGCACATATAGATAAAAACAGTACACATATACATAAATAAATATGAATATAAAATAATAAACAATCCTGGGTTGCAATATTGTTAAACAAGATGAGAAACACAAAACTAGCATGATATGCTTTACTTCTGTGCATCAGAAAGTCTCTACTATAAAGGAACTGACTGCAAGTTGATGTCCTCTGCAGAATCCATCAGTGATTCCTGACTGCATCTTCAGTCCCAGTAGTGATGTCTCTCCTATGCAAATCTGACATCGTGCTCATTCAACACTAAAATCCCTAAAACATTTGCACTTGCTCTCACTCCAGACACATCAAACACTCAAAACAAACAGCAGCGGCGGAATGCCAACTCCTTTGCTCCCGTATGAAATCACAATCTCATTTTCAGCTCTATTTTCTTTCTGTACCGTCCCATACTACACACACACACACACACTCATTACCATATCCATTTATAGATATGCACTAAAATCGATCAATGGATGACGATAGCCCAAACATACACATTACATTCCGACGTCACAACCAATTTTATTCACTCTGTCTCCGTGATCCGCATCTGAGACGGGACAAGAAACTTACCCACACAATCTCCAGTCTGCCATTCCAGACACTGGCCATAGGGGAAGGAGATGACGTAGGCGTTGGAGTCTACACAGCGCTTGGTACTGCCGCACCACATGCACTCTGTGGCCTGGCTGGTGCAGTTCTCACAGGACACGTGCAGCGAGCAGGGTGTCTTACACGGACGGGCATTCCGGCTCTCTGTGGAAACAAAACAAGACTCGTGTCTCAGCTCATGCAGCATTCTAGAAAAAGACAATAGCTGTGCAAGACTATCAGATTGTTAAAGGACTAGTCTTAAGCAAAGAAATAAAAAGGAACTGTGCAAAAACACTTTCCACATAAACATGGTTTGTGGCTTTTATTTATAATATATAACATTAAAATAGAATATTATTAATAATATGATATTCCCTTTATTTTTTATTTTTTGCATTTCTAAGCCCTTAAAAAAAGCACCTGCCACTATACAAGTTAAATGGCACATACAGTAGGTTTTACTCTACATGATCATTACAATGATGACCTGAAATCTACTGTACATCAGAGTATACTTAATCTGAAAAATACTTTCTTTCATACATTTTTAAATAAAAGCATGTTATAAATGATGTTTATTTATTCTGACTAATTTACATTCAACATTTGGGAAAACGAAATGAAACTAAAATTACTACACAGTATATTAAAAACGTGGTAATTTACCAAACGCCGAAGAAAACAGAGGAAAGTAAGCGAGGTCTAAACAAGGAACATGGTGACTGGAGCCTCACCGACTGCTTTCTCACAGATGAGGCCGTCCGTGTTGGCGTTGCAGGGATTTGCTCTGAGCCCTGAGACCTGAGCTTTTTCCAGGTAGGCACAGAAGCCTGAGTCATTGGGCTCTCCGGGCAACCACTGAAGAGAAGTGTTAGTGAAGGGAGAGTTGTCTTCCCAGCCCCAGTAGGACACATTAATCTTCCTCAGGCCCACCCAGGGGAACAGCTTCTGCAGGAATTAAAACACATCAAGGTTTAACAACACTGCAGGATCTTATACGATGCAAAAGTGGGGAATGCAACAAATCTATGATCATTTCTTTCCCTTACACACACACACACACACACACACACACACACACACGTGTTGGTTTTCACTCTTCTTGGTTCTTTTTAAATGTTGAGTGAATAAATGTATTTAAGTCTATAATGCAAATTCAGCGACTTTGCATAAAGAACAAAACACACACACACACACACACACACACACACACACACACACACACACACACACACACACACACACTCACCTTCTCCTGTTGCTGGTATTTCTGCAGTTCCCCGAGAACAAAGTCGACCTGCTTGGCAGTAGAAAGCGAGGCGATGATGCCACCCAGGTTCTTACAGTAGTGCCGGGCATTATCGTAGCTCTCTCTGCTCGAGTTAATGCGCAGGCAGGCCTCGCCCACTTGACTCCACCCTTCTCCACATAGCTTGGCTGCAAAAAGCCAAGGACAGAATTAGAGCAACTTTAGCATGTTCATTTCAGCTACCATCAATTCAATTACATCATGTTTAATTTATATAGCACTTTTAACTTTTATGGTCATTGTCTTTAATGGAAGAATATAGAAGGAAATAAGTTTAAAAATGTGAGCTAACGGATATAAATTATAAATAACAGTTTGTTCCTGATGAGGAAGTCGAGATGACGGCGACAAATCCCTGAGATGACAAAAAAAAGAAACCTTGAGAGGAACCAGAGTCAATAAGGAGCCCATCCTCATTTGGATGATATCAGGTACAGTAGATATAGCAGGGATTGATTTGCAGTCATACTGTGCGTCACAAGGATAAAAGTTCAGCATAATGGAAAAGGTGTTTAAGTTATTATGAGAGTCTGTAATTGTGTAGAATGTGTTTTGCTCCTGTTTATTACAGACTGTATACACTGCTTTTTTTGTCTGCTGGCACCTCAACATGAAAGGCCTTTTTTTTCAAAATGTATGTATCTTTACAATAAGTGATGATACAACATCACAAATAGACGACTCTATATCTGATATAGAAATAATCCTAGCAATTCAAAGTATGCAATCTGATAAATCACCTGAACTGAATAGATACCATTCAGAATTTATCAAATCAGCTTACTCCTCTGTTGACGTCAGTTTGTCAAGAAAGCATTTTTTTTCTCTGGATCGTTACCTCCAACTATGCGCCAAGCAGTCATTTTTAATTTTAAAAAAGGAAAAGAACAACCCTCTTGACTGCAGTTCATAACGTTCAATCTCATTGTTGAATACCTTAAAAAAAATTATAAAAATCTTAAAAATTCCGGCTTGTTCTGCTAAAAGTTGTGCCTTGTGTTATTTCACCTGACCAAACAGGCTTCATCAAAAAGAGATACTGTAATCTTTTTATTTATTTTTTTTTATACCAGGTGCCTTTTGAATGTTATATATAGCCCATCTTTATCTAATACTTTGGAAACAATTGTCCCTTAATGTTGAAAAAGCATTTGATCAAGTAAATTGGGATCTTCTTTTTAATGCTCTTAGTAAATTTGGTTTCGACACTCATCCCTACAGGCTGTGGTTTGGACAAATGATAACTTATCCCCTTTCTTTGAGCTTCAGTGTGGTACGGCATGGGATGCCCTTTGTCACCCCTACTCTTTACTGTGGGCATTTATCCATTGGGTATGGTATTAAGGGAAAATGCCATTATTAAAGGTATCTCTCATGGGGGAGTAGAACACAAAGTTTTCCTTCATGCTGATAATATGCTGCTGTTTTCATCTAATCTTTTACACAGCAGACCAGAACTTGTGGATTAATTGAAAGACTATTTGTCTACAATTTTAATCCGTAAAAAGACGAAATTACGCCAATTTCAAAATTTCAAAAACAATATTGCACAGTTTTGTACTTTAATGCCCTTCAAGAAAAATTAAATATTTGGGGATCTGGGACAGATGCTGATATGAATTAGAAGGCTTATTATCAGCTCCTACTCTCCAAAATAAAATGAGATCGACCAGCTACTATTCTCCTTGGGCAAAAGAATAACCAAAATTAAGATCAATCTGTTTCCAACCTACATACCTATTTCAGTGTCTTCCATTTTTTTAAATATATTTTTTAAAACATTATTAATCACTGAAGGAGTCAAAATTCTTTACGTGAATTAGGAGGAATGGCACTTCCAAACTTTATTATTACTGGGCTGCTAATGTGAGAGCAATGTTATTCTGGGCACAGTATGCTGACAATCTTCCCATCTGGGAAGCTATAGAGGAACCATTAACAGGATCGATATTTCTCTTCATTATTATGTGCTAAATTGCCACAAAAACAGGTCACTGGTTATACACTCCGTTTGAGTTTCGGCATCATTTCAAGCTTACTGATCGATCTTTGATAGCACCACTGAATGGATACTGTATTTTTGCTCTGTCCGATACAGATGATGCTTTCAGAGTATGGTTAATGTGTTTTATTATACGACTTTACATTAACTATGTATTTGGTTCATTTGAACAGAACAAATTTTTATAGGTATTTACAACTGAGGAATTGTACTTCCTGTGATCCTTCTCCATACCTTCAGTTTATAGATGTAATCCAGATGCTAATCAGATAATTAATTCTGTATAAATGTTATTAAATACAAGTAATTCAGCCACATTATGTACTTAAAAGTAAATGTGAAAATGATATACAAGAACAAATTTCAGATAAACTCTTCTTTCTTTCAAACTTTCAGGTTTGTTCCAGAAATTGTCCACCGGCTTCACTTGTCCAAGATAAAACTATCTAAGATCAGAAAGGACTTCGATCCCACATGTAACAGAACCAGCTAACCAGCTGCATATGTTCTGGACCTGCCCAAAGTTAGATGATTTTTGGAGTTTTATTTTTAATACCTTGTCAAAAATATGGCAAATGCCATTAGAACCATCCCCATTTACTTCCCTTTTTTGTGTCGACTCACTTCTCACTTTACTTTTTGGTGTCAAGTCGTGCTCGGATGAATGCCCAGGCCAACATGATGCTAGGAGAATGATCCTCTTTAAGTGGAAGGAGATGTTAGCGCCAATGGGTGCTCACTGGATTAAAGAGGTCTTGTATTTTTGACATCTAGAAAAGATTTGCTATTCCACAAAGGGATCCACTCAGTAATTTTATGATGTCTGGCAACCATTCTTGAGCCAATTTGAAAATACGGATGCAGTTAAATTGGATCTTTAATGAAAGATTACTTGTTCCATTTTTTGTTTTTCTAACTTCTTTTTATTATTCTTTAGTTTGCTGTTTATTTAAATAGTTTCTCCTATTTCCTTTTTGTTCTGACTGTCTGACTGTTGTTTTCTCAAGGGGTGAGGGGTGGGGTAATGTGTGAAAAAAAAGTTTATATGTATACAGTATGTATCTTGTTTAAATTTAAAGTTAATAAGAAGTCCCTTTCCATGGTCGGAGACTCCTGTAAAAACCTGCTAATGAGCGAATGTAGTCGCAACCCATAAAAAGCATGACCAGTGCAGCACCACACTAGCATTGCAAAAATTGCATAATTTTACAATATACTATAACATGTAAAATAAATACCTGCTACCTCCCAAGATTCTCTTAAGTGAATTTCTCAGGCATTATGATGGTTGCATCACTAAGGAAATCAGAGCACGAACATAAGCGGCTCTAAACACAAAGCTCGTCATCGTTTAGAGATTGCTACCCACAATATTCCACAAAAGCATCAAGATCACAGAAGTGAAGTTGAGTGAGCTGTTAGTCAGCAGAGACCCGGTTTTCATCAAAAGATCTCTCATCATAAGCTCTTGACCCACACTTCCAAGGGAAAAGAGAAAATGTGATTGAGAGTGTGTGAGAGACATGCTCATGAGGGGTAGTAGTAGTAGTAGTAGAAGTAGAAGTAGTTATGGTCCAGTAGGAGTATTAGAAGTAGGATCAGGAATGGTGCTGCTAGCAATAGTGATAGCCATAGTAGTATTTTCAATCGTAGTAAGAACATTAGTAGTGAGATCAATAGTGGAGGGAACAGCCATTGTAGAAGTGGTGGTAGTAACAGTGGTTGTAAGAGAAGTAGTAATAATGGTGGGAACAGTAGTGGTGGTGGTGGTATGGTGGTAGAAGCAGCAGTAATAACGGTGGTAGAAGCAGCAGTAGTGATTGTGGTAGCAGTAGAAGTAATAATTTGATGAATGGGGAAGGGAAAAAAATTACAGCAATTTCTGTGACAAGTGATGCATAAGCTAGACTTTCTACATCTCTGAAAATCTGAGAGGATCAGCAGCAAATAATTCCACATATATGAAAGTGAGCTCTTAGTGCAAGTGCAAGTATACACTGCATGATGACGCTGAATGTTTCTCATCGTTTCTGTTCTCTCTGCTGGTTATTCATGACTCATTCGAGTCAGTCACGCACCCTCCTAAAAAAAAGCTCCACTACGTAAACGCAAGCAACCAATAAGTCATAAAACAGGACAACCCTCTTTAGTACATATCCGTGTTTGCAATAGTGAAAAGCATCTGTGCATGAAATTCAAGCTGTGTTCTGTCTGCTACAGTGCTGTTCGATTCGATTAAACCCTAGACAGACCAGAGCTGCAATAAAAAAGTGACATTTGTATAGCGGAATAAACCTTTTCTGCATGTGTAGTCTTTCTGTAAATGATAAAAATATGAATAGTTAACAGTGTACAGGTCCGGATACAAATAAAGATTACAGTAAAGCTTTTCGCGAACAAATATACACAGAGTTGATGTGGTTTTTACGAGAATGACGTTTTCTTTTATGGATGCACCGAATGTTCGACAACCGAAATTATTAAATAATAAGTAAAAAGGCAGAATAAGGTAAAATAAATTTTGCCGAACAATGACGTTTCTAGTGACGCTATCAAATAGTCACCCGCATAGAGTAAGAGGCGCGCGCTTTATGCAGCAAACATGTCAGCAGTGTGGAAGCACTTTAAAGTGTCAGAGAAAGAGGCAAAAACAGCCGTTTGCAGACACTGTTCTGCTGAATTGTCCAGAGTGGGTGCATCTGCAAAAACGTACAGCACTTCAAGTTTAATTTATCACTTAAAATCAAGGCCCCCCCGAACATCATGCAGAGTACGAGAAAGACGGGTTCATTCATAAGAGAAATTTATTTATTTTAAGTTATATTGTGCTTTGTTTGTATAATATCTGCTGGGATGTAAAAAAAAAAAAAAAAAGTTCAGTGTTAAATAAATATTTTGAAATCGTATTTTTGTTATTTGATTTATTTCTCTGAAAAGCAACACAAAATAGTAAAAAGCAAATTTTTACTATTTAATAAATAATTATTATAAATTGGCAAAATAAATGGAAAAAAACTGCGAAACACCGCGTTCTGGATTCGGCCTTCGGCCAAGCATTTCATTATTATTTGGCTTCGGCCAAGAATTTTATTTCGGTGCATCCCTAGTTTCTTTTTGCTTTCTTAAGATTTTTGTCAATTTTTCTTCATTAAATCTGCATAATCACTGTGATTTCAACATGCAAACAGGCAAACAAATTAATAAATCTGGTACTTGAAAGTCTATGTTTGGTACTGAACCAATTCAGGCTAATGTGAAAATGCATAAGAACATGTTAAAATAATAAATCATCAGATCACCCGCATTTCCACCTACAGACTTGGACCTATCAGTATCCCTTTAAAGATCACACACAGGTGACTTCATGCTGTGACGTTTTCAAAAGGTTTACAGGAAAATGTGGACAATGAAGATAAAAGTATTTTGACACCGTGAGGTATTTTCTCTAATCCACCATCCAACAAATACATTTTCACAAACTAAAATATAAAAGCCAGTGAAGACTGACGCTCTCGAACCCTGCACATCTTACCAGGGAGGGCATGACACTCGTGTTGCTGGTGATCCCACTGGCAGTTAAGGTTTAAAGTGCAGCTCTTGCAGTTGGCCAGCTTGCTGCAGATCTGCTCATTTCTAATAGAGCATTTGGTGAAGTTTCTCACACTCTGTTAAAGCAGAAAGAAAGAACAGATTATCAAATTTAATATTAATATCATACAGCAAGATTACGGTCTGCTCGGCTTTACTGCAGTGTAAAAAAAAAAAAAAAGGCAGGAAACATTTTTAAAAACCCTCTAGCTCCCTCTACAGGAATACTTACAGCAGTGCAGTTGCTGAGGGCTGAGATGCATTTCTTGTCGTCACACCACTGACAGCCATTAGTGTTCGCAGTACAACTGGTGCAGTCAGAGAAACGGTGACATCGCTCATCCACGGCAGCTAAAGGAACAGACGTGAGGAGACAAGGTCAGAATAAGAAAGAGGAATAACTGCAGTACAAAGCAAGAGAAGCCACAGAACATGCATTTAAAAACGACTCATGTTGAACTCTCCTGTCTATGTGCATTAATGTTGGAAAAGGAAGTCGGGCAACCTCAAATTACTTCGGAAAGGAACTGCGGGAAAGTTTTAAAGGAGCTTCTTAACACCTTAGAAGTTGAAAAAGAAAAAAAGAAAAAAAAAGAAAGAAACAATACGCACATCAAACACCTGACTCGCATATCCATTTACACCTAATCAATAGACTTCAAACTGCTGGCCTTATATAAAGCATCAAAGCGTAGCCTGCTCACAGTCGTCTCCCTCACCACAGAGCACTACGTTCTATAATTAAGAGAAGGCAATCTTACCATAACCTTTGTTCACTAGAGAAAAATAAAACTCTTAGACCAACTCTCCTCCAAGACCAAATGCCAGAGGACAAATACATAAGCAGTACACTCACCTACTTGCATGCGTACGTACGTGAGTGCATGTGTATCCACAATAGCTGCTCATGATCAAAGAAGGATGAAAGGAAGCTGTGCTCTCTCCCTCTCATTACAACAGCTAAATGTGTGTGAGTGTGTGTGTGTGTGTGCGCGTGCACACGGATCAGTTCACAGCAGCATATACAGGTCACAAAGAGAGCGCTTCAACAAGCAAATTAGATGGGAAAATATTGTGGGCTGAGAGTAACCGTTAAATATCACATAAATGTATATAAATAAAATAAAAGTTGTGTCTGTACACACAACTTTACATTTCATACACTGAATGAGCCAAAACCAGACTCAGACAAATGTCTGTCTGTGTGTCTGTCCAGACAGATTTTATGAATTTAATGAAACTTTGGCAGTACTTGGGTATTTGCCTAAAAATAAACCTGCACCATAAATCAAAATCATCAGAAGTGACAATTATGCCACAGCATTTTTGTTAGCCAAGGTAAGTTTGACTCAACATACATGGATAATACTTTCAATCTAAACTTGCTGGATTTTATTTGTTAAATATGAAATAACTCATATGGCATTAATTAAGTAAGTAACGACAGCAGTCAGTTGTTATTTTAGGAACCGAAGGTCAGCTGTTCTTAAACATTTCTTGTAGGAACAGTATTGTCAAGTACATTTGCAAAACCCACCATCAAGGCAGGAAGTTTTCTCAGTGTGCCAGAGCCATGATTAGACTGCCTACTTCATAGCTGAAACACTGGACGCCTGGGAACTCCTAAATGCCCAAACATAAGCTCCTGTTTTAATAAAAAATCTCAAATGTTTTCCACTCGAGTTCGTGGTGTATAAGGTTTTTTTTTTTGCTTGTTTTTTTTGTGTGTTATCTACATATTTTACCATTCATGTTTGCTCTTCATACAATGACATGAGTTTTGTATTACACATTTACTGTAAGTGAGCACGTTACATAAACCTTTACTGTGCCTTGTAGCCAGTGCTGAAATCAAAGTCATGGCATTATAGAAAATTAATCAACACCTTTTGACCAATCGTATTTAAGATTACAACAGGGCTGTAGTATAAACACCAACATTATTAATCATCATGCGGTTATACAACTCCTAAAACCTGAGGTTAGTGCCACTGGTTGAATAAGTGTGGTACAGAAGCATCTCTCAGTAGAGAAGCAGGACATACCAGGCTTGGCAGGGCAGAAGGTTGCAGGAGTGTTTGAGGAAAAACTGGGCTCCCAGGAGAGACAGCGATTTTGTCTCCAAACACAGCGTACCCCCGGACCTGCGGTTTCACATCGATCCTGACCCACAAACGCCTCGCAGCTGGGCGGCCTGTAGATCAACACATCATTCAAGAGCACACTTGAAAACCCACCAAACACATACATGGACCTGCAGAGGGATGAGAGAGAGAGAGAGAGAGAGAGAGAGAGAGAGAGAGAGAGAGAAAGAGAGAGTTGCATGTTATAGTCATTACTGCACAATGTTAAAATAAACCTGATGCAGTGGAAATGGTTTCAATAATTTTATGTTATAATTTTTTCAAAAAGTGTTGAGTGCTTCTTCACAATAACAACCAAATCTGATATTTCAGTCTCGTACCTGGACTGTGAAAATGATGAAAAATTGCACTCCTTTGTGACCTACACATTCTCACTAAGCTACTAACCCATTACTGGTGACAGCAGTGTGGCCGAAACGATTAACATCTCTGTGCAGGTTTGGTCTGGGGAGGACTTTCCACTCATCACACGCTGTAGAAAATGAGAAAAACATTAACTTGCCAAGCTCTCACTAGTAAATGATCATCACAGGCACTGTTAACCCTCACAACCCTAACTAATTTTAAGCATATTTCTCTTGTACGAGAACCACTCATAACTGCTGTATAAATAAATATTCATACACAGGATCTTCTGCCTGAATGGATCCTAGCCTCATAGGCAAACCGATAACAATTTACCGTGTATGTTTTACTATAATCATTTTACACACCCAAACCTAAACATGAAATTACTGTAATTATGTACTTACCGATACAATATTATAACAATACCAAGGTGCCAAATTATACTGTATATACAGATTTGAGAGCACCAACTGTAGGATTATAAAGGAATGGCAACATTTTCCTACCTTAAATGCAAACATATAGAAATTTAAGGATAACTTCAATGTGGTAATGCATGAAGTGCCACACAAGAATCACAATGCATTATTGAATACAACAATATCTGGAGAAATTCTCATGGCTTGCAGGTTCAGCTAAGAACAGTTACAATAAATTTGGTTGACTGATAAGATATTACTACTTTTTAATATATTAACCAAAAAAAAAAGTAAATTTGGTAAAAACCCATTTCTATGTATTGAAGAAATTGGTAGAAAAACGCATACTGCTTGCCTAAATTGTGTTTTTAAGCAATAATTAAACAACAGAGATGGAGATAAACCATGTGTACCAATATCATAGGCCAGGAAGTCCGCAGAGAAGCACTTAGCACCATTGCTTAAAGACGTATCATTATGAGTGTTTCCTCCAAAGATGAGCAGAGTTCCTCCTAGCAGCACTGCCGAGTGGAGGTAGCGTGGGTAACCGCTCTCCTTTAGAATGGTCCTAAACACAAACACACAAAAAACCTCAGGAATCAGTCATCTCTATGTATATGCCGCTGTTCATTAAAGCTTGAGTCAGACATTAAAGAAGGCATTTAGATTCACGTCAACCTTCACTGGTAAGAAACTGTAATAACCTCATGGCTCAGATTACGACTGATCTTACATTCAAAACTTCAGGCTTGCTTTAATTCCCTTTTATCTGAGCTGTGAGAATTCATGTCTAACCTAAGCCAAAGTCAAAAACTTTTTTCACTGCGTCTATCCAATTAAATTTTATTTATATAGAACTTTAACTATGAACACTGTCACAAAGAAACATTACAGAAATCTAAGTAAAAATGTTTAGTTTAAATTTCTTCTCCTAATGAGAAATAAGTTGACTGCCTGCACACATCAGAAAGGAACACAAAGAAAGAACCTTCAGGTTCCTTAACTGGCTGTGGTTTTCTTGATGTTGGAAAAACAAAACAGAGCAGAAGAACGAGGATATAAACGTGAAGACTTCCAGAAGCTGGCAGAAATTATCCTAATACCTCCATAACAGTAATCCAAATTGGTATTAAAACATGTTGAATTTTGAGATAATCTAATGATTTTTCCAAGGTTGATTTTTTATTTTTATGATATAAGGGCATTTTCCATTTGAAATCCAAATACACCTGTGAATACCCCATTAAAATTCCTTCAGTAGTTTTTATACGATATGGGCACAAACAGACAAAATTTTCAAAAACCATCTTAATTCATCTTACGTCCCGCTCAAATAATGTTTTTGCAAATATCCTTAATGCACAGACACACAACTTTACAGATTTATTATATAAATACATACAGTACATATGCATATACACATATATGTTATATATATATAAATAAAACAAATGCGTGTAGGTTACTGGACACTCACCAGATGCGAGTGTGCACCTCATAACGGTACAGATCATCCACCAGGCTATACTTATTAGCAGGCAGGGACTTGTAGCCTCCGTGGACATACACACTCTTGCTGCCAGCATCATACACACTGCTGTGACCGTAGCCCCCCTGAACTGTGGCTCCTCTCGTCTCAGGAACCAGCCATGTGTTTGTTTCTGTGGTTAGGGGAGAAACATGATACAAAATAATTGCTTGTGTGTGTGGATAGCACAGCTGACAAAAAAAACAAACAAAAAAAAACACAACAGCCATTTTTTATGTATTCTTGGCTACTGAGTTTGTTTAGTAATAAATAACTGCTTTATTTATGACATTATAGTCTTATTGACTGATATTTCACTATTACTGAACTCTTATCTCACTCACAGAACAGCCTGGAAAAAACAAAGTAATATTTTAATAACCCGTGACTTACAACAAGACCAATGATTTCTGAAGAAGAATTATAATAAAAAATGCAATGGTCCTATCCAGCAAAAACTAATATTTGAATACTTAATTATTATTGCTTCAATTGCAGGTGTAAATAACAGATAAGATGCAAAAAAAATGAGGTCTACTTCAGTGTCCAATCACATTTATACATTAATTTCATTAACTTTCATAAATTTAATTTAATTTCATAAATTTTTTTAAACAAGCCAAGCTGTTATCTTGCCGGACTGACCAATGAGGGTAAACGTAAATAATTACTTTAAGTAATAACTAATTAAAACATCTGTGAAATCTCTCCTTTATGACCTAATACTTCAGACGATAAATTAATTAATAAATGAATAAATATAAAAAATAACACCACAAAGTCAAACATCCTTGCCGCCATCTGTGAAGTCACCCATACAGCCCATGTTTTGTATTTATAAAGAATTATTTATTTATTTTCTTCCCCATATGGGTTACTTTAATAATGTATTTATATTTACAATATTTTAATTATAATAAATTGCATCTTTAAATGTAAATGCATCTTCCACAACTTCAATGTTTAGCTTTCCCCCGAGACAGTATTCAGATTTCCACATTACGGATGAACCCTTGATGAAACCGAGATGCAAGAAAATGTACAGTTTGATGTCTTAACTAAAGAGTGCCTGTGTAGAATTACTACCATCTACTGTGTGTGTGATGTAACTGCTCTTAATCGTTTTTAAACTCCTGAACATTGTGTAACTTATTAATTATTACGCATTATACAACCAATCTGGGGCTGAGTGGCCACCTCAGAACACTGCTGGATTTGCACCACTTTTTTCTGCTACTGGATATCAAGTCAGTCACACACTCACTGATGTTGTACTCCTGCACGTTGCTGATGTAGCTGTAGATGGAGGAATAGCCGAAGATGACCACCATTACCACGTCTCCCGTGTCCAGTTCGGCTATGTGTGCAGAATGACCCTCCACTGCGTAGACCTGACCGTGAGCTGGTGTGCTTGGAGATTGTTGAGTCCATGATTCACTTTGCATGTTAAACACCCACAGTTCATCTGTTACGTTGCCCGAGCCCATCTCCAACTTTCCTCCGAACATGTAGAGTTTATCCTGCAGTGAAGAGACACAAAGACAAAGAGATACAGAAAGTGAAAGGCTGAAATTTTTTTTACAACATGCATATTGCATTACGGCATTAATGTTTTGATCTATCTTGTCTGATCTATGCAGCCTAAATATAAGAAATAAAATGGGGAAGTAAAGGTCTTTTAAACAGCTCAGACTGTTTAAACTGTCCTTTAAACCCTGGCTCTAGATGTGGTCCCCGATCCGAACGTATTTAGTAACAAAAAAACAGCTTGTTTACTTAAGAGAAAAGTCTTATTTATAGTCAGAGGGAAAATAGAGTTGTAGATAAGGTCATAAATAAAAGGCTTTGAAACCCTCCACCAAAAAGTAACATGGGATTTACTAGGAATATGCAATTTAATACAAATGTTATTAAAAATAAAAAGTGAAGACGTGTGCACTTTCTATAATATTCTGCAAGATCTATGGCAAGAATGATTTACTGAAAGTGGCCATACAGAAATCAATAAAGAAATCTGTGAATAAAACCATAATCTAACCTGGGTGCGACAACACAACTCAAACCTGACTTAAGGAAACATTGCATGACAAATTCACCACTAGGCTTTTTTTTTTTTTTTTAACCAGCATTCTAGATAATTTCTATAGATTAATTCCAATAAAAAGAAATGAAATTTTATAGGAGCAGGACTAGGGCTGGGCGATAAAACGATAACGATATGTATCGCGATAGACACGTGATCGATATCAATAAAAAATGTGTTCGATAAAACGTTCGATAATTTTTATTCTTTGTCGAAAGAAAACAGAGGTCGCGAAGCTAGTTTGGTTGCTGTCATGCGCACTCGCTCCGCGACCAGCACTAGGACCCTGAAGTAGTATGGTCGCGATTCGGGAAGTATAAATCCGACGCTTCGCCGGATCTTATGCGATTTTGGGTCCAATTCCAGATTGAGTGTGTGTTGCTAGAACGTGTTAGCTTCTCCGCTTTATTTTGTCGTTTGTCGCGGCAGCGCAACAGCCCGTTAATTCATGCCCATGCAGTGATGGGAAAGACAAACGAGTCGATGCGTGTCCATTCTTTCATTTTCTGCGATGTCAGGCGATATTACAAACTTCCGGGTGGATTCTGTACTTAAATCAAACCAAAAACTACTAAAAGAAAACAGGTTTAGGCTCTATATTCCAGCTCATCTCACATTCCCGCGTTCACACACATTGGACTGCATTACCCACAAAGCATTGCCCACACTGGACTACACTCCCGTAAACAGCTGTTGTAAAATCAACCTCTCTCCCGCAACAACGGGTATAATTGTGTAAACTCTTGCTCCCGGCGTCAGAGAGTTCTTACAATGACTTGCGTGGTTATCCTGGCTGTTCGCGCTATTTCCACGTTTGGATTTACCGTCCACGCTACAAGGGCTAACTGCTAGTCTTCTGGTCCGCTTCCGGTTGCCCGTGACAGTTGCATTAACAAAGGCACGCGCTCTCTGGTAACCCAGCAACGTAGGGAGTGATACACTAACGTCAATCGTACTGTAACAGTATCACGTTTGGTTGCGCCATGTCTTGTCTCATGCTGGTCTGCTGGATTCCTCTTCAAAAGCAGAAAATGCACTTATTTTATTACACTTTATTAAGTATTTCTTAACTTTTCTTTCATTTCGCACCTTAAATGTTGAGATAATTGTTAAGTGTTCATAGTGACTTTAGACTTATGTTTACATTTTATCGACCGATATGAAACACTGATATCGTGATACAGTTTTCAGCCATATCGCCCAGCCCTAAGCAGGACTAACTGGTTCAGTACAATGACGATATGCTGGGTGGCACCATTTTTTATTTATTTCACTTATTTGTCAAGTTCATATAACATCACTTTCAAGAGTTTTTTTTTTCCTATTCCAATTAGGTCATATAGAGTATTCCTTGGTGACCCAAAGCCTCTGTGACTTTATTGCCACATTATGCACACAAACTGATTTTGATAAAGACGAAAGGAAACAGTAACAAAACTGAGAGCAGAAAATAATACAAATGAATCATAAGGACTATTATACAAATCTCATTCTACAATAAAAAATGAAGGCTCTAAGTAATGAGTGTGAGTGCTTTATCATTTCTTAACATCGCTCAAAATGCAGTTTCACCATGCCTCATTGTTTCTCATATCACACATCCATGCTCAGGATTATAATACCACCCCCCCCCCCCAACATATACTGTAGATGTATAGAGTCATGTTACCTGATAGAGTGTAAGAGAATGGCCGTATCTCGACACAGGCCCACTACTGCTAGTCACAGTGCTCCAGGTGCCACTGTCCAGATTATAGCTGCAGAAAGATGAGAAAATAAAGACTGTTTATTATCAACTTCAAACAGAACAGAGAACAGCATTACACTTAACAGTAATGTAGAAGAAAAAAAAATCCTTGTTACTCACTTTAGAATCATCTGAAAATTGCTATAATTAAATGTGTAGCCACCAACAACCCACATGACCTTTTCCTGAACCACTGCCTTATGGGATGCCCTGCCTAGTGATGCACCAAATGGCTTCACTGTGGGCATGACCCAATAGGACTCAGTAGAGGGCACAGAGAGGGAGCAATCCGGACCTGAGAGAGAAAGACAAAGCATGACAGAAGGCTAAATCCCCTGGTGATATTATAATCCCACCTTCATAATCCGCTAGCAACACAATGGGGCTTTAATAAGAATCATATTTAAAGACTATGTTCCTATAATTCACTATTTTCCCCAGCAATTTCCATAGTGTTAGAAAAGTATATGCGTAGCTCCTCAGCACTGACCCTCATGGCCCCGGGGCCCTTTCGCACTAGCACTCATGAGACTGCATGATGTCAAACCAGAAAAAATGATTGGATCCTTTGCACACGGTTATCATTATAAGACTGAGTGATAGGACAGAGGTTGCCACTGCAGAAAGAAAAAGGTGCTATCGGCACTTCATCACCAGTAGAGGGAGATAGAACACATGTTTATGTACAACCTTACTACTCTCTGAGAATGGATGAACTGCATCGTTTCCCCCCCCCAGAAGCGAGCACAGCAGTAAGGAGAGGTGGAGAGGAAATAGGAGAGAGAATAAGAGGAGAAGAAAAAAAAGAGGTAAGAAGGAGAGAAGTGAAGAGGCAAGGAGACAGGATATGATAAGATGGGAAAGAAAAGCGGAAGAGAACAGAAGAAGATGCAGCAGATGAGATGAAAGGAAGACAGGAAAGGGGAAGCAAAGAGGAAATGAGGAGAAGAGAAGGACAAGAGGAGAGAGAAAGAGAAAAGCAGAGGAGAGAAGGACTGAACAGAGTGCAGTACCTTGCCAGCTGTCATTGCATACACAGAGCTTTTCCCCAGTGAGGTCGCAGTAGCCATGGTCTGGGCTGCCACAGTTGTTCCTGCAGTAAGGGATGTCGCAGGCCTTGCCCTTCCAGTATTTGTCACACTCACAGTACACTCTGCTCGCTATGGAGTTTGAGGTGGTGCACTTGCCATGGCCTGAGCAGTTATTCGGGCATGAGTTTATCCTTTTGGAGAAAGACAGAAAAAGAAGACCCTGAAGGAGAAATTTGCCAGGTAGTGTTACGGATAGGGATTAAACATGATGTACTGAAAGTGGACGAATCTCTGGTTATCAAAAAAAATGAGCTGTGATGGGATGTGCATTGAGGAGATGAGACTGACTGTAATTACAGACCGGCACAGGTCACCTCTATACAAACTTGAACGCATAATTTACTTCCTCACTTATTTCCTTGAGTTCCCTCGTTATTCCACGACAGATTAAAATTCATTCCGAACCCAAGTGTTACAACATGGCACATAGCAGGAACTTTTACAGACTTCAGGTTTCTCAGTCCTGGCACTGGGTCCTCCAGGACGTTCACAGTGACGGGCTGATAAAACGACTCAATCGAAGAAGAAAGAATTCAAAGAAAGAATGCTTTCATACTTAGAAATCTCCTAATTTTCAGGTATCTGCGCGCACACAGTCGTGTTATTCGTAAGACTCCACATGAGTAAGCGTTCTCGTTATTACTCACGAGTAAAAGATCTCGAAGCCAGTCAGGTTGTATGCTGCGTCACTGAAAAAGTGCAGGAGTGCGTAGCCGGAGTTGGTCTCCACCTCAGGGACGGTCTCATTCCCAGGAACTTCCGGCACGATGAGACCGCTGTAGGACAGAAACAAACAATGAAACGTTAGCGACCTGACATCACGGTTCAGTTTATAATACATGAAAAAACAGCACTCCAGTTATTATCCTTAGCGGTAAAACTCAACAGCCCCATTCATTACGATGACGAGCATGATGGAGCAGAAACCACTGAGTCGGCAGTGAGATGGTGGTGGTGGGGGATGGAACGGGACACTACGGTACTCACCTGAACACGGCGACTAAAGGAGCGTAAATGGAGTCTCCGTCGTAGACATACATGTGGTCCCAGCTACATTCAGTGGCAAAGTGGTTGAAACGCAACCTCAGCACAGCATTCGGGCTGGGAATAAAAAATGTTTTTTTTTTTAAACAGGCAGTTAGTTAGTTTGTTTGTTTATTTATTTATTTTTGCACTACTCTCTAAATTGACTAATCTGTAAGACTGGATTACAACAGACTTGTGTCAGTGAGTCAGAGTGTGACACTCCACGCCTTTTCAGATAACACAGCGCGGATAATAACAGCCTGTGGGCACTACTGTAGCAACTCTAAATAGCTGTTGGACAAAAAGGAGGTTGCAGATAGTTCAGGTGCTAAGTGGCAGGTAAGGCATGAGACTGACTTGAAAAAGAACACTTACTAGCCCTCAATCAGCCAGGTGCACTTGGTTTTGTACTTGTAGTTGATTGGGCCGTCTGTCAGGTACCCTGATGGATCAGTCAGCCTGAAACATAAAAATTCCAGTTCATAATCAGTGGGTAAACTCTCACAGAGAAAGAACGCAGTGAAGACAGCAAGCCTGGACAGGCTATGTTTTGTTTTTTAACCCCTACATCAGATATACATCCATTCTGAATGGAATTACGATTCTGACCAGTTCCACAGGCTCTGACCAGTATCACTGGTTTCTGCAGCTATTCATGACCAGATGGACTCTCGTTTGTGTGGGGACGATTCAGGGGTGATTCACCGAGCAGCAAAGCCAAACGGTTCACGACCACCCCGTACCACACCAATGAGAGACAGGAACCCTGTGGAGCGGCAGAACTCGCTTCTGGGTTGCGTCACCGCGGGACTCAAGCTGTGTGCGCCATGGGCTGCAGCGCCTAACTCCAGCACGTTGTATTGTTTGCGTAAAAGAGGTCCTTTGTCTGTCGATGTCAGCTCGAGAGAGCGAATCCTTATAAACAATGCCTGCAATATTCTCGAGGCACGCTCTTAAACAAACACGTTCAATTCTTCCCATACAGCCACGCAGTCCTCACAAAGAACATCAATCCACATGTCTTGGGAAAAAAAAGAAAGAAAAAAAATAAATAAAGAAATGAAAGAGACGTCTTCCATATTCAACAGGTGCATAAACATCATACATTCGAAGATGTGCAATGTGCTTCAAACAGCACCAGTAAAGGCAATTCTGACAGAAGGAATAGTTTATAGAACAAAGTCACGACTTAAACAGAAAGACTTTTTTTATGAAATTCACAATTAACTCATTTCACTGAGGCTTACATTCAGAGCAGCATACAAGTTAGAATTAAGAACTTTTGTGCAAGAAAATAAAGTCAGTTTCACAAAAATGAGGATAAATCAGAAATTCATTGGTTAATCTCGTGGGCCACCAAAAAAAAAAAAGATGGCGAGGCTGATGGAAACTAATTTACTACAAAAAAAAAGAAAAAGGATGGAAACAATGTAGAGCAAGTTAATGAATAAATACTGCTATGATAAACAATATACAGTATAGTTAAATATAAAATATAAACTCACTGGTTTTGTTTAAAAGTGCCTGAGGCAGCACATCATGTTTGTTCCCTGAATAAAAGCAAGTTGTTGCTCATGCATTTGGCTACAGATTCAGGAGGAGTAGCATATGCCATAATAAGCACAGAGGTGCACTATAAAGCATATTATTAAGTGCAATACATACCAAATTCTAAAGATGTATTTTGTAGAGATGAGGCAAAAATCAATTTTTTTACATATTGTGATTCATGCATCACTGCACTGATTTTTCTTAACATTTTTTTTATTTAAAATGACCAGAGGTGGGTAGAGTAGCCAAAAAATTTACTCAAGTAATAGTAGCTGGACTTAAAAATAATATTACTCAAGTAGAAGTAAAAAGTAGTCATCCAAAATATTACTCAAGTAAGAGTAAAAAAATATTCTGAGTAAGTGTTTCATCGTAATGTCCGCTTTTTTTTATTTTTATTTTTTAGAAAGGATGTAAGCAGTCAGACAGAATGATAAAATAATGTACAAATTGTGACATTTCCAAACAAAAAAATTAATGGAATAAATGTAATAAAATAAATTAATAAAACTAAATATATTTACAAAATAGCAAATTAAGAAATAAAAAAAAATTCCTAATCTCTTTTTTCACAATATAAAGCTTTTGAAATAAATACCTACAATATGTATGTTAGATCAGTTTTAACTATTTCCAGTGAGATATACGGTATGTTCAGTTGCCCTCCAAATGGCTCAGCAGATAGAAAATAACATTATAACATGTGTACAAAAGGTCTCACTTCACCATAAACCTTGTACAGCTGAACAAATGTAAGAAACGTGTTTTTTTTTTTGTCTCTAGTTTTTTGCTAATTATATATGTTAAGATTACAACATTAAATAAAACAGCTAAACTAACCGCATTTGCTTCACTGTCTACCACTGCTAAAGACACCCCTCCCCCCTTCTGTGTGGTCATTTGACTCCATTCGGTTATTGGTTTTGCAGCTGATTGATCAAACAGTCATGTGATTATTGTAACAGTCATGTGGTAGATCCACCGGCTGCATTTCTCTGGCAAAAACAAAGAACATCTAACGAGTCGAATAAATGGTTACGAAAGTGACAAGTCGACAGTGGTGGAGTAAGAGTAGCGCTTCTTCACAAATCTACTCAAGTAAAAGTAAAAAGTACGGTGCAGTAAAACTGCTCATAAAAGTAATTTTTTTTCGAAAAATGTAGATGTAACGGAGTACATGTACCTCGTTACTACCCACCTATGAACATGATTGCATTTGAAATGGTAAACTGTTGCAGTTATTTTTTAATCCTAAAGGTGGAGCACTCTAAAGTTTCAAATCAAATAAAAAAAAGGTATCATATCATCGCATCAGACAGTCCTTACTTAAACTGTAATCTATTACAAAGTAAAAAAATCTTTTTTAAAAAGCTAGTATTGGGTCTCTGGTAGAAAATGCAGCCAATTAAGCCAAAGCCCCGCTGTGTCTTCGCTCCATATCCTTGATGTCTATAATCAGGCAGAGAGCAATTTTTAAGGGACATAAAAGACAATGAAGACCATAATTAAGGCTTTTCACTTCCTCCTGCCTGCCCAGAGAGCAGGATCCATCATTCTGGCTTAGTCAGGAAAGAGCACCCAGAAAGCTGCTACTGTACCTCAGAAGACTGTAGAAGGACAGCAGCTATGTGAGCGCTAACCATGAGGTGGGTCAACGGCCCAATTATTCACCGCGTCGCCATCAATGATTTATAAGGCACTTTCTCTGCAAACGTAGCTGTATCTAGCACGACAAACTTGTAACATTTTTCTTATCAACTGATGAGCTCTCTGCATCAAGACTGGATTTGAAGCCAGCACTGTGACACGTGGCGCTGACGGTCAATAAGATGCTTAGAGGTCAGATTGAGAAAAAAAAAAAAAAAAAAAGTGCTTCTCCCCCCTGCAGTGTGGATCGTCAGCGGGAGGCTACATGAGCAGCGCTGCAAATGCTGCTACTTCACGCAGTCTAGACACAGATCGTGTTTCTAACTGGTTCATTCTCATGTGAATAATCAGTCTACTGATATCCACCTGTGGCTTCGTTACCCTGAACACCCTCAATCCTTAATGAGCAGTGGACAAACCTTGTGTCATCATACAGCTAATGTAGAATAACAACATGCAGCCTGATAGTTTGCTAGTTAAACGTTTATATTAAAGAAAAGCAGCAACTCCATGATCATGTAGCATATAAAACAAGCATTGCCTAAAGAGGTTTCAATATTCATTTGATTAAAACAGTCGACTTTATGAAAGGAAAATAATGTCAAACTTATAACAGCAGAAGCATTTTTGTGACGCATTCAGATGCAGCATGTAATGAAACAAAAGCTGTGCTGAAGAACCCGATCCAGCTCACTGCACTGTGGGCACGTCTGAAGCGTGGAGCGTTTCTTATTCTGCCGAGTCGCTCTGTCAGCGTCACAAAGCTCTGTGAAGCCCGAGAGATGCTTTTCTAATCCAAATATAAACAGTGCTGTGATTACTTGAGTCTGGAATGAATCAGCAAAAAAAGGCTGTGTGTCAGACATGTTAAGGGTTTCAGCACAGTGCACTGGACTCATATTCAGCACATTCAGCAGACTGTTATGTTTTGGTTTGCCAACTCACTGACCGTCAGCGTCGTCACTTATCAGGAAGCTGAACACATGAAAGACTTGTGTGAAGTTCTCGAATTTTTATAATGATTCGTGCTACAAATCACTATAGTAGACCTTGCACGATTCTTGCCAAAATGATGATCACAATTATTTGCCATGGGAACTGAGATCATAATTTTCCCACACAATTCTTTTTCTATTTTTTCCAACCAAAATGTTTACTGAACACTCAAGGGGGGAAAAAGTGCTTTATACACATGTCTTTCATTTCGCTTGTGTTTAAATGAAAAAAAATGCTTTTCCTTTTTGAACACTCGGCCAACTAGAGCACTTTATGATCACGTTAGTCTGTATCATTATCGTTTTTAATCAGCCTAATGTAAATATCACAGAGTTTGTTAGGCAGTTTAAAATTAAAGTACATACAGTACAGTAGAATTTAGTGTTATCCAAGGTTTTATTGCTTAATCTTAACACACTTCTAGTATAATTCTCTGTAGCATTTGATCTGTTCTCAGAGTTTCTGTGTCGCAGCTGGAATCAACGCATTAGGTTGAATTAACAAATTCAGTAAGTTATATCCCAGTCATATCACAGCTGTACACACCTGTCCAATAAGGGTGACTGATGTAGCATCGAAAAACACATGAATGCAGCGTGATGTGAATGCAGTGAAACAAAGTGCACACAAGTGCCATCATTCAGAAATGAAACTGAGGTGTTTTTTTTTTTTTACTTTTCCCAGATTTTCTCTCTAATTCATTTGTATCCAATTTCTTACCTCCCTACTACCACCACTTAGTCGGGAGGGCCGAAGACCATCAAGTGTTTTTTCTGAAACAAGTGATGGCAGCCGACCGCATCCTTTCAAACTACTTGCTCACGCACTGTTGGGGGCGGCGTAACACACTCGGAGGACAGCGCTATCCGCTCCCTCTGCTCCCTTTGATTGGTTTTATAGCCGTGATTAATGTGGGAGCACAAAGTACCTTTCATCCCGCCTCTCTGAGAGAGCCAATCAGCTCTCTCTAGACCTCCGGCTGCGAGAGGTTACAGCAATCTCCGGATGATGAGCGAGCACTTTACCACTGCTCCACTCGAAGGTGAGATTGAGATTTTATTTAGATTACATAGTTTTTGTGTGTCCTTTAACCTTATTGTATTCTGTATGCTTGCACCATGCCCCTTTTTAATTGCGTAGACTACTTGCATTATACAAGAGAGCAGTGATAGCAACTAGCTACACTAGTTTGTCAAAGGAATGAAATAAGCTAGCAATGCTATCCGCTGTTTATTTAATTAATGTCAAATGGTGTTGCAATCCACAACGCATGGCATGTCCAGGGCCTTCTTTCCATTATCGTCAGTAAATTAATCATCTCTCAGTTATTTTTCCATCAGCCTTTGTGGGGGAGGAATAGCACATTTCTCTGGTTAGATTTTTTTTTTAAGCATATTGTCAACCACCACAGCACTGACTATTAAAAGCTGAAATCTTAAATTTTTAACAAAGATAATCAATTGTTTATTTTTAGCACCTGAAAAACTCAGTGGTCATAGTGGAAAAACTGGATAAAGTCTTTCTACTTCTAGTGTTTGTAGTCAGGCAAGTGCTTGTACTTTTACGTCAGTGTTGACTTTGTGTACTTCTGTCAAAAAGTCATAGTTCCAAGGACTCAGCCCAAGTCGCCAAGCTACTGTACCAATCACTGCAAGTTGCCCCAATACACCCCGATAAGCCACAATCGTACATGTCCAACCACTCGCAAGTGTGAATTGTCCTCCAGGGGAATGTCCTAGCTCTGATTTACTACTGACTTCATCCACTGATGCTGTTCACCAGCTAATACTGTATGTGGGTATATAGCTTAATGAAAAACTGTGTTTCCAGTAGAAAATAAAAAGATATATTGTTTACATGAAATGTAAACTAAAAGATTAGGAAATTGTTAGTACTAAAAAAAATTTCCCCTCCCCAAGTAAAATCCACGCCATTAATAATGCACGGCTTTCAGAAAACAACTCCCAATGCCGGAACAACGACTACTAAAAAAACTACCCATGAAGACAGACCGTCAGCTCCAACACAAAGTATTTTCACATTCCTCAAACAGCTCAGTGAAAATGTGTCAAGGCCTGGATTACAGCTTGATACCTATGGGATTACAGGCCTGTTTATGTGATTCTTAATGTCCTGTACATCTGGGAAGTGAGTAAGTGAGAGGCAGTGTCCTTAAGGCAATGAATCAGAGTCTGATAGAGCTCAGGCTCTTAGGATGTCTGGGCCAAAACCCGTTCCATAACAACACCATCAATCACGAGAGCACACATCTTGTTCCCACCACACGCAGACGATGACAGTCTGCTGATCAGACATCACACTTCACTGCTGTTCATCTCAACAAAATGCTTTTCATCTCAAAAAATGGGATTATTCATCAACAAAAATGAAGAAACAGTAAACAGTATTCAAGGTTCGACCGTAGCGAGCAGCAGGCCAAATTCAACAATTATTTTTATTGTACATCTCTCAACAACTCATTTTTTCATAACTCCTATTTATTATGTGCTTCAATACAGAACTGCAGTAACTTGGCTCATCACACGCACACACACACACACACACACACACACACACACACACACACACACACACACACACACACACATCAGTAAAGATCAGTCTAATTATAGCACAGTGATCAAGACAACTGGCAGAGCTTAACACAAATACCAGCCAGCTTTACTTTAGCTAACAGTCAGCAGTCTGACGTACACACCATTACACGACACCTCAGACACAACACAGACACACACACACAGACTACAGTGTAACAGATAGCAGAATTATATACAGAAGTCTACATTTATTAAAACAGAGAAGCATACAATGAAATGATTTCCTAAAAAACTGAATAAGTCCTGAATAAGGTTCAGTCACTATTTTAAACTGTGGTTAAAAAGAATTTATTAATTAAAACAAAAATAAGACTGGTCAGGTAGAGGGACTGGCTGGAAATTAAGAGCTAAAAAAGACTTTCATGAAGACTGGAGAATTGTTCCTCAAGACTGACTCTGAAGAAATGAGGGGTGACTCAAAACTTCTGCACTGTACTGTAGGTCAACATGATGAACTTTCCTTTTAAAACATAAAAAAATAAAACTGTTTGAATTTTTCCAACATGTAGCTTTCTGTAGGCCCCTTTAAAAGCTTTTTGTAAAGCATAAGAGAAAATGCTCTCTTTACTGCATCCATTTTAATCTTAACATTTTGTGTAGTTTATAGTAAAGTTGCAAAATTAAAACATGTCGTAACTACATTAATATGAAAAAAACGAATATGGTAAAAGCAGAAGAAACAACAACTTTGTAGTGATGCAGTCTGTACCGAAGTAAATCTCGACCTCGGTGATCTTCAGCCTTTTTTAATCGAAGCAAAAATAAATATGAAGTGCTCAAATTAATTACCGAACAGAGCTTCTTGATAATTTTAACGTAAGTTTGGAAATAAATCACTCATTTTATTAATTGTGTTTGTGTAGTAATGATTTCGTTGTTATGTTCGTGTCCTTGTTTCGTGTGCAACACAGTACATGTGATGCCTCATAACTTGAGTGGAGACGTGATCTGATGGTAATGTAAAAAAGTGTAAGAGTAATAGTGATCTTTAAAACTCTTCTTAACTCTCATGTCACAGTTTGGCTGCAAAACAAAAATCAGCGGTGCATGAAATCGTTATAGCGCTGCAGCTTCAGTACAACAGTGTAGTAATGGTTCTGTACAGGACGGGTCACGCACTAGGACTTCTCAATGGGCTGTACAAGGCATGGAGCTAGCATTCCAGCATGTCACATGGTTTCATGAGGTTTCTGTTCTTTAACACCATTAATGAACGTCCAGTTTTTATAGAGTTTTGAAATGAGAGTGATGACCACATACAAAAAGTGTATGGCTACGATTCCCTTTAGACGTCTGGTCAGCAGGTGCGATACCAGCCAACTCTTAAACATGAATGCTTTAGTGAGATTTAAATCATTCCCTGAAACAAAGCCCATCAGAGAGCCAAGACATCTTTGAATAAATCTGGCATTCAGAAATAATAAGCACACTTACATCATCGTATAAGTGTTTTTAAAACTTTTGTGCCGGCCAAGACGAAACGACTGAAGTAAAATATTCTTGGATCTAGCCAGACCTATCTATATTTTCCTAAAATAAATTTACCACTAAATATGAGATAAGTGAGCTAAATTCTAGTTAAATGTTACTAAAATTGTAAGCAAAAAGTTCTTGTTCTGTTGAAAGAGAATTTTGCTTCTTTCAAGAAACAAATTCCTAAAACTAAAAAAATTATCTGCCGATAGAACAAGAAAATCATCTCTTTTTAAACATGGCAAAGGAAGTGTTTAATATCTGGGAGAAGGCCACTGAGGACTAAATATAGCAAACAGCAGCTGGTGATCCTGCTTCATTCCAACGTGAAGTAACATCCGCATAGAGTAACGTGTGTACCTGGACTGGACTGAGATGATCAAATCATCACTGAACTCCACAGGTCAACTAGTCAGTAATTTTCATGGATGGTTAGCATTGTGGCCTCACACGGTCAGGGTTTGATTCCCACCTCGAGTCTGTTTGTGTTGAGTTTGGAGATGACGTTAACTTTGACGAAATTTCAGCCATTACCTGTGGGGAAACTCCGCCCCTTCCCCCACATCTCGACCCAACTCATGGGACTCCCTCGCTTTCTGTCAATGGTCCACTGAAAGGTTTATTTAAATAAAATAACATTTGTATGTTGTATGTTGTATTGGTAAAAGATTGAACACACTTCTAAGGCAACATTCATTCAATCGAACACTTTACAAATAATGTTAATGTGACATATTTAATAATTATGTTAAACAAGCTGAGTATTTTTCTGTGATCATCTTGTTCTCTTCAGCACCGTTCAATATTCAGGTACGTACAAACACTTCCAAGCAGCTAAGTCAAATAAGACAACCGAATCATAAATGGACTGTATAAAAAACAAACTTCACATTAGTGCATATTCATTTCCAAACCAAGCAGTTCTTGATTACATGATATTCTAATCACACTTCTTGCTTTACTAAACTTAAATCAGTGTAAATTATTACTGAAATGGCGACCATGATATTTTTTTTCCCTGCCTTTTGTAGGCGATCAGTTCTGGATAGTTAATGTTCAACACTTCTTCAGGCATGAAGTCTAAAACAAAAAGGTAAAATACAACCACGTCTGGTCCACGTCAGTCTCAAAGGTGCATCCGCATTTATGAGTCGCTTTTATCCAGCCACAGCAGCGAGCAGCCACCCAACTGATAAAAGTCATCTCTTCTCATTCACAACATATATTCATTAAGAGCGTACACTGATAACTTAATCACTCTCACATATTACAACAATGTGAAGTGAGTGAGAAAATTAGGGAAAACATAAGCCACAACTGTCAGGGGTTTAATACAGAGAGCAACCGGTTACATTAAAAATAAAAGATGTGCACGGAGACAAAAAAAAAAAATAAATAAATAAATAAAAATGTCTGAATTAGACAGGTTTTACATTTGTGCAGGCTAGATATGAAGCTTATAAAGCCGAAAAAAAAGAGAATATAATTCCAGCAGTGTTTGACTCTATTACAAGCCTTATCAACTACAGACACGAATCAGGTACATCAGGTGCATATTAAGCCAGTTTTATACCAGAAGGAAAAATTTTACAGCTGCTCTGGTTAATAAAATCTATTTTTAGTGAATCCCAGGGGTGGAAAAAACACATAAGGGAGTGACATAACATAACGGGAGAGGAAAAAAAACATAGATGATTACTTTTTTTTTTGGACAAGATGAGTGAGCATCCATCTGAGTTAATGTAAGAAGAGTCATTGCTAGCCAAGTACTCTTTTGTTTAATTATTTATAAAATAAATTACAATATAAATCACAACAAAACACGATTGTAAAACTCTCAGCAACATTTCTGAGATTAAGAAATCCGACCGTCAGTGTTATGACTGATGCGAAAATTTTGGTCTTGGTCTCTTGTTGGTTAGAAACCTAGATAATGAGGGCGGAACGTTTTTAGACACAGTATTAAAGACCAGGTAGTAAATTAATCACTCCGTTTTTGTTTTTTTAACTTCTATGTAATTCTTTTAAAGAGATTTTTTCTTCTTGCTTTCCTGTATTCTTTAGGGGGTTCAAGTGCATTTCTGCATTCTCTATTAACTGGTTTAGAAAATAAGACTAATAAACTAACCATCACATGTGGCAGTCCAATTTCTCTCTTACTCTGTGTGAACACGATAGCACACATTGTTGTGGCCTGAAACACAGATCTGATTTTCACAGAAAATTACTTTTTACATGTTTAAAAGCTGTTGTTCATGACTTCTCATATTAAATGAAATAATCCACTCTTTATAATTAAAATGTGATCTTCAATGGAGTGGTTATTTAAAAATTATATTCTGAATTACCCACAGTGCTGTTCTGACTAGCTGCTAAAAACGGTGCTACTAAAAGCAGCTACCAAAGCAGCGACTCTGCCGTTTAGGACTCTGACGTTTCACATTAACACCACAGGAAATGTCATTGTGTGTGTAAATCGCTAATTAGCTGAGTTTAAAACTGTTGCCTTTATGACTGTAAAACTGCTAATATTTTAATTCTAGTGTTTGCCCTTTCCATTACACCTACACTGGATTTATCATTGATACATCACAGAACATCAGCGGGAAATGATGTGAGAAAAGAAGCACCTTTTTAGGTGTCGGCTGTGAAACCTGACTTGTAATTGTTTCCAGCGTTTCTCCTATTAATCATCACTGCAAAAGCACAAGCAAAGCTTCTACTATTAATATGCAGAAAGTACTGAGACAAGAAAAACTAAGATTGTGTGTCTCTGAAGCTATTCCGTAGTAGTTTTACTTCCATGTATAGAGTCATTGTCGTGCTGCATCACCCAATGTTTCCTGAGTTTCTGCTTGCCGGCAGCCACTAACAATGACATTATCCTGTAGGACACCTTGACAAACGTGGGAATAAATTTTCCTCTCCACAAAGACATGCTGTCCAGGTTGAGAGGCAGATCAGCTCCAAATCATGATGCTCCCTTCACCGTATTTCACTGTGGGAATTTATGTTTTCATGGTTGTACTGTATGAGGGTCTATTTTATCACCATATGGGGCGCTGTTTGTTCTTCACAAACAGTTTTATCTCCTGTCCAGAAGACATTTACCCAATAGTGTCGTAAAGTGTCATGGTGCTCTTTGGCAAACTCTGAGCAGATGCTTTCTACATGTAGTCCTGCCATAGCTACCATGACTGTTCAATGTTGTGCGTATGGTCGACTCAAGAATGGAGATGTTATCCAGCTCGACTTTAGCGCTTACTCTAGAAGTCTTTTTCACTTCATAAAGCATTCGGTGTTGTTCCTCTGTAGTGATTTTGTCTGGGTGGCAATGTAAGTGAGTAACCACAGTATTAAATTGTTTACAGACAGTTTGTCTAACTGTGGACTGATGGTTATCTAAACTTTTTACATTACTCTGCAATCCCTTACATCTACATGCAAATCAACAACTCATGATAGTAGGTCTTTGTGATGCATCAGCTGATACTGCTTGTGAATGGCACAGTGACATTGTTTTAGTGTTTTTATAAGTTGTTAGCTCCAAACCACACCTCCATTTTCATTACATTCATTGGACTCCAGCTTTGCTAACTCCTGAGTCCAGTCTGTGTTTAGTGACATCACTTATTTTTTTTCAGCATCACTCCGTACGTTTAACGCATGTGTACAATAAAGATACTAAAGATCATGACTTCTTGTGTCATCAGATTAGAAATATTGTTTTTGCTTCCATTTGTGACTTTAAAAAAAAAATCTGATCACATTTCATGAGCAATTGATGAAGAAAACAATAGCACATGGCTCACTTGCTACACAGGTACAGTCACGATAAAAAGTGAGTAAGACAGCAGAGAAACAACAAGTAGTTCTGGTTGACTAATTAGATTGGCCAAGCAGTGTTCCAGAAGTAACTTTAGTTTAGTACTACCCGAGTGTTAAACACATCATCAGTGAACATAGCAAGTGATACAGTAAATCTCAGTAACTCATGTAACTTTTGGTTTAAAATATGAATGTTGTTCGGGTAAAAAGGAAAACAGGATGCCAATTTCCCCCTCAAGCATCTTTAACAAAAGTGTACAAAATCAATGTGAGCTAACTAGCCACAAAGCTAGAAAGTATGCATAGCTTCTTTGAGATCCGTTTGGAGTTGCAGAGCAAAAATTTAACGAGACATTTTGTGTCTGAAATGAAACACACTCAATATTAATTGTACTCACAGTTATGAAGCTTTACTGAACATCAGCAACATCTTACAATAAGCAAACTCCTGCTTCTGCTTTTATTCAGTCTCAGCATTGCACTCCTCTGAGCTGTCTTCTGTCCACATTATGATTAGATGGAGCGTTTACAAACAAAATCAAGTCAGATTGTTAAAGAGAAAAAGGTGAGTAGAGATTACATTATTGGAGAGAGGATATTGCACCAGTATCATCGGGATTTCACAGTAGCACTGGTAATAGCTGCTTAAACAGGCAGGGCAGTAGTGGCTCAAGCAGTTAAGGCTGTGGGTTACTGGGTTATTGATCGGAAGGTCGGAGGTTCGAGCTTCAGCACAGCCATGTTGCCACTGTTGAACCCTTGAACAAAGCCCTTAACCCCGTTTGCTCCAGGGGCGCTGTAAGACAGCTGACTCTGCACTCTGACCCCAGCTTCCTAACTGGGAAATGTGAAAAATAATTTAACTGAGCTGTAAAGTACATTTGACAAATAATCTATTATTATTATTATTATTATCATCATCATCATATAACAATAATAATAATAATAACAGCCAGCAAATATGACTAACTGCTTGCTGTCCGCCAGAGTAAAATCTCAAGCATATTTTTTGTTAAAATCACATCCACAGTTTGAAATAAATGGTTGCGCAACCTTATGACATGTTTTATCTCAGATGGCGCCAGCAAAGACGTACTGTTGCGCACAAGCAAGCCGTTTCAGAGGACAGAAGCATCTACATGAGAGTCAGATGAAAGTCACTTGCAATTATAAATATGAACTCCTGTCTGGTCTGATCAAAAATTAATAAATAAAAATTCATAACTGATCAACATGGCGTGTAATGTGAATGCAGTCTTGTGAAACAAGAATTATTTGTTGTTTTGTTTTTGTTATTTTAATTGTAATTGATTTGATGAAATTGTATATTTCGTAGGTGTGTAACTCTCTTCGTAACGGCAGCCTGACGTGGACACACTGGACAGACGATATTCCCCTGAGATCAGATCATAGAGAGAGCGCTAGACAACCTGCAGAGATTCTCCATCTGATCTGATCACAAGACTCTATGCGTCAGGTTCACAAGGGCATAGAAGAGCAATCCATCACCGAGCGAGACAGCAAGAGGAAGGAGGAAAAAATAAATAATTTTTAAAAAATCTGGGATATTCTCTCCTGTGATCAGCAGCTCATTATGATGCCAGAGCACTGCGCAAGTTGTGGGTTTTTTTGTTGTTGTTTTTTAATGTCCTGGATGGCTGATACACCGAGCCGCTGTTATAAAAAGCTCAGGAGTCCCTCATGACATCCATAAAACACACAGTAGTCGGAAAATACACAGCATGGACAAGCAGCCCTTCAAACAAACACACATAAATCCTACAACATGTGTTACACTTATTAATAACAGACAATAAAGAGGATTGTAACCAAACAATTAGTGTAGCTTTTAATCAAGTAGTCAGTGATTATTTAACCCAAGCACTAGGACGACGTTGTCTTCGGTTTCTACATTAAGGCAGAGAAGTAAAATAATTCTTACGCCATTTAAAATCGCTGCTCTCAGTCAGTCAGAGATGAACATGAGCGTCTCGTTCTGGAGCTTCACATCAAACTAAACCATAAACTAAACCAAAAGGTAGCAAAACGTTCAGAAAGCAGGGTGCACATAGACAGAGACACACACACACATAGACAGACAGACACACACACACGCACACAGACACAGAGAGCGCTTATCCAGAGCGACTTACATTTTTATTATAATTTTTTTATCTCATTTCACATTTGAGCAGTTGAGGGTTAAGGACTCAAGGGCCCAACAGTGGCAACTTGGTGGTTGTGGGGTTTGAACCTGGGATCTTCCGAACCGTAGTCCAATGCCTTAACCACTGAGCTACCCCTGGCCCCGAGACACACACGCACACACAAACGGGGACAGGGACACGCGCGCGCGCGCACACAGACAGGGACACGCGCGCGCGCGCACACACAGACAGGGACACGTGTGCGCGGCTTCTATAGCACACAGACAGGGACACATGTGCGCGGCTTCTATAGCACACAGACAGGGACACGCGGCTTCTATAGCACACAGACAGGGACACGCGGCTTCTATAGCACACAGACAGGGACACGCGCGTGCACACAGACACCCCAGATGACACCCTGCTTTGTATCTTTGTATTTTATAATACGTTTATAATATGAAAGACAGATACGAGAATATACATAAACATTAAAAGGTTTATATTGGCTGAAATACTTTTAATTATTATTCTGGTTTTCTCCTTTCAAAGCTTTCTAATTCCTCTCGTGTTAATCGTGTAAAGGTTTTGTGGAGGAACATTTGATAATGTGGGCTGCTTTTCTTCCACCACGCAGATTAATCATACAGCAGTGAGCTCAGAGCAGCTCAGGTTCAGAGAAGATTCAAGGCTGCGTCTCGACTGCACAACACACACCAAGTAGTACTGTACGCTGTAGAAAATAGAAAAAATATATTTTATAATAATATGATATATTTGATAATAATAATGTGAATTTTTAATTGTGATGTCCTAATATATTTGATGGAGATTATGTGGGGGGATTCCGTGGAAAGGGGTGGGGGGGGGCAATCTGTGGCAGGGGACATTTTAGTGCATAATACACATTAAAAAAAAATAATTATACAAAAACACTAAAGTTGTGCAACTTAACTTTCAGAAAAAAAAATTATAGCTCAGGCACAACATAAGCCTTTACTGACAATCTCTGTCGTTTTCTCTTGCCGCTTTCTTTGCTCTATCGCTCCTTTTTATTTTGCAGGCCGCAACAAAACGCTCCATCAAATCAATACACAGCTAACTGTCTCCTTCCGCTTTGTGGGTGACATAAGCGCTTCTTCATCGTCTGCGTTTAGTGGCGGCTTGCATCCGGAAGCGCGCTTTGTCATGCTAAACAAATAATTACGCAAAAACCTAATGTAAGCTTTTAAAATTAACTAAAAGAAGCTTCGACGCTGAAGATTTTGCCTTGATCGTTTTTTGTAATCGGATTACTCGAGTTACTTGAGGAATCATTTCAGCCCTACTGTATGCCTAAACTTAATTCCAATAGTATATTCCAGTTACAATTTTCCATTAGGATTAATAAAGTTGTAACAATTGGATAAATTATCTACCAGGTTACACTAAAATAGGATCTTTAATCTAGGCTCTGGTGAAGCGCCTAGAAACTCTACATAGTGTAACTCAGTTTAAAACAATCTTAATTTGATTGTTTGTCGTTAGATTACTCCGTCTGTCTGTTTCCGTCCGTCTTGTGATACCCGTGGTGTATTGACGCACACTGTTTAGTGTTAGAAAAAGGAGTACAAGAAGAAAGAGCAAAACATAGTTTTTTCTGTAGCCATCTAGGCATCGTTGCCCTACTGAGAAGCGCATGACTAATTACTCATAAGCAGCATCCGTCTTACAGGATAAACAAGTCACCTGGTACTAGCTAACCAGAATGTCACCCAAAATGTCACCCTAATGTATCTAATCGGTGTAGCCTTTTCTCCAGTCTGTCAAGTCTGTCAAAATAAAAAAGTTCTGCACAATCAAGTTAGTGTACACTACACCAGGAAATAAACTCAAAACATTCACCCTTCTATTTACAAGATTTTAAATCCCTTTCCGTATGTGTCCTAAGTCACACTGAAGGAGCACGCTGGTGTTCTGGACTCACAAGAGGCATGATGTGTTACACAACAGTGTCTGCGTCTAGTGTGATAAATAACACAAATGGTGGAAACACTAACCATACTGCTGCTTTCAAAACACTACTTAGGTGCTGAGGTGATTTTGCTAGCACTAGCTGTGCATGTTGATATCGCTCACTAAACACAACGTTTCATTATCTCTCGTTTGTGAGCCGCATGCATCACGTCTTAAAATATCGGACCCCGTTCCATGATGCAGTTCTACCTTTAAAACTGATCCCACCGGTGATTACCTCCGCTGCTGGGTTTAAGGGCTAATATTTATCTATTTCTTTAAAACAAGCTAGCACGAGACTTAGAGCTCCTGTAAAGTGTGTGTGTTAATGATCCAACAGAAATACTCCTCAGATAATATATTTTTCAGAACTCACCCCTATATGGACCCAAGACCATCTACGCCTTGATGTAAATGAGGTATTCCAGAGCAACAAGCTAAGGGAGGGGCTCCTTTTATATGAGGCCACTTTTGGCATCATACACAAATAATAAAAATGGACAAAAAGAAAAACAAAAACCATCATGTTTATTACTACACACACACACGAAGAGACAGACAGACAGAAGACCCATCTCAATGTCCACAAGCAACTAAAAAGTGATTTTTGCATAGTGGTTCCCCTTTAAAAGGCCCAACAACAACAACCACCATCCACTGTTCTGCCTCCGTGCCTCTCACACAGGCCAGTGAGGCGTAACGAAGACACAACAGCCTTTCACTAACACCTTCGGGCAATTCTCCAGCTCAACAATTAGGTAATGATACAAACTCCACAGCAAGAATAAATCAAACAACCTCTGAAACGAGAGAATAAACAAATAACCTTACCTGATCAGCAGAAATAAAGACATGACACACCTGAATCATTTGTCTTCTATAGTAAAGTACAATTCATAGTGTACATCTGACTCTTTCCCCTGCATGGCGTCTATTCCTGTTGTTTGCAAATTCTCTTGCCTGCCCACAGTCGTGGCCAAAAGTTTTGAGAAATACATAAATATAGGAAATTGGAAAAGTAGCTGCTTAAGTTTTTATAATAGCAATTTGCATATACTCCATAATGTTATGAAGAGTGATCAAATTTATTGCATAGTCCTTCTTTGCCATGAAAATTAACTTAATCCCAAAAAAACCTTTCCACTGCATTTCATTGCTGTCATTAAAGGACCTGCTGAGATCATTTCAGCAATCGTCTTGTTAACTCGGGTAAGAATGTTGATGAGCACAAGGCTGGAGATCATTATGTCAGGCTGATTGGGTTAGAATGGCAAATTTAACATGTTAAAAGGAGGGTGATGCTTAAAATCATTGTTCTTCCATTGTTAACTATGGTGACCTGCAAAGAAACACATGCAGCCATCATTGAGTTGCATAAAAATGGCTTCACAGGCAAGGATATTGTGGCTACTAAGATTGCACCTAAATTAACAATTTATTGGATCATCAAGAACTTCAAGAAAAAAGGTTAAATTCTTGTTAAAAAGGCTTCAGGGTGTCCAAGAAAGTCCAGCAAGCGTCAGGATCGTCTCCTAAAGAGGATTTAGCTGCGGGATCGAAGTGCCACCAGTGCAGAGCTTGCTCAGGAATGGCAGCAGGCAGGTGTGAGCGCATCTGCACGCACAGAGAGGCGAAGACTTTTGGAAGATGGCCTGGTGTCAAGAAGGGCAGCAAAGAAGCCACTTCTCTCCAAAAAAAAAAAAAAAAAAAAAAAATCGATCTTCTGCAGAAAGTATGGTGAATGGACTGATTCTGGTGAGCGCTACCATCAGTCCTGTGTCATGCCAACTGTAAAACATCCTGAGACCATTCATGTGTGGGGTTGCTTCTCATTCAAGGGAGTGGGCTCAATCACAATTTAGCCCAAAAACACAGCCATTAATAAAAGAATGGTACCAAAACACCCTCCAACACCAAAATACTGTTTGATTCGAAAATTAGCAGAAGTCTAATATTTGCTTGCTTAAAATAAATGAATTAGCTTTAAAACAGCATCATGATTTTTGTCTAGAGATACAGGAGTATTGTGTAAAAAGGAAAAAAAAAGAGCTTATTTTCCCCACATAAGCTTTAGATGTGTGGGCCACGTTAAAAGCCAGAGACGTGCAAACAGCGGTGAGTTAATCAAAAATGTTAAAGTTTCCAGTGTTGACAAGATTCTACTGATTGCTCGCTGTAAACAAATGTTAAAGCAGCAATTAAATAAATTGTGTGTGTGTGTGTGTGTGTATTTTATATATATATATATATATATATATATATATATAAAATGTGTGTGTGTGTGTGTGTGTGTGTGTGTGTGTGTGTGTGTGTGTGTGTGTGTGTGTGTGTGTGTGAGTGTAACCACAGCTTTGGGAAAAAAATAAGACATTGCTGAACAGTTTTGTTTCATTTTTTTGTGAACTGCTGACAATATTTCAATAAATTAAATATATAACTATTGTTAAAGTCTATATTTAAAAGAAATAACATCAGAACACATCCCCAACATCATGCAGTATTTTTAGTGTTTTAATAACTCAAATAAAACAAAATGTGAATGATCTTTAAACAAATTGTGTTGGCTAAATAACATTAAAAAAAAATCAGTATTTGGTGGAATAACCCTGATTTGCAGGTACAGCTTTCATGCGTTTTGTCATGCTCGCCACTGTTTTTTTTCACATTGCTGTTGGGTAATTTTATACCACTTTTTTTTTTTTTTTTGCAGAAAAAGCAAACAGCTCAGCTCTACTTGATGATTTGTGACCATTCATCTTTCTCTTTGACCTTTCAGAAGTTTTCTGGAGTAAATTGCAGTGTTTTTTTTTAAAGCTGTATACTGTATATATACTCTGAAATCCAATATTACAAACTGCCGAGGTTCATCTACGATTAAACTGCTACAAAGATATATCTATGGGCCATATTTCCATGATATGTTCTCTGAGCACCTGATGTCATCCACACATTGTTCGAACATTATATTATAGTAATTTTTTTATTACTCTGTGGAAGAAATGTGGTCGGGAAAAAAAATCATAAACAGATCACTTAAAGATTTGTAAAATTGTATGGTTTAAAAATAAATAAATAAAAATCTGTAAAAAACATAGTTATGTTTAATTGGCAATTTCTTACACACACAATGTGATGAGAACTCAAAGAAAAGAAAAGAAAAAAACACTGAAAACAAAATTCTTGAATTTGCAAGGGATCTATTGTTATTTAGACCAATAAGAAAAGGCTATGTGGTCTGATAAGTTCCTACTCCAGAGAAATGAACACATCAGGATAAGAAGGGAAGGCAGAATCATACACACCTCTGCATTGTTGTGGGGCAATAAAATAAAGTCAGCAGATAACCTGAATCTACTGAATGGTCACATCAGATGTATTTTTCTTCCCTGATGTCACAGACAAATTCCAAGACTCAAGAGTTTTTCTCTAAACATGAGAAATCATTTTCACACATGAACTGGCCACCACATTGTGTGCTATAATTAAAGCTAGTGACTGAATAAAATAATGACATTTTTTTGGCCAGGGAGTAAATTTATGTTCCATATGTACTGTATGTGGTTTCATCCTCCACATCCTGTTTGCTGATCTGGATTTTTGATCTCTGTTATAATCACAACATGTCCTTGTTTAAGTCCTAAAGCAGGCAGTCACTGAGATTTTGTTATTAGGTAAAATAAGTTTAAAATAAATTCTTAGAATGATAATATAAAAGCAGTGAAGGGGCACTACATCCAGAAAAAGCCTTTTACACAAAACTAAGAAAAAAAATGGAAAGAACTGTAAATTTATTGGTTTTCATTTTACCCAGTAATGATTTAAACAATTATGGCTCTGGGTTACTGTTCGAAAGGTCAGGGGTTCAAACACCCCCACAGCCAAACTGCCACAAGCATGCCTTTAAGCAAGGCTCTTAACCCAGTTTGCCCCAGGGGCTCTGTATCCTGGCTGACCCTGTGCTCTGACCCCAGATCCCTAACTGGGACATGAAAATAAATTTTTTACTGTACTGTAAGGTACATGTGACAAATAACTGAGCCGAAATTCTAAATACAAGTGTTACAACTTTTCTAGTCGATGCTTGGCATTCAGAGGAAAAACAATGAGTGACACCAGCAGGTTATTATTCACAAAGAAAAAAAAAAAAAAGAATGCAGTCATCTGCGTGCTTTTAGATATGCAGGTGTGTAATAGTTTTGCCTTTGTGAGTCATCTTATGTCATCTATAAGGCGTAGGAATAAAACGCATTGCTCAAAACTAATCGATTCACAGGTAATGGTGGATGGACAGATACAGTAAGCCAGTTATCCAGGCCATCACTAGATAGCTGCATTAGTCACTAAAATGATGAGGATTGCGCAGAAATCAAACTTAACACCAGTCTAGTTATTTATCTCAGAGGCATCTAGGGTCATGGTGCAAAACTGACAGGTCTTAGATCTCTAATACTCAAAAAAACCTCAGTCTCACCATGTGCGAGTGTGTGTGAGTGTGTGCACACACACAAGACTGCTTCTGTTTACGGAAATAGTGATCCAGGATACGAGCTATGTGAAAGAGATGCCTCAGGGACTTTGAGACAAAGGAAAGCGAAAACACGCAGGACAGCACTGGCTAAGTTTACAAGTGAAGATTTTCACCATTGTGAATGAATAACTTCAATTACAGATTCTAAATGAACTGTTTTTATGTATAAAAAAAACTGGACAAGCTTAACAAGCTGCATTTACATCAACATTACGTTTAATCTAATCTCAAGCTCTATGCATACAAAGAGGTTTAGAACCAACTCCAAGACAACAACACGCATACAAGCCCTGCCAGATTGTTCAAGATGTTTTTTTTGCTTTGTAAAATCAGTTTTCAAAACAATATCAAAGTCCAACTCTTTTAGAGGAAGAGCGTGTCAGTGCAGTAACGCTGGAGAGTTTTGCCTGACGATCTTTAACAAGAATGCTCTCGGCTGCTCGAAATAATGAACACATGCACGGGTATAACACATCGAACACTGCCAGAGTTAAAGATCAACGTTTAGTAATAACTGCACACAAAATAAAATGTTATGGTTTTTCTATTATCTCCCCTAAACTAAATATTCTGCACTATGGCTAAACGTCTTGCAAATATTAAACTCTGACCTAAACCGATATCAATTTCTGTCTAGCATCCACAACCAAACGTCACACCCACACCAGCATCCATCACACCTCATATCCATATACACAAACAGCTTTGTAAATTTAACGAATGATTCGATTACATTTATACGTACATGGGTGATTAAACTATTTCATTTTCTCCATAAATGTACAAGATGTTGCTCGGAGTATTTAAGTACAAATAAAAACCAACCCAAAAAATTTATCAGGGAGGGTCAAGACTGTCAAGTTCCTCTAAGACACGAATCGCTTCCACACACATCATTAAGATGCAGGAATAAAGTGCAGATGCATATGATTTGCTGGTGCCAAAACAACTGACGCGAGACTCACCTTGCACATGGCTGTAGCAGGACTCGGACTCACCTGCAATCTCTGGGTAACAGGGAGAACACGTTTTTGTTTGGCCATAAGAATCTGAGAATTATGAACAAGAATTATGTCCGAGGCTGCTCAGCCGGTCGCTGGTCATGGCAGATCGAGCTGAAAACCGGCCAATTCCGGTCAGGCGCCTATTGATCGGTGCATTTCTAATTATAACCCATCACACTGTCAGACGGCGGCGATAAAAGCGTAACCGAATTCTGTAAGAGACTATGCCTTAACACGTCCTCCATGTCAGATTTTAGAATGAAAATCCTTGAAGTATACATGTAGACTTTGCGATTACACAAAACAAATGCATCCAGTTTGGGTTGTCAGATCCAGACTCCTGCAGAAAGCAGGGTCGTGTAAACAGAAACGAACCCTCGGTGCAACAGTGGCGGTGTCATTCCATGAGAAAACATACTTTAAAGGATAAAAGAGGAGTTCACAGACATCAACATTGGGTAAAAAAAAAAGAAGCACAACATGACGAAATGCTCCATCTTCAAAGTGAGATTGAGGAAACAAACACTTCTTTATCCTACATATTACTGCGTGTGGCAGTTTGGTAACTAGCTGGTTGACGAGCCAGGCATGTAGGCAATCCAGTTTTATCACAACAATCATCATCAGTAAGTCAGTGCTCTTAAGGATCTCTTGCTCAAACAAAACATTTGATTTAGTGTGTTAAAATTCACATCAGCCAATGCCATCCTCCAAGAGCTGCGCAGTATTACAATTTTGTATAAATTACATGTTTCTTAATAATTTTTTCATTCATCTTCTCCATAATGCTTATCCAGTGTATAAATCGCAGGGGGTCTGAAGAGAAGCAGAGAAAGCTCAGGGCACAAATCACAGGACTCCTGGGGTGGAGTGCCAACCCACAATCATACACCCAGTCATACATTACGAGCAATTTGGAGACACCAATCAGTCTACACTGCATGTCTTTAGACTGTGGGAGGAAACAGGAGTACACAGAGGAAACCCACAAAGCACATGGAGAACATGCAAAACGCCACACACAGCTCCGAACCACAGTTTAAACCCACAACCCTGGAGGTGGGAGGCGGCAGTGCTAACCACTAAGTCACCGTTTTGTTTTTTTGCTTTCTTGATGATGTTGAATAGAAACTGAGTATGTGGATGCTGTTAGAATTCTGCACTTTAGAATTGTAACAAACTAATGAATAAACAAAAACAAATAATCAGCAATTTTTTAATACATATATAAAATTTAATCGTTGCATGTTAATAAAATGTATAATAAGTGTATATATATATTTTTTCCTTTCCCCTAACACATTCGCTGCTGGTATGTTTGCAGGACTACACATAGAAAAGCATATTGTATATTACGATCTGATACTTTTATCATATCGCAGAACCTCTACTTGACCTTGTTGGTGGTTTTTAGAGGAGTGGTGTAACAGCGGTCACTAAAATTTTTAGCACTGGCTTTTGAGTTGTAATTTTTTTTTTTCCTTTTGGTCCGACTTGTCTTATAAATTGTAAAGTAGCTTTAACGAAAGTGTACCAGCAAATTTATTCAAATAAGAACCCAGTTGGTTCAATCAGATCCGAGTTTACATGGACCCTAATATTCCATTACTAAACAGAATAATAACCCAATCAGGAGAAAAATTGCATCATGTAACCGCCACACACTCGATCCGATCCTGTTGGAATAAAAATTTGCTGTCTGTGCATATCTTATAGCAATGTGACGAGTTTCCAGGAAGCCAGAGGAAGTGGGATTAAAAAGTTTAGCGTTTTTGATGAGCTGAAAAGCATCTCTTGCACTCTCCGCTTGTGCTTCTGAGATTGCTGTGTTATTAGAAAGAATAACAAACACAAATATTGTTCTATTTTCCATATTTTTTATCCTGTAAATGATCACAGGGGGCCTGGAAAGAACCCAAGAGAGCTCAGGAGACACATGGGGATGGGGTGCCAACCCAAAATCACACCCCCAGTCATACATTACAGACCATTTGGAAACATAAATTAGCCTGCACTGCATGTCTTTAGACTGCAAACAGAAACAGGCACGCATACACAGAGGAAACCCACAAAGCACATCGAGAACATGCCTTCTCCATGCACACAGGCCCGAAGCCAGCCTCAAACCTACAACCCTGAAGGTGCGAGGCAACAGTGCTAACCACTAAGCCACTATGACCCATAAAGATGTTTGAAACGTACAGGTTGTTACCAGGACATGATGTGGACCCGTCTTGGTCACACATCATCTCACAGCAGTTGCGTGGCACAACCATACTTTGTGTCGTTTGAAAAAAAAAAATAATAATGCTATCAGTTCAGCAGACAACTTTTATTATTTCTACGATCTGATTGAAATTGTGTGCATGTAAATTCAAATCAGGTCCCTCAATTCGGATTAAGGTGTATTAATACTGTATAACCTATACTATATGAACAAAAGTATTTGGTCGAATCTGTTAATTATTGAATTCAGGTGTTTCAATCAGGTCCCTTAACCACAGTGAAGGGCAATCGTAATGCTTCAACATACCAAGACATTTTGAACAATGCTATACTGTATTTCCAACTTTGTGTTAGGTGAAGGCCATTTTCGATTCCAACATGGCTGTGCAACAGTGCGCAAATCAAGCACTATAAAGACATGGTGTGATGAGTTCGGTCTAGAAGAACTTGACTTTAACTCAATCCCTTTGGGATGAACCTGAACGGAGATTGCGAGCCGGGCCTTCTCGTCCAACATCAGCGCCTGACCTTATGAATGCTCTACATAATGAATGAATTCCCACAGAAACACTCAAGTGGAGTGGAAGCTGTATAGCTGCTAAAGGCGGACAGACTTCATACTGAAGTTTATATATTTGGATACAATGTCACGGCAGGTTTGGCCAAATACTTCTGTCCAAAAAGCATTTTTTTATTTCAATCAGAAGTAAACAGAGGCTGTGCACACCAGGTATACTCACTTGAATCTGCCGTGGCAGTGCTGACACTGATCCCCAACCCATCCTCGGTCACACACACACGAGCCGTTCACGCATTTCCCAGACAGACAGGTTTTGTCGCAGGTTTTAGCCGGAGACGCATCTGTGGCCATCACGAGGCACAACATCGCACAGATCACCAGGTATCTGTTCATCCCCTGCAGCCTGACCCGGGGCAGTGAGACCTGTCTGAGACAGCACGGCTCAGTCCTCGGCGCTTTCCTCTCGTCCATTTCTGCAGGATTATAGCGAGGCCCTGATCAGAGTCGCTCCAGACTGTTTCAATTAGCCGAGGGAATCTGGTCAGGCTTCAGCAACAACACATGAACATCTCTGGAGAGAAAAGCGCAGGGTGTAGGGGGGAAAAACAACAAACAAAACACATGGATGTCCATAAAATCCTTCATAAATAGAGAAAGTCATTGGAATAAAATCAGCTCAGCTCTGATCGCCAGCGGGTTCGCATCATTGTGGATGTCGGTGGTTATTTTTGTATGATGATGATGATGATGATGATGAAGAGGATGCATTAGCCAGCGTTACCTCCTGCCGGAAAAGTCCTCAATACTGCACCAATCCTCAAAGTCACACATTGTTCCGTGTCACACACATGGCCTTCTAACACTCCACAGCATCTTTAAACTCAATCAGCTGCACTTCAGCTCCTCAGCAGCCATTTTACACCATAAACACCCGACTAGTCCATCACCAGCTAGGCTAGCGTTTAAACCTTTTTCCTACAAGTTCATTATTCAACGTTGGCTGCCACAAATGCCGAGTATAACAGAGTGAGTGAGGTTAAGATAAAGCAGTGGTGCTGTCCGGGAGTCAGTGACGAGCAGCAGCACGAGCAGCAGGCAGGAGCGCGGATGTTGTTACGGTTACCGCTGATGATTTCTTTAGCGCTGAGGGATTTAACCGAGCCGGGGAAATGAAGCGATAATACATATTTCCGTTTTGACCTCAATGGGAATGTTCGAGCCAGCAGCACAACCTCAACTCGTTCTTGTCCGGGCGGTGAACAACACACGGCGGGTCGGGAATGTTTCCGCAGCCAGCCCCGAGCTCCATCAGCCTCCCACAGCAGTACGGCTAAGCTAAGAGAAGAAGCTAACAACGTTAGCAGGCTGCCCGAGGCGAGCATCGACTGCGCGTGCGCAGTATGTATTGGCACGTATTTAAAGAGACAGTGCTGATCAGCCTGACTGCAGTCACTTTACTGCAGCAGTTTCTGGATTATTGTTATTATTATTAATAATAATAATAATAATAATAATAATAATAATAATATTTGTTTATTTATTTATTTAATTGCTTTATATAACAGAAATGGCTTTCAAGTTTGGTCTCTTAGCGGCCCATGAGATAAAAACTGTTTGTTTGTTTGCTTGGTAGCTTGCTTTTATTGACAGCAGTGTACATCACATATTTAAAATTTATAACTATTCATTACATTGCCCATGAAAATACATGTTTTTATAATAATAATAATAATTATTATTATTATTATTATTATTAATTAACATAAAAAAGGAATTGTCTGATGCACACCAAAAACTCATTAGATTTATAGATAGATAGATAGATAGATAGATAGATACTCCGTTGATCCCAAGGGAAATTTCAGTTAACTTCCTTCAGGATCAAGTGGAAAAGTGAAAATCAGGTATTTTGCAAACACTATATTGTACACACAAGATTTAATTTTTTATTTTTTTTGCGAGCACTAGATAATTATATTCTTGTGTACAGTACATATTCATTTATTTGTTTGTTTTTGTTTTTAGGGGCTCCATAAATTCACCTCAATGAGAACTTTCCCCAATTTAGTAATTTTACAAACTGCCACTAAAATGGACTTAAAATTTTAAGTATATGTCATGAATCTACATAAAGTAAAGCGTAAGCATGCCCACAGCGAAGCATGGTGTCGTTAGTGTCATATTAGGAGTAACCCGGGTACCCGTGTGTTGCAGTTGTGCCATATTTCGCCCTCTTTTTAAAATAAAGTATTTATTAGTGCTTGTTGGGACATCGATTTGGTTTTCTATCCTAGATTTGGGTTATTTTCCTTGTCCTAGATTTTTGTTAATAGCTCCTTGGTTATTATGATGCTAGGTGTTGTTGTTGTTTTTCCTCTAATGTGTGTTCTCTAAAGTCTGGGGCCTTTCAGTGACAGGTGTATTTATATTCATATCTTATGAGATTTTAATTGCACTCAAGAGGCTGCTTTTCAACTAATTATGCAATCTCTAAAGGCAAATTGTGGCAGTAGGGATAATTTGGGGGGTTGAATGCTTTTGCAATCACAGCATTACTCATTTTTTTCTTTCCTTTTTCATTTATTTAAAATGTCTAGATTTTTTATTTTTTTTTACAAAACCCCTGAAGTGGCAAAAGGTGTGATTTTTTTAATCTTGTGTGAATTCAGATCATCTTCTAACCACAGAACAAATGAACTGCTCAAATAAAGCAATGTAGTCAAATGAAATCACCAAAGTGTTACTGAAAGCAAAACTTACTGACAGTTTTCATGCCAAAGTCTGGTATGCCTTTAAATTAAACCAAACAATAACTTGTGCCCACAAGATTCAACAGAAAATAAGCATTCTCAAAAATTTTGGGAGAGCTCTGTAATTTTCTTCCACTTCAAGTGCAAGACAAATCAGACGAGCACCTCCTATTTCAATATCCATGAGGATTGTGTAAAATTTTTAAATCAAATGTAACTGTTGAAACTTTTTACAAGAACAGTCATATACAGTAATGCATAACAAATCATTCAATTATCATTCCTAAGAATCACCAAATTAATTATGAAAAACTACATTATAAGAAGTAAATGGTTTAGTGTTTACACTCTCAACAGACTCCTGTGCGAGTGACCGGATTTAACCACGTTCCATTTGTCTTCAAGTAATAACACTCTTTGCTCTTTCTGACTGTGCACCACTCACATTATAGGTCTAAGACCATAATTGCAACCACAATAAGGCATGACAACATCCACACACACAAAAACATTTTTCCCTTGCTACTTCTATGGCACTATGCTATTATTAGAACTATAGGCCTAGCAAAAGTGCCATATGGTACCACCCCCAGTGCTCAGATAATTTGGAATAGATGTACAGCATGCACGTTATCAGAAGAAAAACCAACAGTGACCTGTAGCAATAAACTGAGCTGTACACTGGAGAAAGAGTATGTCGCAAAATCTGTTAGAATTTAGTCACATGGAAGGAAGAGCACACTGAGTCCATGTATTAGTGGAATTCTGCATTCATTTTATCATAACAGAATTTAAGCTCATACAAGGAAATGACCTATAATACAGGTACTGATGTGGTATTTAAAAGGATTCTTCTGAGAAATCTGTACATGCTTCAGTTCATCTTAGCTTAATTTACAGTTATAATAATAATAATAATAATAATATAGGAAATCTCTTTTCTAATTTTTACTTTTAGCATATAATCTAGTGTTGTCTCTGTCTGTTTGTGTGATCCCTGTACATCCTCTAACAGGCCTTAAATTATAAATGACTGCAGCTTAAGAATGTTTTCTCTAAGCCCAAGCCAAAGCAACTCGGCACAAAGATTTTAACCCGAATCTAACCATCAAACCTAATTTAGTCCAAACCCTAATCGTATTTGGCCATCAGTAATGTTTCAATGTACATTATATTGCCAAAAGTATTTGCTTGCCTGCCTTCACATGCATATGAACTTGAGTAACATTTGATTCTTAATCCATTGGGTTTAATATGATGTTGGCCCACCCTTTGCAGCTATAACAGCTTCAATTCTCCTGGGAAGGCTTTCTCTATGGGTTAGAAGTGTGCTTATGGGAATTTTTGACCATTCTTCCAGAAGCGCATTTGTGAGGTCAGACACAGATGTTAGACAGGAAGGCCTGGCTTGCAGCCTGCGCTCTAATTCATCCTAAAGGTGTTTTATTGGGTTGAGGTCAGGACTCTGACTGCAGACCAGTCAAGTTCTTCCACACCAAAATCACTCATCCACTCGCTCATTTATGGACTTATTGCACAGGTGGCAGCCTATCATGTAGTTATATGTGTCCTTTTTCTTACATTACCATGACATGAATAACTGCAAGAATAACTACAAGAACTAGAATACAAGAAAATGCAGAACAAATGAGGATTAACAATGCCCAAGCCACAGATGAATACAATTTACATTCATTTGCCGCTTCTTCAACTAGGAATTGAAATTGAATAAAAGCAAAGATAAGTAGTTAAGGGTGTTGCTTAAGAATCTCAAAAATTGAAATGACCTCAAACCTTAAACACTAAACTGGTTTAAGCATTCCCAGTAGTTTAATTATATCAGGTTAAAACAACTATCTTAACCTTTGTACCTTCCAGTTATAGTGAATCCTGGAAACAATAATAGATGTAAACTATATTATGTTGTACATTAACAGTATTGTTCTGGTCAGAGTTCTTTTGTACAAGCCAGACCTTGTTCTCACATTACATGCTAATCCCAACTATACGTCATGTATTTTGCTATCCTGAAGGTCATACATGGCTCTGATCCCAACCAACAAAACAGTGGGCTAAATAGCCAATCCTGGTGCTAGAGCCGTGATCATAATCAGTTGCTTTTTGATAATGAATATTTCCAACCCTTAGTTTCACATTGTGAACACAGAAGGATTGAAACCTACTGACATCTCTTTGTGATCATTTATCAGACAGATCGATCAGTAACATAAAGAAGAACGTACTGTAAGCTTGCAGGATCAGTGCTTTCCTGTCACATTGCAGTAAAAAAACACTGTAAAAAATTGCCAGAGCAAGAATAAGAAAAGTGGAGCTCTGTGCTGCCACCAGGTGGCAAACTCACCTGACTTTTCTCTTACCACCTAATTAAAATATCCTTTTAATTCCATTTACCTTAGCTGCAATAAAACCAATAGGTTTACACTAAAAACCTGATTACTTATTTATATACCATACCTACTTCATTCTGTTCATTAGTTTAGCTGGTAATCAGTTGGACCCTGGAATCGGTTAAAAATTTATGCAATTATATCCCAATTTACATTAATGTTTTAAATCAATCTTTTTTCATTGATTTCTATTCAAAGGAAAGGGATGGTAGCCCGTTGATTAATGGTGTTTAATTATTGATAGCTGTAACATAGCAATTAAAACAATCGATTGGGCCATATGAAATTACTTAACCATAACCAAAATAAACCAAAAATAAATAACCAAAAAAAAATTTAAAAAAATCAAAGACAATATTATAACTTCATAAAATAATAATATTGCCATTACCGATAACAATACTGATATACTGATTTTAAACAGCTAGCCAATTATTCTTTCGATCTCTCATTCTCTTCACCTATACTGTACAGGGTGCCCGGAGTCTACCCTAGGGGACTCAGAGAACAAGTACACTTTGGTGAGGGTTCTAATCCACCACAGGGCACAAGCATGCACACACTCACTCATACACCACAGGGAGTTCTGGATACACCACACATCCTACTCTCCATGTCTTTGGACTGTGGGAGGAAACTGGAGTATTTAAGGAAAACTCAGCAAGCACAGGAAGAACAGGCAAACCTCCATGCACACAGACCAAAGACAGGAGTCTGGAAGTGTGATGCCACCATGTAGCCTTCTAATTACTCTATACAGTTAAAGATTTTAGTTTTTGTTAGATGGGTCTTAATGATGTCATTGCAAATAAAAATGCAGAACCTCACTAGGTCTTAATGAGACCTTAATAAAAGTAATGATTCATTTCAATTCAAATAACTTTATTTATCCCGGAGGGAAATTGCTTAAATTGCTTCTGACAATGCCAGGAAATCTGTTGAACCTAAACAAAAGTCAATCCATTAAAACCCTTAGGATTGAACTTCCCTTTAAGCTCAACATTTCAGCCAATGACCTGCTTACATCAGAGGGCGCACATTACCATGATTCAGTTGCTTATGACAGCAGATGTCAGCTTTGAAATTGAATTTTTATGGTCCATGTTTGATTTTTTTTTAAAGCATTTTCCCCCACTGAGGTTGTTTTATTTGATCATTTAAACCATTTACCATCTGGGCTAGTTTTTAATTATAAATGAGGTTGAACTTAAAGGTCACCACCTTTGTGGCAGACTATTTTTTTTGGGGGGGTGGAGAGAAAACACCGCACGCATGTCGGTTCTTCTCTTATACTATAACAACCACCGAAAGCTGCCAAATGGCCTATGGCCATAAAAATAAGAGCAGTTTAGACCCGCCACAAATTGCCTGAGGTTCAAGAAAAACAAGTATCAGTGCTTCTGGAACATGCAGTGGATGAGGATGGCAACCAACAAAACATCATCATAAACCAATTCCATCATAAGTCTTATGCAACTCCAAGGGGCTTTTGATGTGGTCATGCTGATTCTCTCCATTTCTCACTGCATGGTTACACGAACAACTTGTGTCACAAGGTTGCCATTTATCAGAAAACTAAATAAAACATAAATAACTCACAAATCAACAGAATAAGCACAAATGTTTGGAATTAGTACATTTCATCTAGACTTTCACCGACATCATGCTGTTTATTTACTGCTATGTTTATGGTCTTCTTCAACATTATCAGGTCTGCTGCGATCTTTTGTAGAGCGTTCAGAGCCGAGCTGGGAGGCCGCATCCTGCTTTTTGCTTTTTTTGCCCGTGTTGTGTTCGGGCTTGGAGCAGGGATGTAAAACCTCAGAAATGTCCTGGAAGGTCCAGCGCTCCTCCCTCAACACATGTTCTTCAAGAGTGAATTGTCCCTGCTTTGTCCGGGTCAGTTCCTGCACATGAGCACAGGAGGAAAGTGCTGCAGAGGAAACACACAAGCGCACACACACTCCTCAGGCACAGAATGACAAAACTCTGCAAATGTAATATGATTGTGTGTAAATATAAACTTGGTCAATGTTGCAACTAAAGCCTTTGCTATTTACCTTTTCCCAGATCATCAAACAGTCTTCTGACATAAAACCCTCCACCACACTCCACATCTGTCAACATGAAAAAACAATAACAACTGTGACATACTTCACACTTCTAGTGATAAATATACATTTTTAAATTAATGATGTTTGGGTGTAGGTCTCAATGAAAGTTGAAAACAATTATTGAATAATTTCAGCTATTGCACATACACAAACACACCGCAATACCTTTACAGCAATTTCACGTCACTATCTAATTAGCCAATCACGCGTCAGCATGCATTCATTCATTTATTCTCTATACTGCTTATCCTGTTGAGGGTCACTGGGAACCTGAAGCCTACCGTAGAAGACTCCGGGCACAGAACATGGTACTTTGGACATGGTGCCAATCCATTAGAAGGCACACACACCCTCCATGAAACCCTCCAAGAATGGAAAAAACATGCAAACTCCATACACACAGATCCAATGCGGAAATCGAACTCTTGATTTTGGAAGTGTGCTAACCACTATGTATGTGTGCATTGCAGTGCTGTCACGATCATCCAGATGCGGGTCAAGGGCATCAGGTGATGTTCACATCCAATATGAAAATGTCATCTCGGATATATGGATCATAGCATAGTTGCTGGTGCCAGATGGGCTGTTATGTCAGTGCAGTCATATAAACGTGGACCAGAATCAACAACCAACGACTTATTGAATCCATGAAGAAGTGAAGCTGATTTGACAGCCCAGTGTTAGTCTAATGGTTCTAATAAAGTGATTGTGTTATCCTCTGCCACTTTGTTTCTTTGCTGACAGAAGTGGAACCAAGCATGGTCTTACGGTGCGTCCACCTCAAGTGTGCTGAACTGTGCTCACCACATCTGTACAGTGGTTCTCAAATACCACTCAGATACTTTTTTTTTTCAAAAAGTATCTAAGTGGTTATCAAAGTTACTGTAGCCTTTTTGTCAGACCAAACCAGGCTGGCCATTATGTGTTGATCTCTCTCTCATTAACAGAATGTTTTTGTCCTCAAAACAACTGCTTCACGGGCCAGCAGTGGCGGGCGGTCAATAAGGGGTGCCGCCCCTTAAAGTTAGGCAGAGAAGAATGCTATTTTAACATGTAGTTATTTAACATAATATTTATTTATTTTAATAATAAAATAAAGTATTTTAGTCACAATATTCCGCTGTATTTCTTAATATCATTTATTTACAATTAAAAAAAATCTAAACTGTATTACGTTCATTTGTGTTTGTGTGCGCGGGGCGCCGGACAAACGTGTGTCTATGTAGGCACGTAAACTTTTGAAAGCATCTGATCTGTGGCTGAGCTCTAATTGGATTTTTTCAAATCATCCTTGGGGCGCAGCACTGTGGGCCCCGAACCCTCTCACTTTTGTTCTTAGCGAATAAATTTTTTTTTTTTTATATTTGGGCTCATGTGATTAGACCATTATCAACAAGTCTTATTAACGGTCAGCAGATTGTTAGTTAATGTATTGAATAGTGATTGACGTGGAAACCAGCTAAATATAAGAAAACATTCGTAATTTATTTGCTAAAATACTCCTTCACAAGGCGATCAGGTCGATCAGCTTGGACCTAATTGATCTAATTGAGCTCTTGGTGCTTTCCAGCACTTCTTATGGCTATTTACAGGTGATTAATTTTGTTTGCGCCCCGCCCAAAAAATGTTTTGCATTAGCCGCCACTGGTCGCCAGCATCATTTAAATAGGTGGCACGATGTCGTAGTTGGCATCTCCATTGCTATGTATCTCCAAAGACTCCCGCCTCAGGTCTGTGTGCATGGAGTTTGCATGTTCTCCCCGTGCTTGGTGGGTTTCCTCCAGGTGCTCCAGTTTCCTTCCACAGTCCAAAGACATGCAGATTAGGCTAATTGGTATTTACAAATTGCCTGTAGTGTGCGTATGTGTGTCCAAAGATGGATTGGCACCCTGTCCAGGATGTACCCCACTTTGTGTCCCAAGTCATCTGGAATAGGTTCGAGGCCCCCCCCCCCCCGTGACCCTGTACACAGGATAAAGCGGTACAGACAATGAGTGTGAGAATGAGTATCATTAAAATTAAACCAGTTATTGTTAATTTGCGCAAATGACTGTGGCTCACTACTTTAAGATCCCCGACAGGCATTTTTAACATTTTCACTTACCCAAAGTAAAAAGTGGGGGATTAAAGTCCTGCAACAAGAGGTTGTAGACTGTAACTGGACGTGCAGGCTTAGCTTCCACTTCATGTCCTTCCTTCAACAAGGTAGAAAGGCGCTTGCCATCTTTTTTTAATGCAGAGTACCTACAATTTCAAACGTAAAAAATACTGATAGATTATTCAATAGATTAAATACAATAGATTGTTTCTGTCCAAAATAAATATGAAAAAAGCAAAGTTGCAAAAATATAGTAATTTTATCTGAATCTAAAATCCAACTTTGTATTTTTTTTTCTGTTTTTAAGCAAAAAAAAAAAAAAAAAAAGGCAAAGTGCACAAAAGGGTGACAAATTTAAGGTAAAATAACGACTCTTATACTGTGGAGGTTTGCTGACATGGATTGAGCATACTTGTTCCACAGAATAAATAAATGGAATGAAAGGGAATTGAAATAAAAATAATAATTTTGACTGATCACCCTTATAATAAGATGAAACAGGATTAAAGAGAATGATTTCTTGCAGGATGACAGTGTTCTCATTTACACAGTATCTGAGCTGAGTCACTGAATTTTTGATAAGAATAAAAATTATGCAACTTATTTTTTATCACCTTGACCATTTACAAGTAATCTGTTGATTTTCAAGGAACGCTCACAGTAATGACTGCAAGAGGCTTTGAGCCACCTCAGCCAGGATCATCATTTAGAGATGTATAGCCTTCTTTAAAAAGTTTGCACTATTCAAAAGGAGTTTGCACTATTCAAAAGGTTTTACTGCACCGAAGAGACTTCAGTCAAAAGAACGTTCTTCCCAGTTTAACCTGAACAGCCCTTATAGATTCCTTTCATCATTGTCACTGTCACATATACAAGTATCTAATTTATAACTCTTAAAAATGTAGTTTTATATGACTGTTTATCGCAGGAGAACAAATCACAAGATTTACTGAACCCACATCATCAAAAAGTCACACATGATGCAAAGCATCCGAAGGAGAAAGACATTAAAATGAACTGAAGACTCACAGAGGCGGCACCTGCATGATGTCACCAGTGAACTGCTTCAGCTTTTCTTCAAAAGCTTCTCTCGTTATATGATCTTGAGTTTAAAAAATAAAGGTCAGATTATTCCATTTGTAAGTTGAGTGTTTATACAGTTAAGATATATGTAATACACCATACCGTAGCCTTTCTCCAGAATAACGCTTCCTGTAGCATCAAAGGTGTCTGTTGCTTTGCCCAGCTCTCCGACAGCGGTGTATTTCTTTGAGAAGTTGTGGAGAATAAGTTAAACACTACTGCATTAAGGGCCGTGAATCCTGATAAGAACAATTGCTTAGACAGATAGTGTTGTAAAGAGGAAAACATGATCTGGTCTACCTTTGACCCGGCAAGCATGGAGGTCAGCATTTTCGTCCCTTCACCAATCCCAATCACTGCAGGACAGTAACACTGGTTAAATAGAGTATATTGGTATACACATGCTCACCTCGTGTGTGTGTGTGTGTGTGTGTGTTGTACCCAGAACACCAGAAGCAGCGCTGTCCAGAGTCCCACCATGTCCCAGCTTTATAGCCTGCTTCTTCCTCTTCCGAGGGTTTGATTTCTCTACACCAGCCTCTTAGAACAGAATGCGTGTACAAACCCAACATTACACATTTATATTCTTTTATTCCATGTCTCGTGCTTTCAAAATGCACTCAGACTCTACAGCACCAGCTTTACACCTCCTACCTTTTAACAGCTTCTGTTTCAGCGTGTTTAACACGTCGGCGGATGTGGGTCCTTTTTTCTTATATATAGCGAAGACGCCATTTAACGACTGTAACTTTGTTAAACCAGCGTTGTTTATTACAGCCATGCCGTTCGCAGTCATTCCTCCCGCTTATCAGGCGCACGAAGATGACGTCAGGCCGCGCCTCACCCTCTGGTTTATGTAGTTTTTGTAGTTGAGAGGAGCGCGCGTGTCGTGATTGATGTTCAGAGATGTTCAAGCACGGAACATTATCTGTCTATCCGTCTATCTGTTTCTGTGTTGGTTCCTGACGTATAGTGTATACAGTATATATATGACATGATAGGGCCAGGGGTAGCTCAGTGGTTAAGGCATTGGACTACGGTTCGGAAGATCTCAGGTTCAAACCCCACAACCACCAAGTTGCCACTGTTGGGCTCTTGAGCGCGGTCCTCAACTGCTCAGATGTGTAATGAGATAAAAAATGTAAGTCGCTCTGGATAAGAGCGTCTGCCAAATGACTAAATGTAAATGATAGAAGAAATAAGATATTAATTAAAAACAAATTGTTTTTGTTTAGTGATTTTTTTTTCTACATTCCACAACAATACTGGGAACTATAAAATAACACATATGGGATTAGGTAATTACGTAACAACAAGAAAAACAACAGTTAGTTGTTATTTTAAGACACAGAGGTCAGCCTTTCTGTAATAGTTCTTGCAAGAACAGTATTGTCAAGTGCATTTGCAAAATCCATCAAGCACCATAATGAAACTGGCTCTCATGAAGACCATCCCAGGAGGGCGAGACCAAAATCTACCTCTGCCGCAGACGAGAAGTTCATTTAGGGTTATCAGCCTGAAAAATGACCAATTAACAGCACCGAGGCGTTACAGAGCATAAGTAGCAGAAACATCTCAATATCAACTGTTCAAAGGAGATTAATGCATTTTTTGGACGCCTTCAGCATTCCTTTACAATGTAGAAAGAAATAAAAATCAGGAACCATAATGGAGTTAGAAAGTGACCTCAAACTTTTGAACGGTAGTGTATAAAGACAGAGAGACAGGCAGACAGACAGGCAGACACATACATGATCCACCATATAGTCCTGATCTTCCTTCATTGGACTTTCACCTGTTTGGTACACTGAAAGCAGCCCTACAAGGATAAAGATTCACTTCTGATGAAGAAGTAAAGACGGCAGAGTATTCGTGGCTCACAGCTCAGCCTAAAACATGTTTTAATGAGGGAATACGAAAGTTTTTTGACAGATGGACAAAGTGTATTGCAAAGCAAGCAGATTTATTTTATATATATATATATATATATATATATATATATATATATATATACCTAAAGGTTTATTAGGAACACCTGTTCAATTTCTAATTAATGCAATTATCTAATCAACCAATCACATTGCAGTTGCTTCAATGCATTTAAGGGTGTGGTCCTGGTCAAGACAATCCCCTGAACTCCAAACTGAATGTCAGAATGGGAAAGAAAGGTGATTTAAGCAATTTTGAGTGTAGCATGGTTGTTGGTGCCAGACGGGCCGGTCTGAGTATTTCACAATCTGCTCAGTTACTGGGATTTTCACGCACAACCATTTCTAGGGTTTACAAAGAATGGTGTGAAAAGGGAAAAACATCCAGTATGCGGCAGTCCTGTGGGCGAAAATGCCTTGTTGATGCTTAAGGTCCGAGGAGAATGGGCCGACTGATTCAAGCTGATAGAAAGCATTTGTGAAGCAACAACACGCACAACCTTGAGGTGGATGGGCTACAACAGCAGAAGACCCCACCGGGTACCACTCATCTCCACTACAAATAGGAAAAAGAGGCTACAATTTGCATGAGCTCACCAAAATTGGACAGTTGAAGACTGGAAAAATGTTGCCTGGTCTGATGAGTCTTGATTTCTGTTGAGACATTCAAATGGTAGAGTCAGAATTTGGCGTAAACAGAATGAGAACATGGATCCATCATGCCTTGTTACTACTGTGCAGGCTGGTGGTGATGGTGTAATAGTGTGGGGGATGTTTTCTTGGCACACTTTAGGCCCCTTAGTGCCAATTGGGCATCGTTTAAATGCCACAGGCTACCTCAGCATTGTTTCTGACCATGTCCATCCCTCTGATGGCTACTTCCAGCAGGATAATGCACCATATCACAAAGCTCTAATCATTTCAAATTGGTTTCTTAAACATGACAATGAGTTCACTTTACTAAAATGGCCCCCACAGTCACCAGATCTCAACGCAATAGAGCATCTTTGGGATGTGGTGGAACAGGAGCTTTGTGCCCTGGATGTGCATCCCACAAATCTCCATCAACTGCAAGATGCTATCCTCTTAATATGGGCCAACATTTCTAAAGAATGCTTTCAGCACCTTGTTGAATTAATGCCACATAGAATTAAGGCAGTTCTGATGGCGAAAGGGGGTCAAACATCGTATTAATATGGTGTTCCTAATAATAAATATATATATATATATATATATATATATATATATATATATATATATATATATAATTAAAATAAATTTTACAGCCAGAGAGTGAATAACTTTTGACTCGTGTGTCGTGTTAACTTTAACTTCAGCACATAAGAATTTTTTTACAGATTATTTTACATAGTTGTATACTTGGTGTATATTTGGTTTGTTCATTGAATTATTATTATTATGTTTATTATTATGTGTATCTCAGCCCCAGTTTTAGACCATGCTTTTCACACCCACAGGCTTAAAAATGTTTTTTAAGCATTTCACTGCATATCGTACGGTGTATGACTGTGTATGTGACAAATAAAATTAGAATTTGCGCCGTTTATAAGGTGTGTGGTTTTACCACGAGGGGGCGCTGTTTATTCACTTCATAAGTTTTTTATGGCCCTTAAATAATAATGTTGAGTTGAGAAAATGGTACAACTCTCTTTTAAATGCAAAAACTAGAAATACTACACACTCTAGGTTAATAATAATAATAATAATAATAACAATAATAATAATAGTGCTATTGATGTAAAGCTCTGTTTAAGTATCTAGGGTGAAAACCAAAAACGAAACAGTGTATAGAGCACTGAATTGACAAAACCCATTATGTCCATATAAATCCATGAATAAATAAAATAAATGTATGGGAAGAACTGATTTGATAACACACACACACACACACACACACACACACTCAAGCACATTTGCACAGTCCCGCCCACAGGGAAACCCGTGCACGGTGTGTGTGTGTGTTGTCGATGCTGCTGTGTGTGCACTGAGCGCGGTGTGTGTGTGTGTGTGTGTGCTGAGCTCTGTGTGTATACTGTACAGTGTGATCGTGTGTGATGAGGAACTCGTGATCACCGGGTTACTGAAGGCTGTTTCTAAAAAGGTCTCCAGGTGGAAGATCCCCGCTCGTCCCCGCTCTCTCTCCTGCTCGTCCCCGCGCTCTCCCCTGCTCGTCCCCGCGCTCTCTCCCGCTCGTCCCCGCCAGCTCCATGTCCAGCAGAGGTAAGCGCTTCCCTGCGACTTCTCACCGCAGCTGCTCTGTAGCTACACACCGAAAGCCGTCTCAGTTTATATCACGTGATTCGTCTGGAGCGTTTCGTTCTCACACCGCGGAGTGTAGCAGCCTGACTGTCACCTGTCATGATAAACTCCTCCTGTTTTTGTTGAGAGATATGACAGTTACAGCATTTATGTAGATTTAAAAAAAACATTCATTTTTAAAACAGCATGAAAAAAGCTTGGGGTTTTAACTGGGTAGCAAAGCTTTTGGTCAAAGCTGGCATTTCTGCTCTCACACCCCCTTTACATCTACAGTATTATCACCTGCAGCTCAGCTTCATCATGTCAAGTCTGTCATTCCTCTTTAATAAACACTTCATGCTGATCAATGGATCTGGACCTAGAAGCACCCGTCACTGCCTGGTGAATAGATGCGGAGGGTGGATTGGCACAATATCACATCAGCATGAACACACACACACACACACACATGCACACATGCTCACTCACATCGAGGGACAATTTAGGGCCAATCCACCTTTGAGAGGAAACTTGAGAACCTGCAGAAACACCACACAGAACCTGCAAACCCAGTTGAGGTCAGGCTCAAACCGTTAAGAGTGTGCCAACACGTTGTCTTGCTCTTGCCCTGTAATTTCTTTATCCGATGCATTCACTATACGGTGTCCGCAGAATCATCTGGTAGGCATTGACACAGATTTTGTCCTCCCTTTGCTGTTTAAATAACCTCCACTCTTTTGGAAAGTCTCCCAGAGTATTTTTGAGAGTGGCTGTGGAGATTTGTGCTCATTCAATCACAAGAGCATTAGTGAAGTCGGGCAAGAAGGAAGCCTGGGTGTACAGCGTACAGTGGCTATTCTAGTTCTCTTCAATGGGGTTGAGGTCAGCATTTGGATCGCTTGAGTTCTTTCTCATCAACCATAGCGAGCTATGTGCTTATGGACCTCGCTTTGAGCACCGTCATGATGATATACAGGGTAATTTATTTGAAAGAGGCCCCAAACATTCTGTAAGAACTTTTGCTAGAAGAAGCGATCTGAACAAAACAACATGCAATGTGCTCCGCAGTTTATGGTGCTTCAAACCCGGCCCGATAAGGTAGGCGCCAGACAGCCATCACGCTCAAAGCGAGGTTTAATGCCATTACACAAAGTATTGAGGACCTCCTTTAAAGTGAATCATCCTGTGTGTAAAAAGCCCATTAGTTCCCGGAGACATGCAATGACATTACAGACAAACCCTGCATATGGATGTGTTGATCAGCTGTCCACAAACTTTTGGCCATACAGTATGTCTTAGGGTAAAAAAAAACATACTTTAAATCCCTGCCCTTTGATAGATGTCTAATTACTGTAGGTGTAAGTAACATGTAATATACAGTACAAATCTCCAGGGCTTGTCAGTGGAGTATTTTCAGAGATATATCATGGGTCATGTCTCTTGTGCACATTTCCAGCTCCTTTTAGAGTTAAACACAAATGGTCTACATTATTGTCTTAGTTTTCAGCTTGATTGTGGCCCTCCACGGCTCATAATTACTAGGTTTCAGCGCTAGGCACAAAAGCTTCAGTGTGGATATTGTTAAATTGTATAGAAGAGCATTCCATAAATACCCAGAGAATGCCCTGAGAGAAAGAGTCTGCATCTGCACAAAACTGAGGATGAGGAGCAGTGAAGGAAGAAGAGGTGACCGCCTGCATGGAACTAAATAAAGTATGACCAACATGTTGCTTTTTTGTCTTTGTTATATAGTTTTTATTATATTCTGGTAATTTACCTCATGCAAATATCTTTCTTCACTGTCCACATTCGGATTCCAGAGTTATCAGTCAGAAAGCTGTAAGACATGTTAGCCAGATATAATCTTAACATTCTCTGTCAGGGCTAGGTGGTGATTCTGCTGTTTTCTTTATTTGACCATGCTATGTGTCTGTTATGTGCTCATACTGATATACAGGGTGCAAAAACTTTGCGGTGATCAGAGAAACCCAGCTGTGGCTTGAAGAACGGTCTAGTTTCTTCCAGAAATGTTTAGATTGGACAAAGCCCCAGTTCCATACATACCTCTCTGGTGTTTAAGAGTACTTTTCAGGGACCTTTCCCAGCACCCCACAGTTTTTGGTTGCAGAAAGTCAAGGGGTCACACATGGTTCTCTTTGGCCCTGTAACCTGTGTGCACTGTTTTCAACAGCAGCTTTTTATGCACATCTTGTTAACTCCTAACTGTAATGTATCTGATTTCCCTTTATGCCTAAAATACTGTACAACTCCCTATTACCTAATAGGAACATTGAGGATTATCGGTAGTATGCACCCTTAAGTACAGTATGCGTCATTTGGACAATCCTAATTTCATGACTGGGGGCAGGGTGGCTCGGTGGTTAAGGGTTTGGACTCTGCCGGGTCACCACTGTTTGACCCTTGAGCAAGGTCCTTCACCCTATAGTGCTCGGATACGATCGGGGGTCAAGCTGGGAACCCAACTATGTAAATAACTGCCACAGAAACAGTGGATGTACAGTATATTGTTGCCCGATGTGCTGGTGGCACGTAGATGGAACCATACATCCATCTAATTTCATGACTTCATCGAATATTATTCACTTTGCACAAAAAGTAAATTATATAGTGGGAAATGTAGTAAAACTATATAGTGATATTTTGGACAAATGCATACTGTACAAATCTTTTTTTTTTTTGCAACATTTTTAGAATGTACTGAATATTTTTCCAATCACGTATCATTTTTCTCTTTTTGTTCCATTAGATCACCCTTATTTTCTCTCTCTCTCTTCCCTCAGTCTGAATTTGGATTGGTGTCACCCCACAGGGAAGCCCAGTTTAAGCTGTCATATTCACTTAGAGTGAAGATCTGAAAAATAGACCTTCCCCAAACAATAGGCATAAAGAAAGCCTTCAGGAGGGATTATTTTGGTGGTTTAATCAGCGTACATAAGGTTTCTTAATACTCAATGTTTTAGCAACACTCCCCTTTACAGTGCACAATATTTATTAATATTGACTCTTTCTCACTTCTGATTGAGCTGAACATAAAAATGTACGATGATTTATACTTGTGAGTGTATTAGTTCCAGCCGTGCCCAATTTTATAGTTGTTTAAAATATTAAAGGACAGATTTGTGAGTCGAGATGTTGACTGCTGATGTTTGAGGTCAGTGGAATTAGCATTGCTGTTGTCTGAGTTTAATCAGATGGTACTGTACCTCTTCCCATCGCTGTAGGCCTGTACTTACTTATTCTTCTCACTGCAGAATAGCTGCACAGATGGAGATGAGGAAGAAAAAAAACAGCGAGGATGCTCAGTGGTGCAGAGGCATGAGCATTTGCTCTGTTGGTGAGAGTTAATGGCTAAACTCCTTTTGGGTAAAGTGAAACTAGTGACTCATGGGCTTTGGTACAGTATATGGAGGAGGTGAGATAGTTCTCTCTTCCTCTGCTCGCTGTTTTAGGACAGTCCATGAATAGCAGCTTAAAGGAGGTGAGGGATTTTGAGGGTGTTCGGGAATGGGTATGGGATGAACATTGGTACTGTAACTATAATAAACTAATAATATGACTGTAATAAGAAGGTAAACTGGAGCTCAGGACTGACTCAGGTACCCTGGAGATGTGAGACAGCAATGCTACCTGCTGTGTCACCCAATATGAGACACTATTCCTGTTCAGTTAACTGCACTTGTACATTTTACCATTAAATAAAAATGCTAGCTTAAACACTTAAATATGTAATTTACTAAGAATTGGAAGAAAAACCCTCTGAAAATGCACCCATGGGGAAGATACGGTAAGCTCCAGTCAGGTAGACCTAAATTGTGCAAGGATTGGCAAACAGTAATGGGAAGAAAATGGGGCAAAAAAAAAACTAAAATGGATTGATTAGTTCTATTGTACAGTATGTTGGCAAGTTTAAAAAGCTAAACAACAGAAACAAGACATATAAGCGGATTCGAGCTCATTACTGCATTTGTTAACTTTTTAGCATTGCTGATCCTGAGCTCATTAATGCACTTGTTAACTGAAGATTCCACAGTTTCACCTTCAGATTTTTGAGTTTTAGTCACTTTTTCCACAGCTCATATTTTTCACCTGTCAGCGGGTGTGTTTCCTATTTCAGTGTTCCTCCTTAGACTGTTCCAAGGGTTAATGGAGATGTTTTTGAGATATGGTGTGTGCATGTGTGTATGTGTGTGAGAGAGATTTGGACCAGAATGCCAGACTCGACGGTATGACCTACTTCACACACTCAGACACTGCTATAAATGTCACTGATGATTGAGTTTTGTGGCATGAAAGCCAGAAGGGAGGAAGAATGGGATTTTTCACGGGTATTTTACAGAGCATATGTTTAAGTAATTTCACAATATCTATCTATCTATCTATCTATCTATCTATAGTCAATATGCAACCAATCCCCTTGTTCTTCTATCCAAGAGCATGATATTATATTTGTTTTATATTATTTATAGATAAACATTTAGATAAGCTATATATTTTCCTATGTACACGCAGGTGTGTGTGAGCACCGCATCCCATGTGCCATTTCAGTTCTAGCTGAGCACACACTCCTGTGTTCCCGTTGGGCTGCTGATTTTGTGTTTCTGTGCTAAAAAACTGCCGTACCGACAAACACCCATCAGCGTCAGGCTCCAGAGCTGCTTGCATGCTGAAAATAAAATGCTCTGCTTCATTTCACAGTTTATCTCACAGGGTGTTGTAATGGTTTAGGGCCACATTCTCCAGGCCGCTCTGCTCTGGTGTTCAGTTTCCATTCACTTATCTGTCCTTAGACAAGAATCCGCTTGAAGTCCTGCAGGGAGCCGGCCAGTCTTACTCTTTGGCAGTCGGACAAATTCTGCCTCAATTATTTCCTCTCTTATTGTAGAATAGACTGTGTGCAAACCTATTGACCCTTTTCCATAACAAAGAGTCCGACAGTGACCAAGAAGTAATCGCAGACTCTAGAACCATTTGACCTTTAACTTTATGGCTTCCCTGTTTTACCTAAACTGTCACTTCTTATTTATTGCTGTTCCTGTTGGGAGTGAAGTGAGAGAAAAAAAAAAATCTCTTATTTGCGTTGGCTGTGTATGTGTGCGTGAGAGACAGAGAGAAAGATAAAGAGAGAGAGAATTCTTCTTGCTCTTTGGCATCAGAGTGCATGCCCTTCATTTCTTCCCCAGCCATCTCTGTATCTCTGTTCTTTTTCTCACTGTTCTAAAAAGTACAGCTATAAAACAAAATGAATACTAAATCAGAGAAGGACATTGTGTACAGCTCAGCATACATTTGACAGGTTATAGCGGTGAGGCTGTGATGCCTTTTAGTTCAGGGTTTAAATGCTAATTTTAAAGTAAGTTCCCAGTCATCATGCTAATGTATATGGAGGGGGCCTTAAAAAGCGTGGATTTCATTCTGTTGGACCAGTATGTATTCCCATTGCCAATGGAGAGAAATGGATAGAATAAAAGACTGAAAAAAGTTTCACCAAAACAAAGTAAAAGTAGGCGATGGAGTTCGCCAACTCCCTGTCTATAATTGGGTTGATCATTATTCCAGCAGCATCACAATAAAATGCTTCCAACACTTTTGGAATGTTGTGTGTACACTGGCAAGTTTCCATTCCATGCAAATTAAAGCCAGATTCGGTTTAAAATGGCAAGACTTGTAATCTTTAATTGTGGAGCATTCTGGGGAAAAGAAAAAAAAAGACACAGTACTGCTCTGGTGACTTCTTGATAGGAACTACCGTACACAAGGTCACGACAGTAAAGGGCGTAAATTGCTGCTTAAAAAGCCTGTAAAGAAAAGAAGCCTGCAATCACATTAATTACGCTTAATCAATTAACATCTTTAAAGACTGAGCATCGGCAACAACAAACTGGACTTCTGTTCAGGTCAGTGGCCTTGTGTGTATTTCTGGCCTTGTCTATTTTATCTCCGAGTGTAGAGCTGAGGTCAGTCACCCTTCTGCTTTGGTATGTTGTACATGGACTTATTGCAGACAGTATGATTATGGACGTGGAACGATCCTATCAGTTTTAAAACAGCGAGTATTGTGCAACTATTGGTTTCATGGCTTTTTTATAGCAAGAATTTAAAGACATGAACTGCCTGGCCATAAAAATGTTGCTGATTCAGAAAAGCCAAATTACTGACCTACACCAAGCAAAGAAAACAACTAGAAAGATATGCAATGACTGCAATTGGGTTTAAAAAAAACTGGCTAGCATTTTATTAAAACCTGGAGAGATTATGGAATGATTGTGAGATTATGGAAAGATTAGTGAATGGAATGTGGTGAGAGAAAATACGTGAATGGAGATCACCTAAACGCATGGTGACAATGCATCATAATATATCAACAGTAGAAATCAAAGCTATGTTTATCAGGGACCAGACTGAACAGGGGAGTACTCAGGTAATCAGGCCGAAGACCACGGAAAACCTTGGGTAGAGTTATGACCTGGATGTACTGGGTAGATTGTGCAGGCTCGTGACAATGTTTAATACGAGGGTGAGTCAAAAATGATCTTAACAGAGCTTTCCGTTTTAGGCTACTGTCTCCCCAGTCACTCCAGTGCAGGTGTGAACGTGTTACATAGGTTCATTTGTAACTGCGATGTGAGCAAAAATGGATGCCCCTATTGTGATTTGCACGAAAGAAGAGCAGTGTGCAGTGATTAGTTTCTGGTGGTATGAGGGTGTACCTGGTGCCGTTATTTAACAAAGACTTTGTGGAGAAAGTATGAAGAAATAGTTTGAAGGTCGCACAAGTGTTATCCATCAAGAAGGAGCCAGACATCACATCCGCACACATTTGGGAGGTGATAACTATGCTTGAGGATTCTTATCATTAGAAAAACCTTGACCAACCTGGATGGCACGTGGGATATGTTTTAAGGAAAAAGGCCAGAACTCTGCAGCTGTGTTATGAGTAATTTCCAGGCCAGAAAAAATTCAAGCAGAAACCAGAAATGAGGAACTCTATTTGATGACAAAACAACAAATCACTGTTTCTCTTATATATCTTATATCTTTATAACATGTATAAATGTTACACGGTAATAAACATATGTCTATTACTCTCAAAAACAGAAATGCCTCTACATCACATTCTTCTTTAAGTGGCGGCAGTGTAATAAACAGAATAGTACACGAGTTCATTAGCACAGAAAACACAGGTTAAGCACAGGTGAGTAGACCCGCAATAGACCCTAGAGTTTTATTGAGTTGTGTGTGTAAGGCATGTGGCGGTGAGGCTGTGGCAACACACAGTTCTTACATAAGAGGCAATGAGTTACAAAGAGGGTTGGAAGGCACTGGGTCAAAGAAAAGGATCCGACTGTGCTCTAGGGACGAGACCTTGCTGCTGGCTGACGTTCACTTGAATGCCTTTGTGGTTAAAGTGTTACTAACTTAGAGATATTCTCTCTAACACACACACCCACACACACACACAGAGAGCTCATTTCTACTGCTGACTGATTGCCTAATAGATCACTTATAAAACTGGCCCTTAACCCAACACTGTTAATCCTCTTTGGTTTAGGGAGAGTCACCATGAACATTTACTCTACAGTCACAGTAACAAGCCAAACTCACTCCTGTCACTTGCAGTTTGTCTCCTGTGGGCGTGTAGTGACCTCTAATGTTGTCTTTTGTGGATGTGAACTGCTTAATGTTCCAGAGAAAAACAGTCGTAGGTAGATAAAGCTTCTAAAACTAGGGAGAAAACACTAGTTTAACACACATACTGCAGTTAAATTGGTGGTTTAATTGTCATGTGATATGTTAGGCTTCATGCTAGCTTAGTTGGCAGATTAGCAAAGCTGCTAACTATATTATCCACATATTCTACTCTCTCTGTAAGCACCAACAATTTCTCATACTTCCTTCCAAACTTTATTTTTCTTCATTACATTTAATGGCCATACACATTATATGAGGTGTATAGACTGTATTGTCATAAGTAGGGATGCACCGAAATTTCGGCCGCCGAAAATTTTCGGCCGAAATAGCATTATCGGTTTCGGCCGAAACGGAAGAAAGCGCCGAAAATAAAAGCCGAAATTGTCGCCACGCCTCTCCCATCCTCCCGTCTCGTTCGCGCTGTCATTATGCATGAAACACGGAGTATGTCGGCGGTTTGGAAGCACTTGGAAGCAGGTTTTGTTATTGTTAAACAGCCTTATTACTGTTATTTATTATCAATAAAAGTTTGATTGCTTAATTAATTTGTAGTTTTTTTAATACAAACAAAAAGAAAATATTTTAAACATGTTTTTTAATGAAGCCATTTTCGGTTTCGGTATCAGTTTTCGGCCAAGTGCATCCAAAAATTTCGGTTTCGTTTTCGGCCCAGAATTTTCATTTCGGTGCATCCCTAGTCATAAGTATTCGCTCGCCTGCCTTCACTTGCATATGAACTTGAGTGACATCCGATTCTTAATCCATAGGGTTTAATATGATGTTGGCTCAGCCTTTGCAGCTATAACAGCTTTAACTCTTCTGGGAAAGGCCTTTCACAAGGTTTAGGATGTGTTTATGGGGTTTTTTGACCATTCTTCCAGAAGCACATTTGTGAGGTCAGACACTGATATTGGGCGCAGTCTCGGCTCTAATTCATCCCAAACCCTATGGATTTAGAATTGGATCTTACTTAAGTTTATTTGCAGGTGAAGGCAGATAAGTGAATACTTTTGGCAATATAGTGTTTGTGTATATATTCTTATCATTAATTTATATATACAGTACATGACAGGGTAAGATTAAAAGATTAAAGCACAGGTTTTGCTTGTGAAATAGTTTAAAGAAACAGTTTTAAGAGGTGTGTGAGTAAATGTCAGACCACACAAGTCCTAGGTTTTTGTCTGTAGGATGATTTGAGATGTTTCTTTACAAAGTGTATTAATTGTCGTTTATTGTGCTGTAATTTGGTGTTGAAATGTTGTGTACTTTCGAAGGCATAGCATTAGACATAATTTCCCTAAAGGTCCATAGTAATACTAGATTCTTCCATGGTAATTGTATGGTAATAATATCTAGACCCTTTTCTGTTCTGGCACCTAAGTGGTGGCATTCCTCTAGATGTCCGTACAGCTGAATCCATGGCAATCTTTAAATGAAAAAAAAAAAAAAAACTTCCCAACAGAAGCCTACTAACCCAGTGTAAGTATCTACTGTATCTGAGGATGAAAACTACAAATCACTTTTTTAAGTCGCTTTGCATAAGAGCATGTACCAAATGTCCAAAAGAAAATGGAAATAGAAATGAAATACTATATGGTACAATAAGGATAAGAATCATCAGTATCATGATTTAAATAAAATATTCTACTTCAATGTATATTATTGTAACTACATATTGTACCGTACAGAGTCAGTCAAAAAATAGTTTGAGTATTTGGTAATAGTTAAGTTTGTGGTTGTAACATGGCAAAATGTATGTAACAAGGCACTGTATGTGAATTGCCACACAAAAGAATCGGAATATATCATTGAATTTTTCCCCCACTTAGTATTATATCCATTATACCAACTTTGCAGTATAAGCTAAACACCTATTTGCACAATTTTAAACGAGACCGGTGAGAACCATAACACAGTTTGGTTGGATGCTGGTGTCTCCTTCAACATCAAAGTTTCTGTTTTTATTAATTTTTATTTTTTATAAAGGTTATCTATTCCATAAACAAGTATTTTGCTACCAGGCAAAATTGCTAGCATATGTTATGGGTTATGGGGTACACGTCTAGTTCAGTAGGGGTCTAAATTTTTAATTTGAACCAGGCTTACACAAAATGCATGAGAAAAAAAAATGTGGAAAAAATGACAACATTATGAAAGAATTTTGTTGAGATTTTCCCAGCTCTAAAGCATAGCAGGGCTCCCGGTGTGTATTGGTGGAGCTGTTAAATTATGGGTGCAGGCAGGATGTTTTGTTCTCTAGAGTGAAAACAGTTTGTATTTACTTTATAAGAATTAGGAAACTCTGTCCTAAATTGCACATCATATGCTTTTTCTCTGCTTTTGGTGTGTGTAGATGCACATATGTTGACCTCAGTACGGATTCGGTGCTCCATCAGCTACTCTGCAATTCTTGATGAGCAAATTGAATTCGTTCCCTTATGTTCAAACCCTGTACTGTACATGTGTTGGGAGTTCACATCTGTGTTTGTGAGTGTGTGGAGGGGTTATTTTCTGTGTGTGCACAGTAAATCCAAATTTGCTCGGTCTACTTGAAAGTTTTTTGGAAACATCTTGGACTTATACCTCAATATTTTAAATTAAAATTTATTAGTACCCTCAGGTGGCCCCGAATAGATGTGTGTTTTTGCACAAAATTTTGAGTATATATTAACAAGGAACCAACAAGGAACCAGACATGACATAAAGTTGTCAAACAAAATAAAAACATTCATTCATTTAACATACTGCTTATCCTATATACGTAGGGTCACACGGGAGTCTGGAGCCAGGGTACAAGGTGGGGAGAGATGGTGTACCAACTCATCTCAGGGCACAAGTGCACACTTCCTTACACACCCAACTATGCACGAAGGGCAATCTGGTAAGACCCTTCAGCCTCCAGTGCATTGGGAATCCCCCCCCACCCCCCCACCCCCCCATACACACAACCCAAATACACACAAAAGAAATACATTTTTGAATTAACATTAAAAATGTGTCAAGCAGTCAAGGGATTTCGAGTAAACAGTCTTGAACATTTGTGTAGACTGCATACTAGGTTTGTGTCACAGGAAAAATGGGATTGTGAGAGACATGGTATGGGAATCTCACCATTCACGCCTCTGAATAAGCAGATTGGGGAGAAAGGGAGTTAGTGCAAGGTATCTGAATGACGCAAGCTCCTTGCTCTAGATTTCTCAACATAGATGAATGTTTTCTCTCTCTCTCTCTCTCAGTCTGTCTGTCTCATTTTCTCTCGCATACTCCCTCGACTCGTGGCCTTTTACCACGCAACATTCTTGTTGATTTAAATTCCGTTAGACATTCTGTGAATTGGGTCATGTTTTCAGAGAAAAAAAACACATACAGTAGAGATTTTAGATATTATCCTTGGAATATGACTATTTGGCAGTGTGGTGTGTCTGAATTAAATATATTTGAACATGCTTGTCAGACAGAGCTTGTACAATATGAGATGCTTTAAATGCTGTGCTGCAATTACTAGTGCATTATTTAATTAAATCTAAATGAGCATTATTTATTTATATATATTTTATTTATTTATTTTTTAGACATATAATTATCACAAAATTTTAAAGATACTTTGGAAAATGTGCTATTCACAATTTGCCATGCAACAGTTTTAATTTGCTATTAATATATATATTTGGTTTGTTCTATTTACAAATTTCTGACCCAGAAGTAGCCTCAGCCCGAACAAATCCAGACGTGTCCTGTGTCTCATCTTTACAAGGCTGCCGTGAGAAATTGGTCATTTTAAGAGAAGGTTTTGGTAAAGAAGAAATGAATGTCTTTTGGCAATGGATGGCATTTTTCTCTCATAAATAGCTTTTTAATTTATATATCACTCACTCACTCATTTACATTTACGCATTTGGCAGACGCCTTTGTTCAGAGCGACCTACATTTTTATCTCATTATACATCTGAACAGTAGCACTCCTGCACTCACTCATCGTCTATGCTGCTTTATCATGGATACTTTGTTGTGGAAGGCCTGGAGCTTATCCCAGGAGGCTTAGGATACACCCCGGACAGGGTGCCAATGCATCGCAGGGCACACACACGTACACACACTCACATACTCATTCACACACTACAGGCAATTTGGGAAGGCAAATCAGCCTGATTTGCATCTCTTTGAACTGTGGGAGAAAAACAAAGTACCCTGAGGAAACCCACCAAGAGAACATGCAAACACAGAGGTGCAAGATGACCACTATGCCACAGTGAATTCAATTAATTGATCCTACATAACTGTCACAGCTAAAATGTCCTATGCCTCAATGTGGTTCCATAACAAATATTTACCTGTTAACAAGTGTGATTTTGCCTTATATAACTTCCCACAAGAGAAACTTGGACGGATTTGGAGAGCTTACGGAGATACTGTAATTATGTAGTAATAAATATTAGGTACTGTATGGCTAAAACACATAGCTTTAATATTGGTACTGTGTCCAAAATTAAAATAATGGTCTATGCATGACCATGTCTATCAATCACCACTAGGGGGCATGACATTAGTCTATTGAAGGGTGTTGCTCCAGTCTGTCTTATACATATCTAAGTCTGGATCAGACGAGATTAGAGATTGAAAGGATCATCGCCTTTTTCATCCTTTCTCGTCCTGACTGAACAGTCAACTTGAAGAAAGAGCAAAAGGATTTTCAGAGTAGAAAGAAGAATTGAGACATTAAAGGCATCCCATAAAAAAACAATTAGAACTGTCTGTCCTGGTGTGGAATTTTAAACACACTGCAGCAGACATGTGCTATAATGTAAAGAGCTTGCAGTATGTTCGATGATGTTATATACTGTAACTGTAATTTGCTCATCATTATCATGTGTAAACAATAAACACTGACCTGCGGTAATGGACTTGAGACCAGAGTCATGTATGTACAGCAGTTACAGTACGTGCAGGACTTGATGGCACAGCGGAAGCATGGTTTATCAAACCTGTGCTAGCTGTTTGTTTGTTGACCATGCAGATATTGAAATTATAATTCATGATGATTTCCCACCAGCACTATGTTAGTGCTGGTCCCAGTGTCAGGACCTAATCTCAAGCTGTTTTTTAGTGCAAAAAAAGCTGGTTATCTGCTTCTACACCAAATTCCGCTAAACCTGGAACCAAAAACTGTTATGTAAGGGGCTTGGCTAGTACAAATATTATTTTCATGAAATCTTGGGGAAAGTAAAAGGCATGTACAGTAGAATCCAAAAGAAGCAGGAGTGATGCATTAGATATGAGATATTTCACTTAAAAATCTGTGGAGAGAATAATTATTCTACTGGCCAATGAAGCCTAATAAAAGGTATGCTGTTATTCATCCTTTTTCTTTTAGTTTCCTTTTAGAATCATTTGATCCTAATATTTAATTTGGCACAGATTATAGAACGGTTGTTCTTCCTGGTGCAACCCTCCCCATTTTATCCGGGCATGGGACTTGCCCTGAGAGTGCACTGACTCGTGCACCGGTGTGGCTCGGATTACCCCTCTATTAATCTGATCCCAGTCTTCCGTAAGAAAGGTAGAGATTCTCCCACTGTACTAGTGCAGCTAGGATAGGTTTTTTCATACTGCTTAACATAAGTCCAGCACAACTTACAAAAACAAATATCTAACACAATAAAAATCTGTATCCATCATTTCTCATGTAATTAATGTCTCTGATAAACAGAGTGCTCTGTGCTGTTTACAGATGACATGAGATTTAATGGTGAAATATGTTCTCAGGTAAAACTGCGTGAGTATTATTATTTTTACACTGTTCCTTAGGAAACTCCCACATATGGTTATGTAACGGTTTGGTTCTAATACTTGTGGACCAACCCTAAAGTAGGTTCATTGGTTCTCCTGTGAGTGGAAATGATGGTGCTTGGATGAGCCATATAATGCTGAGTGCATTTCAAATGACAAATTAATAATGAATTCTGCCTGCATGTTATATTGATCCCAGCACTAAACATATTTCATGCTTTCAGCTGAGATTTTTTTAGTTTATGTCTTGCCACTGAGTGCCAAAATAACATGCATGTTTTTAGGAATGTTAACTTAAGTAAGCTAGAACTAAATAGCAAATTGTGTGTGTGTGTGTGTGTGTGTGTGTGTGTGTGTGTGTGTGTGTGCAAGCACAAGGATTCATCACCTATCCTTTAAATAACTCTCATACTTTTGTGTTTGTTTGACCTTATGTGTCAGGGACTCTACGTGTGGGGCTGATTGGTACTGGATTTTTTCCAATGCTTGTGCGCTGTGGTCAGAACCTAAATTACTCAACATATTAAAATGTCAAGAAGGCACAGGACTCACAGTCACCTCTATTCTGTGTGGCATTTCAGTCATCTTTATTTAACTGGCCATCCAATCTGTGTGTGGTTGTGTGTGTCTGTTTTAGCAATCATCCAGACAATTTTAAATGTATACAAGTAATAAATGAAGGTGGTTGCATCAGTGGCGTTATCTTAGAGATGGTTAACCATATATTATTTCAATATTTTACAAGTGTATTCAGAACATTTACAGCCTTTATACTGTACCTTTACGTTGTTATTTGTTTGTATCTAAACTGGACGCTTGTGAAGGACAGAGCTAATAGGACCTCATGTTGCCTTATAATGTATATGGTCTCACCTTGTGGGAAGACTGAGAAAAGGATAGCCTAATAGAGATGTTGGGTAAAATTATTCAGTTATGAATTGTGATTTTTTTTTTTGTGTATCTGCACACTCGAAAACTCAATTTTTAAACGATTCATTACATTCATAATAGAGATGCATCCATTGATCTACCAGTGACCGAGATTAGCTGTTTTTCAACTTGATCAGTCATGACTGATCACAGTAGACATCTGAACCGATTCTGTGCAGCGTGCACAAGCTTCTGAGTAGTGCAATAGAACTCTTTTTTTGCCTGTGATATAAAATCTGATGGCCCATTTTCTCCAAATTGTGCAAGCGAATTTAAGTCCTTTGTCCTATTTGCACAGGATTTGTATCTTCTGGGGTCCTCGTGTGATTTAGAAATTAATCTGAATTTCGTCTGGTACATTAGCACAAGATAAATCGAAGCCTACGACTCAAATTTACTCAAATTTATTGCCTTATCTAGTGGATATGATGTCAAGATAAAAACACCTGTTATTACAGGTCTAGCTATATGATATCAACAGAAGAGTGTTCCTCGCTGCATGCTGCTAAACGTCATCCAGCTTCATATAATCACTTTTTTTTTTGCTTTCGCTCGTCTGACGCCTTTCAGCCATTGTTGTATGGTGTATAACGATATGACCCAGCACCCAAAAGTATTTTAAAGCACTCCAACGCAGCCTCTATTTTTCTCGGAAGATGGATAAAAAGGTGCACAGGAAACAAAAACCTTAAAAAAAATTTACAGTATATACATCCTGGCCAACTCACAGACATGCTGATTTGCAGGGGACTACTATTATAATCGATATTATAATAATATTATTTTAATACTAATATTATCACAAGACCAAAAAAATTTGTAAAATACATTTCATCAAAACAGGCATGTCATGTTGGGAACAGCTAATCAAGAAACCAGCCAAAAATATTCCCACACTGGGTTTTCCAGTCTGGATTATTTGAGGATGAGGTGTGTGTGTGTGTGTGTGTGTTGTATGCGCCCCTGTGTTCAGTTGTTGTACCATTTCCTGTACTAGGTGAAACAGATATTACACAAATCCTGCTGAGGAAACTATTATTATAAGAGCGGATTAATGAGCCAGATAAATAAGGTCTCTAGCTGATTTTTAACATTAGTACATGTCATCTGAGCTTTGCTGAAGGAAGGTTTTTATGATTTATGCATCTATGATCTGGGGCCCTGCACAAATCATCCTCACATAAAAAAGTCAGGGAAGTTGTACAAGCAGCTCAACCATAACACTTAATGACCAGGGTCAAGGTGGTGGTCTTGGTGAAATTCCAGGTTATATGTGGATACCTGCTGATGTAGTTTAGGATTCATCTGCAGATAAATACAGTTTTTCCTGAAAACATAATTACCTTTTTTAATTGTCAAAATTAACCATATACTGGAACTGTTGCTATGTTTAATCTGGGTTTATTAGGATTTTGTTTTTGTTTTAAAGATGTAAAAGAAAATAAATGACCTGCTTTTTTAAAAAGTGTTTAGTCTGTCCAAATCTTTTACCTCAGAACACAGTGTTTATGTTTCCCAACATGGCTGAAGACATGGCAGTTCAGTTAGCTGTCAGTGATAGCAGGAGTTATAACACTGTAATTAAAAAAACAACAACTTATTTTGCAATTCATAAGGAAATTGTTGGCATTCCTGACAATTTTGTCCTATAATTCTACCTTTCCATTGTCTTTGTAAGAGACTTAGCGCTGCATTCAAGCTAGCTAACATGCTTCCCTTTATTTTTTGCTTTAGCTTGGCTTGACTTTTCCAAAGGCTCTTATCAACTCTCACTTATCACTCTAACCACTTAAACAGAATTTATATTTTTTGTTTGACTGGAATTTTTTTTTTTATTAAAGTTTTTATTAAATCTTTGGTCAAAACCTCAAATAAGAAAAAGATTTTGTTTATAAATTCCTCAGAACTCTTCAAAAATATCTTTACGTTTCTTACATTGATGGACCCAAAGCCAGTCCCAGAAAGTTTCTGTCTGTCTGTCTGTCTGTAGGTCTTTATGTCTGTCCAGACAGATTTTGTGAAGTGAAGTTATGAGCAGTTATGTGCCAGATTATGTCACAGCATCTAGCTCCTTTTTTCTAATTTAGTGCTTTTCCTTCAAGGTTTGCATGACTATACACGTCAGTCATCAGAGCCGATCCATGCGGTAGTTTACTGTGTATACAGTAGTTTAACCTATACAATAAGTAATATCAAAATGTTCAGTAAAAGCGATGTCAAACACTTATGCGTCCCGTGTTTTCAACAGGTATTAATGCTAGGACAGTAAGTCTGTAATAATAATAATAATAGTAAATTCCTTTGGTTTAAGGCGGCACGGTGGTGTAGTGGTTAGCACTGTCGCCTTGCATTTCCAGGGCCCGAGTTTGATTCCTGGCTAGAGATTCCCGTCTCTGTGTGCATGGAGTTTGCATGTTCTTCCCGTGCTTGGTGGGTTTCCTCCAGGTACTCTGGTTTCCTCCCATAGTCCAAAATCCTGCAGATTAGGCTAATTGCTGTTCCTAAAACAGCCCGTAGTGTTTCAATGACTGTGTAAGTGTACCCCGCCTCATGCCCTAAGCCTCCTGGGATAGGCTCGGTATAGACGATGAATAAGGGAGTTCTCTGGTTCATGTAAATCTCAGACAACCAGCAGAGAATGCCAAATTTATGGTTTAGTCTAGACTATTATTGATATGATTGATTTAAGGATCAAGTTGTAAAGAAAATTACATTACAGACTGTTTTGTAATTATCTTAAAGAGGTCCCTAATGAAAGCTTAGACTGGGTTAAGTGTCTTTCCCAGAGGAGTGATGCTTGTGTTGTTGTACTTGGACACCAAGTCATCAGTCATGACTCGAGCTGGCCCATGTGCTTTGTAGCCCCTTCTGGGAAGATAGTCACTAAAAATACATTAGCCCTAAACTGCTTATAGTATCCAGAAATGAGCTCAGGGTAACATCTAAGAGCCAATAAAAGTAGCATCCTTTGACGTACGAGGAGAAGCACTAAATCTACATCATGAACTAAGCACATTTAGCGCACTGGTTTACTGATGTGTATTCGAGTTTTGTGTGTTTTTCCCGTACACACAAATTTAATCTGCATCATTGTGTAAAAGATCTCACTATTCCCAACCTGAGCTTTCTGGGCAAGATGTGCAGCTCCAGCCACAGCAATGACACTGTTAATTAAGACCTGGTCACATGTAAGAACTGTCACAGAGGATGGGAACGTGGTCAAGGTGCTCTACCTCACTCGTAAACAGTCAATGACGGAACAAATGCCTTTCATTGACTAAAGCACGTTTGTGATCCTGGTGAAGAGCCTGGTAAGAAAGCTTATATATGGAAAATTAGGAGAAATATCCACAAAAGATATTAGTGTTGTATATGCAGTATACTGTATATGGAGAGAATAGTCAGTTTATGCTCCAGGAGTATCTCCAGAAGTAGTTCTGGCTTTGTTTACTTGGTCATGCAGGCAAAATTTAAGTTGTGATCTGTGTGTAATATTAATATTATAATTTGAATATTCCACTTTTTTCCCCTTTACATTATCTGCACATTTTTTGGTGCTGTTCATTCAACACAAAAAAGCATGGTTTCACCAAATTAATGGATGTTATTTTATCCATATTCATATCCATTATTTTACTTTTTGTTAGCAGTTCCATTACAGATTAAGTCAGTTTAAACAGGCAATATTATATTATTCTTAGTTTATTTCTAATTGTTTGATTATGTATGGGGGATTTAAGTAGCCTTTAAAAGATTCTTTTAAACACAACACACTTTTTGTATTAATTCTGTTCAACTCAATGTAAAAAGTTTTGATTGAAATGTACCCGAAAAGCCATGTTACCTTTTTTTAAGTCAGCATATTTGAAATTACACAAGAAAAGATAAAAATAACTCTTTCAGCTTTATTTAATCGCTTTGTGATGAAGAAGAGCTCTGTATTATATCATGTCAGCAGATGTGTGTGGGAAATGCGGTCTTCGTCATAACAGCTGATGTGGTTGTTTTGCGTGTGTTTGTGTGGTAGATGCATCATGCCATAGAGATTATGCTGCATATGCTTCATAATATCTTTTGAGATGGGGGTGGGTGTCACCTGCTGTTTTTAGCTCTGCTATAGTGGCCACATTCAGGATGGAATCTGATTATTAATATGCTGTGCTTTGATTTTATATATTTGTTGGTGTTTTATGGGCAAAGTAAAATCTAATAACAAACATTGATGATGATGCCTTCATACACTTGCTCAAATACTTAATTAACTTTTTGAGCTGCCAATCCACTAACTGGTTTGTTTTGGGGGGTTGGAGGAAATGCACACACACACACACACACACATGGAGAACATCTGAATCTCTGACCTAACAGCAACCCAAGCCCAAGATGCTGAAGCTGTGAAGCAGCAATGCATTGAAATACACTTTATATTTCAATACTGCCGAAACAGTATCACATACAAAAATCCTTCCTTTCTGAGTCTGCAGTTCAATTTCTCTGCTAGCTTTTCTAATAAAATCTTTTTAAAAACAATTTCAGGAGCCATAGCCCAGTGGAGCTTTGTAGTGTACACCTCCATGTGACAGATGATTTCAGCACTGCAGTGCCTCTCAGTCTCTCCCACGTGGATGCACAGGCCTGTGTTGTTACTGTTACTGACACATGCACTTCACTGAAGCACGCTCATAGAATAGAACCAGCACATTAATGCGCTTATATTTCCATTCAACCAATCAATCATTCACCAGCAGAGCAGAGCCACTGCTCCCGTCACGCATGACTAAGTCTTACTTTTAAACTAGACCCCCTGATACTGTGTAAGACAGTTCATGATTTCACTTTAATAACATGCACTGTTTCTGTTTTCCTCAGGCTGTATCACTGAGTTCATGATTACTGTCACTGAAATCTAAGAGAAGAAATCCTAATCTGCTAAGTCGTGCAGCAAGAAGCCTGTGTAGTGAAGGTAGTTGTTTATCTTTTTCAGGCGTCTCTTCTTTAAGGTGTATTTCATGGCAAAAGAAACAATGTCAATTTTTTCCCTTCCCTTCATCTCCTCTATTGTAAATGTGTATACCGTATACAGGAAGCAGGGAAGCCTCAAATAAAGACACAACATTGCACTGACATACAGTATAACCTGAATAGCCACATATGAGGACATGGCGTTTTCTCCCAAACACATTCTTTATATATGGTTGTGCGATCCTCATTTGAGGACTGTTTGGTACGATTCTTTTGCCTTCTGTTTGAGGACATTAAGTTTATACTGATCAGGAGCTGGTAAACAGAAGCAGTCAGGAGAAAATGCCATGTACACAAAGGTACATAATAAGTCAACGTCAAACCGAGGAGGTTTATATAAATATATAATAATGTCTGTTAAAGACTTTTTCACAGGCATAAACTGGGCATATACTATATAGACTTCAGTCACTGTGCATTAGCTCTCACTTTCTGCAATAGTGATACATCCCTTTTCTACTGACCAGGTGTGGGGGCTGATGCGGTTTCTGGATACCAGCACTACTGTAGCTTGCGTTTTCTCTAGTTTGAGGGCAGAGTACATGCAAACTGTAATAACATCTGAGAAGAATTTTACCTAGTGAAGCTATAATTTATCTGCATTTGCCTGTTTGTTATTGAGTGTAGCAGGACAAATTTAGTGGCTTGGTGGTTAGCATTGTCACTTTTTCTATGTTTATCAATATAAAACAAATATATATATATCAGTATATAGTCCATCCATCTAGGAACCTCTGTAGTCTAAATAGGGACTGTGGAGGCCAATGGTGATTACCATTGTATTCAGTCCCATTTTACGACCGTGGTAATCTGCATGTCTTTGGACTGTGAGAGGAAACTGGAGTACTCAGAAACCCACCAAGCGCAGTGAGAACATGCAAACTCCATGCACACTGACCCCAGGCGTATATCGAAACCAGACCCAGGAGGTGCAAGGCAACAGTGCTAACCACTAAGCCACTGTGGCAATATTAGGGAACATGTCTGTTAGTTTTCATCATTTAATGGAAATCATATAACATACTAACAGATGCATAATTAATTGGTTTAATGTTTCCCATTAGTCATTTCTCTTTCTATGTTTCCATGTTGGATCTTCTGGTTATTATTGAATACCATCAAAACTAATATGGCCTTCTTCAGTCGGTAGATGATAACCATCAGAAAGTAAAAAACTTTAAAAATACATTTAAATCTATTATGTCATGGCCCTGAAAGTAGTTCTGGCTATAAAGTGAAATGATATGAAATCCTATGGAATGTCTCCTGTCATCCATTCAACTATACACAGTTAAAATAGTGTAGTGTAACTGTCATGCAACCGTAAATTGTAATTATCAGCAACTCACTGTGGTGTAAGTAAAATTACACACTCCAGACTGTGCAGTTATATAAAAATTATCTGCTCTATGACGTGCTGTTTCACACCATCCCAACATGTATTTCTTTGTATATAACAGCATTGACCAGGAATCATGTGTTCTTCCTTCCAACAGAACCAATAGAGAGCTTTAATGGTTTGTAATGAGTTTTTCAGCAGGTATATGTTGGCATTAAAGGTCAGCCAATTCAGGCATCTGGTGTATAAACAGTGCAGGAACCCTGGAGGTGCGAAGCGACAACGCTCGCTAAATTTGTAACCTCCAGTGTCCTAGGCTCCAAAACCATTGTGATCCAATTTGTAGAAAAATAAATAATTAAACCCCTATCCTTTCCACCTGTTTCTTTTTTTAAATTAGCAGTCCTGAAAAGAGGTATCATGTAGACATCATTGCCATGTCATTCAAGCGCTGAAGCGCTGAAGCAATTCTGCCAACTCAATGATATCACTATCACTGGCATGATGTAGAAGACTTCAGATCAGCTACAGGCTCTGGATTTAGCACAGTGGAAAAGGATTTATAGTAACAGACATGTAGAGAACAGAGGTTTAACCCATGTCCACTGATCATAATCACCGATCACTGTTCATAATTCCTTATTCCCTCAGCACACAATTCCCCCTTAGAGAAACGTCTCAGCGGCCGGGAATTAATAACACCTCTCAATCGACATGCAAACTCAATTGTACAGCCAGTAATCCTATAATCTACTGCCACGGTGCCACAATAGACCAGACCAGGCACTGGCAGGCTCTGAAAAACTTCTCAGTATATCACTATAAAACAGATGGCCCTATGTATTGAAATATGATTATTCTTTGTGAGGGAATATGCGCATAATCCAACTGGCAGAACTGTTGGAGTGGTGATTGTTTGGTAGAAAAGTGTGTAAGAGCTGCCGGGGCACATGGTTTAAGGATAAAGACAGTAGTCCGTGTGCAGAGGATGTATGTAAAGCAAACTAGAAGCTGCGCTGAACAATGAGGGAAAAAAGATCAGCTGAGAGAGGGACAGAATAAGGCAGAGTAAGAGAGAGAGAGAGGCAGTGAATATAACACAGAGTCACATGTGCTGCACTGCCCTCCCCTCTCGGTCCTTTTGAAGAATTTAAGGTGGTGTCTCTAACTGGGAGGGATTATGACTATGGAATCTGCATTTGTCACACAGCAGCTGCAACCTGGTTATTTCAGCACAGCGACGGCAGAGTCCTCAAACACGCACGCACACACTCCCACACACACACACACACACGGGCAGAAAAGGGGAAGGCTCAAAAACGGAGACCAAATGAGCAGTCACACAGTGCCGACTGGCTGCCTAGTTTGACAGGACTAGCACTCTCTCTCTCTCCCTCTCTCTCTCTTTCTCCCTCTCTCCCTCTCTCTCTCTGTGTCTCTCTCTCTCTCCTTTGGACTAAGAGGTAGCGAGTGCTGGAAGACCCAGTGAAGGCAGACAGCAGCAACAGCAGCAGAAGCGTCTCTTCCCTCTCAAGCCCCAGAAGGAGCCAATGGTCATGGTGAAGGAGAAAGGTAGTTGTCATGGTGTTCACATCAGTTTTGTAGTATGTGTTGGTGCAGTAGATACTTCCTGTCTGAGGAGAGTGGGTGTGTTTATGGTGCTTGCAGATAGGATGCTGGTATATGAGAGAGAGCGTATGGATACACATGTCTTTAATGCGGTTGCTTTTATAGAGATTATTGTTTTTTTTATATGAGTTATTATATTTTTTTTGACCATCAATATGACCATCACGTCTATAATTGTGTCTTGGTATCAACTGGTATCAAAATTCACAGCCGAGAAAGGTGTACCACGAAGTGAGTGTGCGGGCGGTTTGCCATGTGTATATGTATGTATGTATGTATGTATGTTTGTATGTATGTATACTAAAGTGTATGCTGGGCGCTTTACAACCACATGCGTGTGTCTGTCAGTGTGGACCAGTAAAAATCTCTGGTGTGTGAAATTGCACTGGCAAATACAATAGAAACAGCTGTTAAGTACCTAATGCCCCTTTTACAAATGCCTCTTTTTTCACAACAGCTGATTTAAACAACGTAACTGTAAGAAGCACAGCTTTACATGTAGGAGGAGGGCTATTTCTAGCAAAAATGTTGTCTAAGGGTATTTAAGAATTGAATAGCTTTGAATTATTTACAAAATGCCCACAGGGGTTCTGAGTACGACAAACGTTTGGGATGCAATTCTGAGAGAAACGCAACGTTCACCATACAGCGTTCCTGGCATGGCTAGATGATGGAAGCAGTTAGGATGCAGGGCGGATTTTGAAGGTACACCGCACCAAATGGGATGATTCAGGAATACTTCAAAAGTAGATCATGAGTCACAAAAAGCCCCTAAATGATTTGTGTGTGTGTGTGTGTGTGTGTGTGTATGTTTGTGAGAGAGAGAGCGAGAGAGAGAGAGAGAGACTCAATAATGTATTTAGCCCATCATGGTATCCATGGCAACCATGCAATGAGTGGTCGGCTGTGAGAGTATACTACATATGTGAATCATAGCCAAAAAATCATACCTAATACACAAACAAATACCTGGAGACCATCAGACACACGTTCTTTAGACACATTGAACAAACATACATGTATTTTAGCTTAACACACATTTGTTCTTACAACTGTACATGGCTTTGGCAACAACATGATACAAACCTGTATGAACATTAGTATTCAAGGCATGTCGTGCATGGATAAAAGGTATACGTTACGATATATAGACATAGAGTAGATATGAGGTAGAATTCAGTAAAACATATTTACCGCAAGCTTGATCTTGATCATCAAGCCTTTTTTAAGCTGAAAAAAAAAGCTAAAAAAGTCAAGCTTATGCTCCCATATCAGGTCCATACATTTGGCCTTACATACTCTCTAGAAGCTTCCAGACGCCACAGACTCTTGTGATATCAGAGTGCACAGTGGAGGACATTTGGACTCCTGTCAAAGACACAGTGCTGATAATTGAGCATGTGTGCCACCAGGGATAAAACTGCAGCTCTCAACAGTGCAGTGCTGTTTCATGACTTTATGAGAGGGTAAAAAAAAAAACTGTCTGCCGTTCAGATATGTAGTTAAGGCCTTGTTAAAGACAAACTGAGACCTAGGCTCAGAGTGCTGTTTCTGCTATACATGTGCCAGTGTTTGAATAGTGAGATGACTCTTGTCCTTTATGCTTTAGGGTCACAGTGTTTAATCCTCTCACAGAGCAAACTAGGCTGGCTGTCTACCGCTTTAATTGGATTATTCTGTAGATTTTTTTTAACTGTCACTACATAGGGTAAATCTCCACTTTTACCATCTTGAGCTGGACAAAGCCAAAAAAAAGTCCAGGATATAAGTGAAATTCTACCATTGTACATATTTGTCCATCTGGACATGAGGTAAAGTGTTCAAAACTGGGAATTTTCTTTGTGTAATAAGTTCATGTGTACAGGTTATTATAGGGTCAATAGATGTTCATTACATGAGAACATGGTCTCATTGTCCAGTGCTGCAGATTAGCCTAGAATACATTAACAACTGTATTTATGCTTGTCTTTTTTTTTTTTTCTTTTTTTAACAGTTAAAAACCCTCTTCCCTCTTTTTTTCTTCCGTAGATGATAAAAGACCCATATCCATTTTATACTCTTCTGCTGGATTGTATGTACATTACCCTGTCTTTTCAGGGCTTTTCATTCGGACTTTTTAGTGAAGGCACTTCAGATTATTTCTGTTTACTTCACTCGCACGTGAACGTCTAGTTAATATTTTTCTCTTTAAGATTCAGATCATAAGCCTAAGCTTATCTCATATATCAATTTAAATGAGTTCTTCATGACTTCTGTTTAGCCCTTAATAGTTTTTGTCGAGCAGCTAATCAGTTTGGCGATTGGAATAAGTTTTTGCCGGCATTCTATAGAATGTATAGCATATTATATAACTATTAAATTAGCTTTGTTTGACAAGATTGTGACTGTGTGAAAAGAGAAGGACACGATCTTTAATATGTTACTGTATATTCTCAGCAACTCCTACCAAGTGTAGATCCAGGGGTGGATAAATCAGTTAGCTGGGCGTATTTCATGCCCGAACTGCTTTTTATGTAGTTTTCACAGAGGAAAGTAGCTTCAACAAACAGAAAAAGACAAAAAACCTACTGCATATTGACTTTTACAAAAACTTAAAGCCTACGATATAACTTAGCATGCTTTAAGGTAGTGCTCCACTCATTTTAAATCAGACTGCCTGGTGCACTACTTCCAGTACATCTGGCTGGAAAAAATTAGTAAAAGTGTATTTTACTAATCAGGTCATTTAGGATGCCTGAATGGAGGATGCATATTTCATAATCAGGATTGTGCAGGTGTATCGTCCTTTACGTGCAATACATGGACAAAGCACCACAGCTGGATAACATACAGTACATGTGTGCCTGTGACGTGCCAGGTTTATATTGTGGATACAAACACGGTGTGCTACACAAGAAACCTTGTCAGACGTTTTTGTATTTTGCGTAGTTTGTGTCGTTGAAGTCAAACCAGGACTTTTGTTAGTGCAGAACAACGGTGCACAGTTATGAGAGGAAAAACTGCCTTTATTCTTTATAATTCCCTGTTACACTTTGATACTATCAAGGTAGAAAGTTTGCTTAGCCCATTATCGGACTGCCCGATGCTGGCCTCCCAGGCTCTTCTTTAATGGGCCCAACATGTGAAAATGGCTTGGAGCAAAGTCAGGACTGTACAGGGGATGCGGCAATAATTCCAATGTAATGTGCAAGTGGTGTTTGTGAACGAGTATGTGTACGATTCCCACAGCTTGTGTGTCTCTTCACAAGTTAGCAAAAAGTTATCCATCAGTTTTTAAGGATCAGGCGTTTCACTTACTGTATTTTAACAGGAAAGACTGCAGTGGGCTTGTTGGATCAGTGTTCAATAATAATCTTCATACATACGTTTGCACCATTCAAATGTCCTCTGTAAATGTTAATTAATTTTATCATAGATCAACTAGCTAATTAGTTACATGTAAGTTACACTACACTAGCTATTGCTTGCTAGCAGATGCAGGTTCTGGGCAACTGACACACAAACTTCCATAAGCTTTCACATGCCTAGTATGCTACAGTAGTTAAAAGATTTTTGTTTTGTCCACCATGCGAAAGGTTTTCTAATAACTGTACAGCCAGATGCTGAATTTCAAATAGGAGTTTAAGTGTCCTTAAGAATCATAGTATTCTGAAAATGTTTTGCTAACGACACTGCTATTTCTCCCAGTCTGGTAGGATGTGTTAGGAGGTTGACCATGCTAAGTGATGTTGTAACCTGCTCATTAGCTTTACTCAGCCGACATCTTTACGGCCTGAGTGACTCTGATCAGGGGTCTTATAAAGCTGTGCACGTTTCTACAGTGTGTTGCTCACACCATCTGCTTTCTTTTTCTGTCAGGCATGTGATGTGTTCCACATCTATGCTTCACACTCAGTATGAGTAACACATAATGCTAAAGGAGATCCCTTTGCATATGATCATTTGCATAAGTGGGTAATACTGCATCTGCAGCACATACTGTACCGGCTTGGTAAAGAAACACATCCGCAGTGGATCTGTTAAACATCTGGCATTAATAAATGATTCACAGAAGCATTAATTCCAATTATATCGCGTTAACACATGGACACATTTTATAAAGACTTATAATACAGAGTTTGCAATTAGGCATTTTTAGGCTCTCTGCTTATCGTCCGCTCGCTGTTCACTTCCTAACTGTTGAGGGTAGAATTTTTTTTGTAGGATCTGAAAGTGTCTTTGCAGCTACGGAAAAACAACATGCAGCATAAATCCACCTGCCTGTCCCTCTGTGTCAGCCTGACAAAATACTGCAGCCTCATTCTCCCGTTACATTATACAACTTCCCTGTGCCGTATTGTCGTGACATTAAATCTGGTCACCATGGCAACAGCTCTCTCCAGCGGTGAATACTGGTCTGTGAGAAATCCTTGTGCTTCCGTCTGTGCTGCAATCGGAGCATTCCTCAGGATTCATGGCCCAGCCTGAGCCTCAGCGAGACAAAGAGCGAGACGAAACAGACGAAACTTAATTGATCCAGATGTGTGTTTTTGTATGCAGCTTGTCATGGGAATGGCTATCAGGGCTCTTAAAATGAGTTGTTTGATTAGTGGAAGAGGCTCCGTGGCAGCGGGCTTGTGTAACCTGACTGGCCGATAAAGAGAGAGTGCGCTCTCAACATGACACATTCTTTCCTACACTAATCTTGCGTAGAGCTTTCAAGTGACCGACGATTAGATCGGAGAGGCACAGATCAACTCTCTTATGAAGAAGGGGGCGGATAAATATTCAGGAGGGATGACTTAGTGCTCGCAGGAACTATTAAGGGGATCAGAAGAGGGAAAGTAAGTAAAAGATCATGAGAAGTTAAAGAGGGAGGAAAAAAGATAAACAGAACGGCTGAAGAGAGCGCCAACTCAGAGCGTTTATTTCACGAGCATGATTTCTGTATTGAAGTAAACCAGGCTGGAAACATGCAGAAATAAGAGTTTGGCCCTAATGTCCTTGACCGAGCATGTTGATGAAAAAGAGAAATAGAGAAGCAGATGATGTTGGAAGCTACAGTACATTTCAGAGAGAAGAAAATCTGACTCTTATTATCTGCTCCTATCTGTTCTTTCTGCTATCAGCTCCCATATTCTCCCTGAGCCATGCAGTTGTCAAGATACATTCCTTTCGTGGTCTGTTTGTTCGTTTCTATGTGAGTGCATGAGTGTGCGTGTAAGTGTGTGTATGTGTGTGCACACCATTGAGTGTTTCAATTAAACAAGTACAAGCTATTGTGGTTGGCTGCTGTTATGCAAGAGGTAAAAAAAGTGACATTTTGGATGAGTGGCTTAGATTTATAGACAATAAATCAGTATGTGGAGTGAGTAAATTACTGGGTGGGTGGGACATTGGATAAGGAGGTCAAAACCTCTTGATGTGTTTCTGATAAACAGAGCATTTTCATCTAACAACCCGTACAGACCACACACATCCTAACACGATGCACCACTCACACCTACACACAGTGTGCCTTCACCCATGGTGTGGGCTTGAGCTGAAACAGAAACACTTCAGCACTATGCTGTATGATTAACAGGCTGACTCTATTAAGGTTTAGACCTATAGTATGTTACAGACTATGTTATTGACTTTTCTGTGCAATGTAGCATATTTCATTTTCACAGAGCCTAAACATTAATATTTTAACCATAAAATTATATTCGCACATACTTCAGACCTAAATGTGATTATGCTCTATATTTGCAGTCAATCAAGTGGAGCTAGTCCTTCCATTAACTAGATTTCAACTGTACATGTGTTTGATAGTCAATTCATTTTAAGTAGCTGGACGTCTGTGCAACTTTATCATACTTTCTCCTTTTTTTCTCTCACACATAGTGGCACATCCTCAGGAAGCCCACCGGCCCCCCGAGAAACTGGTAATCCAATGTTTCAAATGTGGAGAGCCATGCAAGGGGGAGGTGCTACGAGTGCAGAGCAAGCATTTCCACATCAAGTGCTTTACCTGCAAAGGTAGGACCTTCTGTTCACACACCTGCTTCAGAGCAGAAATGGATTAAATAATTGCTGGCACGATCTAACCTAGGTTGGAAAAGGGAAAATGTGTTCAGCATGTAGAGGGCATGGAGGCTTTGTCGCCTTGCACCTCATGGTTTCGGGTTCGATTCCCAACTCAGGGTCTGTGTGCATGCAGTTTGCATGTTCTCCCCATGCTTGGTGGGTTATCACAGTCCAATGACATGCAGATTAGTGCGTGTACAGTATATACAGTATGTGCCCTGCGATGGATTGAACATCCAGGGTGTACCCTGCCTCATGCCCTAAGTCTCCTTTGATAGGCTCCAGGCCCCATTGTGACAGTGTATACAGGATAAAGCGGTGTAGAGGATGAATGAGTACTGTAAGTGAGTGTTCTGCATGGGATTACACTTGGACATGTCATGTGTGCATGGCTGCCACACGTGGAAAGGGTTCATGTTGAATAAGTCAAACCAAAGTGTGAGAGATATTGTACTATACGCAACGGTAAGGACATTCCAAGACGTAGTCTCCCCATGTCTTATGTGTTTTGTTCTGAAGTCATTTCTAGTTGCTTGTTTAAAGCTTTCTGTCAGTCAGAGGAATTAAAAAAAAAAAAAGTCTTTTAAAGTTGACCGGTAACCATACCACCGTATGTAGTACTTAAATAACAAAAAACCCCTGAAGCGAGAGTAAAACATAACGAAACATGACTGGTCACTCATAGATATACTGCTTTAATGCTCTGTAGTACTCTCAAGACCCTGTGGGGTCTGAATATATCTGTTCTTTTAGTTAGTATATCACATACAGTTACACATGAAGAGAAAAGCAAGGATTCTGAGTGAGAATAAATTAGCAATAGCCTCAGCCGATAGTATGAAGTTCTTATTACTACTAAGATGCCACTCTGACCAGGCTTTTCATTTATTTTAAGAGTACTTGTCTACGGTCATCCATATTCTCAACACTTGCGTGGATTGACCATCGGAGCCCCTGGATTGTACGAGTGAGTCTGAGATTTATTCTGAGTGGCAACTTGCCAGGCACAAAGAGTGTTCGCTCATTACCTTCTGGGAATGAGAGAGAGAGAGAGAGAGAGAGAGAAACAGGCTGTCCTCATTTTACTACATCATTCAGCTTTCGCCCATCACCTCACCACGTCTCAGAAACTCCATTCAGAAAAACACTGCTGAAGTTCTCTAAATATGTACGAGTGGTAACTTATTACATTCACATTATCCTCATTAACATTTCCTAATATTTATTATCGATACATATTCATATATACATATATATCACCAAATATAAAATGTCAAGTTTAGACCCGAATTTGCTTAATGTTGACTGAAGTACAAATGCACAGATTTTTTTTCATCCATTTTTATGTTTATAAATCCTGATTACTTAATTACAGCACATATCTAAATGTTGAAAAAAAATCCTGATCTTTTTTCTTCAGGTATAAATAAAAATATTGAAAAGTTATCATTCAGCCTTGTAAATTTTAACCAGATGACAACCACAAAGCTGTTTGTTAAGGTGTAGATTTATGTTGAATTCGCTGGACCTACAGTAGGTTAACATAAGTTATAGTTACTTTGTTGATGTTGCTTACGGTTTAATAATGCTGAAGTACATGGTTTAATATACTGTACAGTAAGTAAATGTTAAATATTGTCAGTTTAAAGAAACATAATGTACATTTTTCTCAGAGAAGGTAAAACGACTGTGGTGCCACTTTATTCATTACAGATGTTCAGTAGCTGCCATAACATTCTCAGAAACCATGTTTGCCAAACGTATTAATATTTGAAACCATTTTAAATGCTTTAAAGCTGAGGCCTTTGTGTTTAATTCCTGACAGACGGGCTCCTCTGTATCTCTGTTAATGATTAAATCCTCCTCCATGCTTTTCTTAGAATGGAGATAATCATGTGTTACTAGCTCAGTGCTTTACAGCAAGCTCTGCTGAAAAAAAACAAAATCACCAGCTTGACATGCTGTTATTGCTGGTGACCTTAACAAATCGTGTTGCTTATGTTTATGTTATGTTGACTAATATCAAAAAATTTTATCACCTTCCCTTGAACTTCAAAAAGCATAAAGATGCAGTTTGTTATGTTAATGAGAAACCGCAAAGCATTCTGAAGACCTTAGAGACTTCTCTTTTCTTCTAAAAACCTCCGTACAGAAACCTTCAATTAATGGTCTTGCATTGGTGAAAACCCTTTTTTGAAAACATCTTCTGATTTTTTAAATTATTTTAATAATTTTTTTCAATTATTATTATTATTATTATTATTATTATTATTATTATTATGCATGCATTCATTATCTCTATCACTTATCATGTGAGTAAGGTTGCATGTGGCCTGGAGCCTATCCTATGGAAATTAGGGCACAAAGCAGGGTACATTCTGGATGGGGTGCCAACCCATGGCAGGGCACACTCACACACACACACACACACACGCACGCACGCACGCACGCACGCACGCTCGCTCGCTCGCTCGCACGCACGCACGCACGCACGCACGCACGCACGCACGCACACACACACACACACACACACACACTCACTCACTCACACACACACACACACACACACACTAACGCACGCACGCACGCACGCACGCACACACACACACACACACACACACACACACTCACACACTCACACACACACACACACACACACACACACACACACTCACGCACGCACGCACGCACGCACGCACGCACACACACACACACACACACACACACACACACTCACACACACTATGGGCAATTTGGAAATGCCAATTAGCCTGCACTGCATGTCTTTGAACTATGGGTGGCCACCAGAATACCCAGGGGAAACACACCAAAAGAAAAAAGAGAAAGTGTAAACTCCACACACAGGACCGGAGGCGAAATTCCAACTCTAATCCTGGAGGTGTGCCACTAACCCACTGTACGGCTTATAATAATAATACCAACAACAATAATAATAATAATAATATTAAAAATATTAATAGTAATAACATATTACAATAAGGACATTGATACAAACCTGTGATTTAAATTAGAGCCAGCGCTCTGGTCAGAGCTGCTATTGTAGAAAAGGAAATGTACTGTTAAAAGGCAGAATGCGATCTAACACATAATTTCACTTAATGACATGATGGGAAATAAATGCCCTGAAGAGTGCAGGTGCGCATAGGGCAAGTGAAATATTTAAAACACATTTTTGCAGTAAATCTTATATTTATTATCTGGGTTTAATTCTGTGTGCATGGAGTTTGCATGCTCTCCCTGTTCTTGGTGGGTTTCATCTGGGTAACTAGACTCTTGGGTCTAAATTCCTCGTAGTGTATGAATGAGTGTGTGAGTGTGTGTGCGCGTGTGTGCCCTGCACTGGGTTGGCACCCTGCCCAGGGTGTACCCCATCTCGAGTTCCCTGGGCTCCAGGATAAGCGGTACAGAAAATAAATGAGTGAATATCAAGATGCTTGTGTCATTTCTGCAGTCCTGCAGTCACCAGAATGTTAGTGTGTGATAATCTGTTTGATTATCTTTACAGTATGTGCAACTTACAATATATCTTTCTTTTGTTCCTGAGAAGCAAGATTTTTCATAACGAGTAACTGTGTCCGTAAATACGTGGCTGTAGGGTGTGTTCAGGAAAAGTCTGCCAGGAGCTGAGATTTGGCAGTGTGTGGCTTGACTGTGTTTCTATTCGCTGTTCTATTAGCTACAGCGGATTAGTTAGTGTAAACTCACACTGTGTGCACCGGTGTGCATGAATATTAGCCATCACCCTCATACTGCCTTTCATTCTGGCACTCACTCTGAATTCCTTTTACCTCACTCTAAATTCCACTCATATCCTCATCCTCCTCCAGTGTCATGTCCATCTTCCTTGTCGGAATGCATGTCGGTCAGAAAGGCTCCGTGCTATTTTCGGCACGGTCTCCAGGAGCCGATAATGCCCAGTGCGACTGGAAATAGCTTTGCTGATCATGCTGTGAGAGACCGAGGAGCCAGGGAGGGGTTTTACACATCATGTGTGTGTACTATGCAGTTATGTCAGGCATCACAGCCATTCAGCAGCTGTGGATTAACATTAACAAGAACGTGGCAAAGCCATTTCAATGTGTCATTGCTGCAGTTTTCCCACAGGATGAACTCAACTTTAAGACTCATTCACACACACAAATAAATGAATAAATTCTCATGCTATGTAATTTTCATTTAATGTCATACTGTATAACATCATGTAAAATGAGTAGAATGAGCAATACTCTTAGTATTCTCTTGGGTTTTGATTGATCGCACTTTTCCTCCACTTTTTTTTTTTAATTGCAGTATCCTTAACGGCAAATCCAGTTTTGCTTTAGCACCAAATTTGCATTTGGTTCAAATGCTTTCAAGTTGTTCTGAGGCCACATCATAAACTTTTCTTTACTCATCTTCTGCAAGTGCTTTAGAAGTGCTTGCTCAGGATCGTGAGCCTAACGTGGGAACGCTGGGGACAAAGTGGATATGTACCTGAATGGGATGCCAGTGCATTGCGAAGCAAATGGAAGCAGTTTAGCATAGCGGATCTATCTACTAAAAGGTTTTCGGGCGGGGAAGGAAACCTGAGAACCCAGAAGGACATGTGGAGAACATGTGAAATTCCACATAGGCAGTAACCCAAGCACAAAATAGACATAAAGCCCTGTAGGTGTGAGGTGGCAATGTAGCACTGTACCACCCACAAGCATCAAGTCAGTTAAAATTTAGCTATAAACCATGAAGAAGTTTACAAAATTAATACGTAGACATTTTGCATGCAGGTAAATGTTTCTCCATCTATTGTATCGCACACTACAATATGGTGGGCATGCATAAACCTCACTATGAACATGAAAATAACCTCTTAAAGCCTCAGACTGGAATTCAGTCATGATTTATATTTTCATGTTGTGTTTTTTTAGGAAACTTCCCCCAAATCCACTGAATCTATTCCTTATAAAACATGATTTTAGCTCTCTGAATTGATGTATGAAGTGCATGCATAGTGAACTCCTCAGGTAGCGTCACTGAGAGCAGGGAGAGGAAGTGGAGATTAATTCCCTCACTGTATTTTTTTTTTTAAACGTTGGCTAATCTGAATGTTAGTGTTGGCAGGGTTTAGCAGGAGGTTTTGGTGATGGAGGAGGTGATGGAAGAAACTGCTTTTGAAGAATGGCGGGTACACTTAAAGCATTCTTTACAAAAATAGTGGAGTGGATTTTCCTGGCAGCTGTCACCGTCACAGACCCTTCAGTCAGCCTTACCCTCTTTCCATGGTTCTGCTTTCAAACACACACATGCAAACACACACACACACACAGAGCTGAAAGTGTTTGATGTTCCCCTTTTTAAAATTTATGATTAGACTGTTGTAAAAACTATTATAGCTCATCATATAATCACTTACTATAAAGGTTTTTCCTTTGCTACCACAAACGCAGCATTCACCATTCACCAGCATATTTCACCAGGTTGCTATGGTTACATGTAACAAATACATACGTGGTCAACATTTATAGCTGCTCCACAAGTTGCCTTAATGTACAAATGCCAAAGGCTGTAATGCAGCATGCCAGGGAGGAACAAGAACTCATCTAACTAAAGGTCACTCTGGGGCTGTTCACTAACTGAAGCCTTGAGGATTCCCTGCCTTGAATGGACATCACTCTTGATCTTCCAGTACCCGCCATCTCATGATTAGTCATCTTCTGATAGAATCCTGATAAGCATTGGATTACGGGTCAGAAGGTCTCAGGTTCAAATTCCTATGACCACCAAGTTGTCCCTGTTGGGCCCTTGAATAAGGCCCTTAACCCTCAACTGCTCTGATGTATAATAAGATAAAAATGTAAGTTGCTCTGCTTAAAGACGTCTGTCAAATGCCTAAATATAAACCTCTGGAGCTACATACCTACAGACGAGTGCAAGTTAAAGATAATGAGGCATTTGTTGTGTAATCTATTGAGTTTTTGAAGAAATAGCCTACTGTATACGTATATACTGTATATACCTTTTGCGATTAAGTAAATGCACAGGTAAACAATTTTTATGCGTTCAATTGTGCAGCACCACCATGGATAATCAATACAGTCTCCAACAAAGTATATGTACTGTACATACAGAGTCAGCCAAAAAAATCTATACACACATCAGGAAAAGAAAAATAGTATGATGTATATTATATAAATATAATATTAATACTGATATCATATTATTATCATAATATATATCAATATATAACATATAGCAATACATTTAGTATTAAACTATTTATAATATTTTATATAAGTTTTTAATTTCCTCAAGTTTATCCGTGGTAGTGCTGTACAGTTGGTAGTGCAGCATAAAAATTGTTTACCCGTGCAATTATTCAATCGCAAAAAACTACAATTTAGTTTGTTAATAATTTATGTATTTATATCATTAAATAGGTTATTTGAGTTAATTATTTGACTTGATGAAAAAAAATTAGCAAATATACTCTTAATGAGATAGTTTGTCAAATTATTGTTTTTACCCTAAATAAATGTTTGTATACAAAATGGTACAGTTAACAGCTACATACTGTATTATATTTTAAATCATAATCACAGTACTGTATGTGTTAAAGTAGTCACAATGTGATATTTGATCAGATCGTTGTTGTTCTACATCACTGTGGGAAATGAGATTGATTAGGGTGAGTTAGCAGTTTTCAAAACCGTTACAAGTAAATTTTATTATAACATGAAACTGGTCCTTACAGTAACATGCATTTCAGATACAGTACAGGTAAATAACACTCTAGTTTGTTTACTTATAGGAAAAAAAAACAAACAAACTGACAATTCAGTTTTTAAACAGGGCCAGGTAGGTTTGGACAGCTTTTGTCTCTTAATAAATGAAATCGTCATTTAAAAACTGCATTTTGTATTTATTTTGTTTTTTTAAATTTGTATTTTTTTAATGACGCTGGGGTGGATTCATCCGTGGCATGTGGTTTCTACCCTCTTTACCTCATTTAAGATCCTTAAAAAGAGCATGATATGAAAATTGCTGAAGAAAGTAAGACCTCAATCGTTAACCTGTAATTAAATGATGCACAGTGATCAACTAAGGTCATTTAGTCTTTTTTCAGTCCGGCAAACCAACTAAATTAATTAGAAAATGTCATGAGCAAACAACAAAAAATAGCCAAGGGGAATAAAAACAGTCTGTAATATATTTTCGTTTTAAATGAAGACTACACACTGTTGGTTTAAACTTTTAAAACAGTTTAGTTGTACATAACATTTTGCATTAAAACAGATTGAATATAAAAAAAATAAAACATGACTAAGAATATCTTGTTTGGCAGACGTGTGTGAGCTTCACACAGCCGTGCCTTTGGGCTAACATCCAGGCAACCGCTCGTCAGGGGCAGTCATCAAGGCTAATGGAGTCGGACAAGTCGCATCACGCTGTTGCACTGCATTGTGGTGATGACTGTGGATCTAGATAATGCTGGAGCTCTCAATGCAAAATGACATGTCGAGAATCCCCTCATGCCAAAGGTTTCATTTAGCGATTATTTTGTCCTCTTCAGTGGTGGACTACAAAGAATTACATAGAGTCGGTAGGAGCTCTGGATGTGCACCCCTCTACGGAAAGTGCCTCCACTAAAGCAGCTACAGTGTGAAGCTCAGCTGGTGGGGCATTCATTGTCACAGCACGAATTCTGACTAATTGTGCGTATCCCACGGTGATCATTACAGCAGATGGGGAATAATTAGGACCAAAGCCTCATCCCATGTATCCGTTATCCTGTGTGGTAGTGGAACATACTGTACAGTGCAGAGTGTAGCAGTGTCGCATATGTGACATAGGGGTGTAACGGTGGAATGCAGTGCCTCCAAATATCTATAGCTGTATTTGGATTCAAAACTGAAGTGGGTGTAGCCTAAACAGGAAGGAGGGATTTATTTATTTTTAATTACCCCTATTATTTCCCTGGAAACTCTTTAGAAGCAGTGTCAACATAGTCTATGAATTCTGTCTCTAACATTCCTCAACCTCAGCAATGTCACACACGTACATAATTGGTCTGATTATTATTTTGGATTTGTATATACCAGCTAATACATTTATTAAATCTACTTTCCAAAAGATAAACATTCCAGTTAGTATAATTGGATCCACCAGGACCGGGCAGTTACCAAGAATGGTCTAATTGCGTCATGGAGAACTGCACATTAATGAATTCTGTGGCCTGCTAGCTTCCCATCTGACCCCTCGCTTACACATGCTTATAAATTAAGAACTTGCTCACATAATTTTTTGCTGTGTCCCACCCTATCCTTAAACACCTCTGATCTCAACCAGATTCCATATTCATACTTGTGCATTTTAGATTTGTTTAGAATACGTTCACTGTTTGTTGAGAATAATGTCTTCTATTTGAAACGAAAATCGAAAAAGCATACTACTTAAAATATTACTGAAGAGATGTAGAGGAAAAATATTAAACTGTTCAATAGCTGTTTTGGTTAAAGTTCTCCAGTGCTATTAAATCATTCACTTCTGCCTTACTAGACTTTACGGAATAAGTCTTGACTGTGAAAGTGGAATTGAATTTGTTTTAGGATGAAGTATGTAACTGAGCCTGAAGTGAGAATCACCATGCTGAACACAGGCATGCTGGTACACTTACGTCAGCCTTCCACACACGTCCCTGCCTCCACCTGTCTCTCAGTAATTACTGTTGCCTGCGTCATTCTTTAGAATGATTTGTGAAGGGAAACAAAAAGCTGTGTCTGCATGTTTGCATCGCAGTCGTATTTGTGGATATGCACTATCATCATGAAGAGAGGAAAAAGTTAAAGATGCTACATTTTCAGTGGTACATCTTTTTCAAATGTTTTTTACCCACAAACCTTAATTTATAGTATATGTTCAAGGGGTGTTCAAACCAGACCAGGACTTTTGATTGTGCACAATGGAAAGAGAGTTATGACAGTAAAAAACGAATGCTTATGACTATAACCTCTATTCCCTGAGGGAGAGAAACAAGGTACAACACATAACGTATAGATATTACGCCCTCTCGTGTCCTGGCTGAAGCCACCTATATTCACGCTGTAAAGGCAGTCAAACCAGTGGTGACGTAGGTGTAGCCCCGCCTATACCTATAAGCCATCGTCACCAAGGTTGACTCTCAGTTCTTACACTCTTTACCTTGCTGTGAACACCTGGAACATGTGGAAATGGCGAGATCAGGATTGTGGCGATAACTTCCACCCAAGGTCCTATAATTATTTATTTTTTATTTTTTTTAAAGTAAAGCTTTGACGACACTGTCGCCTTGCACCGCCAGAGTCCGGGTTCGATTCCCGGCCAGGCTTGATTCCTGTCTCTGTGTGCATGGAGTTTGCATGTTCTCCCCATGCTTGGTGGGTTTCCTCTGGATTTTCCGGTTTCCTCCCACAGTCCAAAGACCTGCAGATTAGGCTAATTGGTGAGTGTGTGAGTAAGTGTATATGTGTGTGCCCTGTGATGGATTGGCACCTTGTCCAGGGTGTACCCTGTCACGTACCCTTAGCCTCCTGGGATAGGCTCTAGGCCCCCTGCGACCCTGAATACAGGATAAAGTGGTATAGACGATGAGTGAGTGATGAGTGAGCTTTAAAGGTTAACTACATGCATGTTCTCGGTAGAAGAAAATTTATTTTTTTTTCTTTATCAAATAAAATGTATATGCAGTTTTTTTGTTTTTAGGGAAAGTGTTGCACCCCACATGGACCATTGTTCGACGTGTCAGATACAGCATTTTTCCTCCCACATACATCTGCAGATTAACATGAAGGCAGAGCCATTCTGTGTATAGACATCTCCACTCTCGGAGTAGATTGTTACTCAGTGAAGGTCTAAAGATGAGTTAAGGGTTGCAGAATGAAAAAGTGATCGATGATATGAATATCAAACAGCATTAAATATTCTGGATGATGTCCAATATTGGCCTGCCTTCTCAAAGAGCTGTCATTCAGATCAGGCATACAGACTAGGCAAACAAAGCTTCAGTCTAAGCTCGTGCCAAATGCCTAAAGCCAACCAGTTTACTCAGTATACTGAGGAAAAATAAATCTAATGGAGAAAAGCCAAGTAGATCACAGCCATTGGCTGATCTCATGTATTAAACCCTGTGAATGAATTTTGCATAAGGCATGGACATTAATCCTGCATGAAAATCTGTGTGTGTGTGTGTCCAGTATGCGGTTGTGACCTGGCCCAAGGCGGTTTCTTCATGAAGAATGGCGAGTATCTGTGCACGCTGGACTACCAAAGGCTACATGGAACACGCTGCCATGGCTGTGGAAACTTTGTTGAAGGAGAGGTGGTGACGGCCCTCGGGAAGACCTACCACCCCACCTGCTTTGTCTGCACCATCTGCAAGTGAGTTAATCCAGGTCATGGGCATCTACATACAGATGTCACCAGCACACGCATGGACACTGACTAGCTAGTTCATCTTTAGTACAGCTGATGTTATTACTAGTAGCACAGATACACACACTTCACATCAACCATCTATGTACCACCTCATGGTCAAATAACACATTGATGTAGTACTGCAGGAAATAAAAACAGTGTATGAGAAGTACTGCTGGGTCCACATCTGGTCCACGGTCTGCCAGTTGATGACCCTTTAAATAGGCCAAGTAGATAATTGTTACAAGGGCTGTACAGGAAGTAATGCAAAGGTGAACATAACTTTTATATTAACTGACATAGGTCGTTACATAGGTCAAATTGCATATGTTGGTAGAGTAACTCTTCCCTTATGCAGTGGTACTACCCAACATTGTCTTTATCACAAGCCATGTATTTGTGCCATCGTTGAACTCAACTCTGGAACCCTTTTTTAAATTCCCCTTTGTTACAACTTATGGTCTCCCACTGCTCTACAAAGTGTTTCCAGAGATGCTACCATTGACAAGAATAATGTGCACATGATGAATGAAGAAGTTTAATGAAAGGGAAACCAACATTGAAGCAAACCAGACAGTGCGAGACCATGTTGCACAAAAGGGATTTTTAAAGAGGATTCCACAGTTGGGTTGTGATGAAGACTTGAGATCTGTGTTACTCTTCCAATATGAAGGACCTATGTCACTAAACTTAAATAAAGTTATGCACACATTAGGATGACTTTTTCTACAATCCTCGATCTTCAACAATGAATAGTGTTTCTAACTATATTCTAATTCATTAGAGGTAACTAAGAGAGGTTGACGCACCTGCTAGATTTGGATACGAGTCCCTTACGTGGCTGTGGATAGACTTGGATAAGATTAATAAGGTCTTCTACAACAAAATAGCACATGATGTCACACTATGAGATCATGGGAAAGTAAGCATGCTGAGATAATAGTGAGTTGTACTAAATTATACTGCATGTCTCTAAGTTTAACTCCGTGACGTTCTGTTTATGTAGACGGCCATTTCCTGCTGGAGATCGCGTCACCTTCAATGGAAAGGACTGTCTCTGCCAGCGCTGCATCCAGCCAATGTCTCCTCCTCCAAAAGCCATCAGTGCTTCCAGCAGTGAGTCACAGCATGCTTTTGCTCTCTTGTCTATGTGCACTATACTCCAAACCAGTGTTTTCCTGTAATCCTGTTGCTTCTACTTTGTTCTTCGTGACACTCCACGTAAAAAAAACAACACTGCCCAGAAGGATTTTTTTTTCCTGCAGCATCACACTTACTTTCTTTAACATAACATATTAATTGAAAGTGCAGTTTAATCAGGTTTCAAGTCTAAATTAGACGTCATGCTATTTGAGCTGACTCAAATATCCAAAAATCCAGTCCTGTGCTTTCAAGCAAATAACAACCTCTCTCCCTTCCTCTGTTTTCCCTTCATTTCCCTCGTCTCAGTTTTCCTCAGAGGAAGTTTTGTAATTCAGTATGCATGGCCTGATGGGAGTTAAGCAGAAACTCATGACCTGTTTTGCTTCTGTACACTAATGTTCTCCTGCCATTCATCTTGTGCACTTGTCTACAGATTTCACAGTCATTTGCCGTTTATTAGGTTTTGGTGTTTCTATTCAACAGGCCTAACTATTCATCTGTCACTGACTTATTACTTGAGCATCACAGTTTCAATGATGATTCCTAATATTAGGAACTTGGGAAGTTAAGTGTAAAAATAACTTGACATGTTTGATACGTCATATGTTTGACATCCTTTATGTCTCCATAGTCAAAAAGCATTAGTTACAGCATTAGATACAGTACAGGATAACATTATTCCATTTTTTATTAAAGATAATAGAGTAAAACACTACATTTTCCAGTAAGGTTCAGTTTTAGTTTAAAATAGCGATTGAGGTAAATGTAAGGCTGTTTTAGAACAACACTAAGGACTACCATTCACACCAGACTTGTGGTATAGCACATGACTTGTCTGTTGCATATTTCTTGTTTGCACATTTTCTCATTTGCACATAAGAAGGAAGACTGTCCTGCGCTTTGGGACATGGACAGTCACTGCTGCTGACACACATCTTTTTATTTGTTTTTTTACTCTCAGCTTCAAATCACACCATTATTGTCAAGTTTCACACTATTTTATATTTTTATGTTTATACTTATATTTCCTTTAGATGTTTATACTTTGATGTTAATATAATATTTTTCCCATTTTTAAAAATACTGATACAATATTTTTTATTTATTGCAAATTCTATTTTTAGTATATGTCTGCAAATGTCATAAATAATACCTGTATTTGAATTTTTACTTACTTTTAGATTTTAAATTCATGAACAATGTAATACGTGATTTTCTCTTCCATGCTCACATCGCCAAATACACACTCAGACACAAGCAGATATTACCTCTTTTTAATTTGATCTTTTATTTTTAGGTTAAATAAACCTTTGTGTTATGCATGACTGATAATTGGCTCTCAGTATAAGAACTGAATGGTCAATGATGAAACTTGTTGGTCCACACGAGCAAATGGAGAGCAGTGATTATACAGTCCATGGCTATTCATGGCTTGGTGGATTTTGCTATTTTATATTTCTGTCTTTCTGCTTTCCCTTTTCACATTTGAGGGATTTGACGGTCTAAAACTCTTATAAAAAGCTGGAGTCTAAGGGAGTTGTTGGCCAGTTGTTATGTTCTAACCAATACATGATAGATAGTTTTACTTTTGTAACACTGGAACCTAGAGTAAGGAAGTAGTTCTGTTTAATTATGCTTTTTTTTTTTTTTTTGGCATACACGATCAAGCTGAAACAGAGCATTTACCTTTGTTTTTTACATCAGTATCTAGCACAAATTATTCATGTGTTTGGAAGAACCCCCCCAAAGACACACACATACACACACACACACACACACACACACCCTTGGTGAAGTTGCATGATAAAAAAACAACAGTAAAAGTCAATCCTATGTTTAATAAGAAAATAAGTAAGAGCATTTCCATACACACACACACACACACACACGATTTGCTGAGAACTCTTTGGATTGGGACTGAACAGCTGTGTGGCCATACAGTAGTTATGATCTGGGGTTGCTTCAGTTGGTCAGCAACGCAGCGGTATGTGGCAATAAAATAAAGTGAGCCGACAACCTGATTGTACTGAATGATCACATTTATTTATAGACATTTTTATTTCCTGATAGCACGGGTATATTCCAGGACTCAAATTGTGAAAGAGTGTTTCTGGGAGTGTGAGGAATCGTTTTCACACACAAACTGGCCACCACATTGTGTGTAATCGGGCTGACTGAATGAAATCTTAGAGTGTGATTTTCAAATATACTCTTTAGTTGAATACTTTAGTTGCCTACTGTAAATACTGTGTTTACTAAGTGGCCTATTAACTTCTCTTAACATCATATTGGCCGAAATTTATTGCAGTATGTAACAAAATTACGGTTTGTGGTAATCATGCCAAAATACACTGATGCAACAGTGCGTTGGGCTAAAAAATAAATCTAAAAAAACATTTAGAGTCCTCCTGAACATTCCAGTCAAAATACAAAATTATAAGCCTGGGCTATTTTTAGAGCTTATTTCTGGACCCTACATTTACAAATACTACCCATGCACAGTTAGCTTCCTATATTCTTCATGTGGAGAAGAGCAGTGCTGAGCCCCTTTCTGTTGTGTTACTGTAATCGTGCACCTCCACCTAGTGGTTAGGCTGGATTTTTTACATTTTTTGTTATTTCTGAATGTCTGTGTGCGCAGTTGAGATGACTACTGGTGCTGATGTCCACCAGTTTGTATTTGAAAGCCTGTGTGTGTGTGTGTGTGTGTGTGTGTGTGTGTGTGTGTGTGTGTGTGTGTGTGTGTTTTCTGCAGACTGTGCAGGCTGTGGCAGGGACATTAAAAATGGACAGGCTCTGCTAGCTTTGGACAGACAATGGCATCTCGGCTGCTTCAAGTGCAAGGCCTGCGGCAAAGTGCTGAGTGGCGAGTACATCAGCAAGTAAGTATCTCACTGTTTCTTCCTGCGTGTATCTGTACTTGCACTTTCGTCTATGCTTTAATAGTTTTGTTACAGTCCTCTATATGTTAACAGTTGAAATTCGTGGACCTCTAAAACACATACCAGCTACCAGGATGGTACTCTATAGCTATGTTCAGTATACAGTACATAAAACCATAAGAATACTAAAAAACTATGATGTAGAACTACCATAGTTTTTTAAATCTCATGCTAATTATTTTTGTTACATTTTTACCATGGAATTATTCCGCGTTTCACTGTGGTACTTACTTTATGTTGCTACTCTTTTGACACTGTAACATGGTAAATACAGGTACTCCCCGACTTACAAACAGGTTTCATTCCGGAGTATGTTTGTAATTCCAATTTGTTCTTAAATCCAAGTCTTATACATCTTTGACACGAATACACAATATAAATTATACTAGTCCACTTGACCAAATCTGTTCCCTTTCCCTACACTCCCATCATGTGGTCCTGTGCCTAAACAAATAAAAACATGTAAAATGTAACAGTGTTGTCTCTGCGCCATTAAATTGTGAGGGGAATCCTGGACGCCATTTTGTCTCAGAGCTGTTTTCTCCTGTATTGGACTGTAAATTAGAATTATTCACCAACAGGACAGCTTTAAAGGACAACTATTTTCTGTCATCGTGCTTCAAGACACAAAGATTCTTTGAAACTGTTGAGGCTGACTTATTTTTCCCGCATCCCATATATACAATGTACCGGACTTTGGACATTTTATACATTCACTAAAAATATTGTTTATAATTATAAGTATTTGTATCTAGTACGCTGCCATGTCTACTTTTTTGTACAATACACGTGAGCTACTAACCTGACTGAATCCGAAAGTAGAACCGCGGTCTGTTCATATCTATAGAAATTCATAACTTGAAGGTTCGTAAGTTGGGGAATACCTATATTGCATATTACTAACATGTTTGTTATCACTTTATGTACCTATTCATTTATTTTATAACATTGGGTTAGCATCGCCTGTCATACCCCAACCACTACAGTATATTCAGTACTGGTCCCAAACCCAGATAAAATGGGGGTTTGTGACCAGTACTGCATATAAGAAGGGTATCCGACGTAAAACCTGTGCCAAGTTAAGTGTGAAGCAGATGGTCTGCTGTGGCAACCCCTTTTTTCTGGAGCAGCTATAAGACCAACAACAACACTTATAATAGCCTCTAGTTTTAAATGTTTAGGTATATAGATATTGTCAGGTTTATTGTTTTCCAATAAAGTTTTATGTACTGGTAATAATTGCATATTAAAATCCATAGGAATTCACACAAGTTGATTTTTAATGAGTAGGCCAGTGGAATGAATTAAATTTGTATCTGGGTTAGACTCTGATAAGACTTTATCAATAGCTTGATCTCCTATTATTGTTGTAGATTATTCACTTATACATTGTAAGGCATATTATTGAGCAAATAGTATAAATGACTCACTTAGTATGATGAAACCAATAGAAAGGTTATAGCGGGGTGACAGTGTCACTGAAGTGTAAAAGATAATATGCAAAGCTTTTTCAAAGACTATACAATTCTTTCATGCTGTTTTTAGAGACGGTGCACCATACTGCGAGAGAGACTATCAGATCCACTTTGGTGTGCAGTGTGAAGCCTGTCATCAGTACATCACAGGGAGGGTTCTGGAAGTGAGTATCTGGCACTCGTTCTCATCCTCACAAATAACTTTCAGCAAATAGAAATATTTATAATGTTGTTCAGTTTGTCAGGTTTAGGTTATTCTCAGCTTTATAGCTGTATTGGGGTTTAGAGGACTGAAGGTCTTAGTGAACATCTGTTTACAAGCACTCACACACACACATTCAGTACACACACACACACATGTAGTACTGTTGTGACCATCATCCAGCTCCAAGTTTGACATAACCAAACTACCATGTTTAAAGAGTTCTGTACTCTCATGATCTCAGCATCAGCCCTTGGGGAAAAGAGCACAAAACGAGCAGTGAAGCAGTTGGCCAGATGCCACAGTCCCACCCTAGTATTGTAGACAGAGCAGCCTGTGAGTCCATTTGATAGGCTGAGAGACCAGCAGGAGGAAGAAGGAAGGGGAGGGGGAAATGGATGAAGAGTTTGGGAGTTCTCAGGAAAAGTCTGAGAGACAGATTGAGAGGCAGAGTGTGCAAAAAAGAATAAGTGCACAAGGAGTTTATCTGCTAAACCGCAGGGCTGGGGGTCCACACGAGCCGCCTGCCGAAGGTAAGAGTAGCAGGTGTTTGATCAGCATTCATTTATGTAGGGGGTTATATGATATTGCAGATTATAGTTTCCATCATGTGTCATTCATTCATGTGATGTGTTCTTGATCATGAAAATGTATGAATTTGTTTGAATAGTATGAATTCTGTATGTTTGAAGGCTGATTTTAAGTCCTGGACAGAATTGTGCATTGTTTGCTCTAAAAGTTAACAGGAAGCTGACCTGTGGGACACTTCATAGACACATTGTTCTTTTTGTGCCTCTCACCAAACCCACCCAGACACAGCAGTTGTCGCTCGTAGTGTGAATGCTATTCATAGAAATCTATGTATCCACATATGGTGTTGAAAAACCCAGCGGAATCTTATCAATGTGAGGCCACAGAGATTTTAACTCAGCAGACACTTCTATATATGTCCATGGAGGTTTGTGTGGAATTTCGTTGAGAGGAACAGATGGCATTGTTATAACCATCTCCATCCAAAGACACAAGGGATGGATCACTATATGGGCACGTTTGCTTTGTCATTTTTTGGTGAGGATGGTGTCTCACCCTGATTAACATACTGTAGATAAAGAGGGTCAAAAATGTGAGGCCAAAATGTTTAACATTAGAGAATCTTGACCCTCACACACACACACACACACGAACTGTACTAAATGACGTGTCCATAGCTTTTAGTGGGATAGATTGTCTGTAAAGATATCACCTTGACAGGAACATGAGTCAGTCATGATAGACAGTACAACCTCTTATACAAGAAAGCGCACACATTCATAGATATTTAAGTGTATATTTAGTGTTAATTCAGTATTGCAGATTAAAGATATGTATTGGTTGGTGTCTGAACAAGACTATGCAAGACTATAAGGGAAGGTTTTCTCCAAGTTTGTTTCACCATCAGAAGAAAAAGTCCTGATGCGTGCATTTCTTGGGACATTTACGGTATACTGTAGATTAGCTTGTGCCTCAGTATACAGTGTGGAACCCGGTGCCATCAGGATCAGATACAGTCGGATGAATGAGGCTTGTGTAAGCCAGCATCAGGGGTTTCAAGCTAATGCAGGCGGTGGAGAGAGCACAGAAACAGGAGTCAGTCTGCAATAACTGTTTAGACTGTCCTCTTCATTTTCTCCCTCTGTTTATCTTCACCATGACTGGAAGTGCTGAACTTGCACAAGGAGGCAAGTCGGAGGCAGCATCCAGCCAGGTGGCTCAGCCTTCGGAGATTAGCACGCAGGAAAACAGCTCCACCCTTCCAGAGACCTACACCCCATGTTACGCCATGTAAAGAACATTCTGCTTGCAGCATGACGACTGGCCTGTTTGTTCTGTTTCTAAGGGCCTCGTCGTTTTCTCTCGTGGTCTTGTTTTCTCCCCACTGTATACATAATTTTTCCCTTTTTCTTTACCCCTTTCCAGTTCCTCTCTTTGGCTTTTTCGTCAGCATACACCCTTCCATCTGGAACTGAAGCCCCTCTGTTTCCCCCCTGAACTTGCCAGTAATCACTCTCTGTTTTCTCCATGGATCTCACCAGTTACACATTCTTATGTGTGATGTAATGATGGATAACCGTCATTGGAGGAGAGGAATTAGAAAGAACATCTACTGTCGCGGAGACGCTTGTTTACGGCAACAGTGTTACGGTACATGCGATCGTTGCCATAGAGAGGCGGGCTGGGAGGAGGGACGGGTCACATCTGTGTGAAATCAAACATTTCTGCTGCATTGCCTCACAGTTCATTGGACAAGGGAGGAACTTGGGATGGTAGCCAAAGTGCTGCAGGTGATCCCCCAGCACTATTAACATTCAAATGCGTTTTCTAAACTTTGGATTAAATGCAGAGGACTGGTACCCAAGTGTGTTGTGATCTTGCATGATAACACACATCCGCACACTTCAGCCCACACTGTCGACACTTTGTTTTTTCACGAGGTTTAAAAGCATCCTCCCTATAGTCCTGATCTTGCTCCATCAGATTTTTCAGCTGTTTGGTCCCCTGAAAGCAGATCCACAAGGACGAAGATTTACGTCTGGTCCTGGCTCGCAGCTCAGCCTAAAACGTTTTAAATGAGGGAATACAAAAGCTTGTAGACAGTTGAACAAGGTGTTATTGAAAAGCAAGAAGATTAGGTTGGAAAATTATATATTTGTCTTTTCTAAAATTTTATTCCAATAAATTCTATAGCCATTGCGCAGGTAATCTTTTACTTACCCTTGTATATACACTAGTATACCCTTGACATCATTTAGCAAGGTACGCACATTTAATTTGAAAGGAAGCTCCATTTATTAAAATGCAAAGTAAAAATTTGAGGGAAGCAAAAACTTTTGGAGGGGGCGAAAAGAGTGATTAGAGAACAAGCTTTAATATGATTATGGGGGAAAGGCTAAAATAAAAAGAAAAAAAGAAAAATAAAGTTTGAAGGAAATAAGAGTTGATGGAGAAAGCAGGATAAATGGTTTGGAGATGGACTTGAAATGAGAGATAGAGAGATCTAACTGAGAGACAGAAATGTCGGAGGTGCAGAAGCTCATCAGCATTCCTAGAGCTAATGTAAAACAGCAGGGTGACGAGACAGCACTGCAGATGACTTACAGCTGTGTTTTGTGGACAATACGCGACATGCACTCAGGATACACACAACATTGAAGTAGTTAGGTAGAAATGAATGATAATTTATTAGGAAGAAAGTATCTTTAACTATTCATCTTTCCAGACTCTTGCTTCAGAGCAAATTGATATAATGAAGATCATAAAGGAGTACACTAGCGTTTTTGTTCAGGCTGCAGAATGTGTGTGTGTGTGTGTGTGTGTGTGTGTGTGTAATTACCCCAGAGATTGCAACACATGTTTATTCACTTAGAATAAGTAAGTGAACTATTCGCAATTTCATGGTTTTCTGCATAAATTGCTCATGAAATATGATCTGATTTTCAACCAAGTCGGAAATATAAACAAACACAATATTTCCAAGCTGATAAAACATAAACACTCATGATCTTTTATGTTTATATTGAACTCACCCGTTAGTATACAAAGTGATGTTGGAAAATGTAAGTGAAACACTAAACTCGGACTGGAGTCAGGAGTTAGGAAGCTGGAGTGCAGTGAATGAAATGAGAATGGAGGTGTGTGTGTTTAGAGCTATCTCAACTTGTAAAAACACTCAAACAGTGTCACTGTGCTATTCACAGCAGCATATGTTGATTTGAGGAATGTCTCGCAAGACAAAAAAAAAAGAGATCTCAGAAGATCCACAATCAAGAGTTGTTTAATTGCATGTAGCTGGAAAGAGTTACAGAGTAATCTAAAAAAGTTTAGAAATCCATCAGTTCAGTTAGACAAATGGTCTACAAATGGAAACAATTTGGTACTGTGGTTACTCTCCACTGACGTGACCACCCAGCCAAAATCACTACAAAGGAACAACACAGAATGCTCAATGAGGTGAAAAAGACCTCTAGAGTAACAGCTCGGGTCTTGAAGGATTCATTGAGTCAAACATTCGCAGAACATTGAACAGGCATCGTATCCATGACAGGACACACCAAGGAGGAAGGCGCTGATCTTTAAGAAACATGAAGCATGCTTAAAGCTTGCCAAAGGCTATCGAGACAGTCTATAACACTACTGGTATATAAAGGTAGTACTTTTGTGAAGAACAAACAGCGCTCCATATGGTGATAAAATAGACCCTCATACAGTACAACCATGAAAACATAAATTCCCACAGTGAAACACGGTGGAGGGAGCATCATGATTTGGAGCTGATCTGCCTCTCAACCTGGACAGCATGTCTTTGTGGAGAGGAAAATGAATTGCCAAGTTTGTCAAGGTGTCCTACAGGATAATGTCAAGGTGGCTGAAGGTCATAAAAGGTTGGGTGATGCAGCAGGACAATGACACAATACTGTACATGGGAGTAAATCTACTACAGAATGGTTTCAGCCCTTTGGAGCGGCCCAGTCAGAACCCAGACCTCGACCCAATAGAGATGGTGTGGAATGACCTCAGGAGAGATGTTACACCAGAATGTCCTGAAATATTGTTGAGCGGAGACAGTTCTGTAGGGGGAAAAGTCCAAAATTGTGCAGGTCTAATCCACAGTTACTGGAAGCGCTTGCTTGAGGTTATTGCTGGCAAAGGTGTTTCAATCAAATACCAAAAACACTATTTCACTTACGTTTTCACCATTTGTATATTTAATGAGTGTGTTTAATATAGTTTGTGTTTAATATTTTGTGTTGTATCCGCTTAGAAATATTATGTTGCCTTATATTTGTGACTTTGTTGAAAATCAGATCACATTTCATGACCAATTTAGGTAGAAAAACAGAAAACTTCAAATAGTTCACTTACTTTTTTGCCACTGTATATTGACTATGTGTAGTTGGTGAACTGTCAGTAAATGTTTGAAATATGAGACTATATAGCACAATCATCATAACAAAGTGTGAAAACAAAGACAATTTATAAAGACACTGTCTTTATAAAGCAGAATTGAATCCGTCTACTGAATGGATGAAATCAAAAGTAAGTTCATGTGTAACATGCAGTCTTACAACACGTAGAAAACACACACAGAGAACTCAGTGGTAAGCGGAGGAGATACAGTTGCACATCTGCTTTCCCTCTCACAAGACTTTATATTACATATAAGCTTTATTAAAGATTCCTCACTTTATGCCTTATTAACATTCAACACTCATAGATTTGTTTGTGCATATTCGGTATCTGATGACCCGCACTGATTTTTGCCTCCCTGGCTCCGCAGGCAGGCGATAAACACTACCACCCCAGCTGTGCAAGATGCAGCCGGTGCAACCAGATGTTCACAGAGGGGGAGGAAATGTACCTGCAAGGTGGGCAAAACAGCTGATAATGTAAAAGGATTGCACCTGACTTACAAATTGCTTATGTATTCAAGATGTTTCCTTGCATGTTTTTTACTCCCGGAGTGAGGGGAATGGAGAGGGATGATAAAACATGACATAATATTATGAGTTAATTGGTTATTTCTCCCCGCCTGAGGGTGTGTGATGATGTGATCAAAATCAGATGTTTAGAAGTGGGGGGAAAGTCATGACTGAATACAGATGATGAAAAACAATATTTCTATATAAATCATGAATAATATGAGCGGGGATATGAAAAAAAATCTAAATAAAAGATATTTGCATATTTATTGTAAAGCAAAAGTTTACACCCCCAGTGCCAGTTGAATGAAAAACTGTTTTTCTTGTTTTTGTCTCAAACCAGGCTCTACAGTGTGGCATCCAGACTGTAAGAGCAACATCAAAGTAGAAGAGAAGTACAGAGTGAGTGTTAGCTCCCTGGGTTGTCTATCTATCCACACACACCCGTCACACACCCGTTGTCCTCACTTTCTTTCATTCAGCTTCCTTTTACAGTATGTGACTCCTCAGTCCAGCGACAAGTGACACAGTCTAACACCTTTCCCCTATCTCTACAAATTGTCTTCAAACTTTGTGTGGTGTCTGTCCTAATGTTTGTGTCTGAGTTTGAGTTGATGAGTGTGCTTCTTAGGACCAGGTGATATGTGTATGTGTGTCAGTATGTGTCAGCTTGTCCTCTCTGTTCTGGTTCTCCTCTGTAGGGAGTACTACAGCGACCTGGCAGAAAGCCACATCCTTTTGATATCTTTTTGCCCCTGTCTAAGTGTGAGTCTCAGTGTAAGACGAAGGGCCGGGGTGGCTCTGCTCGAGGCGTGCGTCTCCTGCGCAGGACGGAGGTTTGCAGTCTCCTGTCTCCCCCTCTGTCCTGCACCACTTTCAGCTAAACTCACTGTCTTGCTTCGCCTGCAAGCCAGGACGTACAGTATTCTGTCTCTTTTAGGACAGCGAGGTTCATGGTGTATTTGCAGAACAGAGAGGGCAACAATACAGATTTACACCGTGCCTCCTCCAGACAATGCAAGCTCAGAGTGTTAGCTTGCTGTCTTGTGCTGAATTGCTTCATACTGTAAGAACAGGAGCAGGACATTAGTGAATCGTTCTATTCACATTATGCAGTAAATAACCAGCACGTCTGACTTCCTGAATAAATGGCATGAACAAGAAACTTGAGCTGGGAAGACAAAATATGTCTGTGATACAGTATGTAAAAGAAGGTGGATTGCAGTAGCTCTGCGAGCGCATGGTGAATAGGAAGGGTCGATGCATGCGCAGGCAGATCTATTGACTGGTGGACAACATGGCTTTGCTGATTCTCTGGTGCCCTTATGAGGCCAAAAATGTGCCAAATGGAAACTGGATTTAGAACCCGAGATTGTGTATTGTTGTCTCCCAAGTAGCGATGACTAAAATTGGAAGAAAAATGTGGTTGAAAAAAATACAACCAAAGGCTGCACAGTAAGGACAAAGAAGTTGGTCATTGTATTCTTCTGATTCCTGACATATTATTAAAATGGCATTATTTTATATGGGTTATGTACACGAATTGCATTTATTTAGGCCTGTTAAATGAAGTACTGTAAATATCTAAACAGGTATATTATGCTTTACATAATAATAACATGCTTTGAGATTATTTTAAACTGATACAGCAGTTTAAGCAAACATATACGCATTGAGGCTATGAAGTAAAAATCCAGAGATTGATGCTTCATACACAATGACATTTAGTATTAGATGACACATAAGGTCTAATATTAAAGCTTAAAAAGATGGAAAAACCAATCACATGATGCAAGAAAGTCAATGTGACTTCATCATTCATTCCCCTTATAATTATAGTCTACTTAATTTTCTTTTTTATGAAATTGATTTATTTATTCATTTTCTGTAATCACTTTATTCTGAACAGGACAGAAACACTGAGCCGGTCCACCATCAGGCATGTTTTTGGGAGATTGGAGGAAATCAGTGAACATATCACTCATTTGGCTGATACTTACAGTACAATTGAGAAATAATGTAATATAGAGAAAAGTATTAATAGTTAGTGTATCCAAAAATGCATTGCAGTCTGCCTCAAGTGGGGATCATAGATATTTTTGGCTTCACTGTCATGTTGTCTATCATATAAATCAGTTGTTTTCAAACGTGTTGCACCCAGGGATCTTAAATTACATAAAAAATTTTTTTTAATATATATATATATATTCCTAAACCTTTTAGGTCTAACTTGACATTATTTATAGTTGAACCATCTGTGTTATAGTAGAAATAATGATTTGGATGCAAATCAGTTCATGAGTCCCATTCTAGGCTAATAACTAAAACCTTAATCATAAATGAAATATTACTGATTTATGATTTTTCCACACTGCACCAGTATAATGAGATCCAAGCCCACTGGTTAAACCTGACAGACCCCTGGGGGCCTCCGTTTTGGGAATCACTGAAGTAAACAGTCTGTGAGTGAAACACAGAGACGTGCGTCAGAGTGTGTGATTTCCTGTGACCCCTCTTCCTCCCTCCACAGCTCCTCCCTCCCTCAGTAACTTCGCTGCACCAATCAGAAAGGCAGGTACTGTATTCTGCTACTGGCAGTAGAGTGGCACACGCTCTATGTATCCAGTAGCTTAAGGGCACAAAACCTACATCCAACTAGCCTATGACTTCCTTCCACCTCATGTTTGCATCATTGCACTTTTCACCACTGCGGGCATGTGTCTGTTGCCCTCTGGCCCAGATCTGCGATCTGAGTGAGACTCAGACTCACTGCAGAGACCTGACTCAAATATGAGATCGCAGGCAGAGTGAATGAACGAACATGCATCTGTTTCCAAACCGCACCATTCTGCTTTTAGCAGCTTTGCTGAAATTTTCACAAAGAGCCATATCTGGAGGACGGTGCTGCATGGCCTGTGGATGGCAGCTTGTGGATGTTTCTACTGTATATCCGAAGCTGGGATGGAAAGCTGTTAATGCTGCTGTAGTAATCTTGTGCACTGTTCCTGTCATTCGAGCTTACGTGTAAGCCTTTTGCGTGTCTATGTGCGTGCATGTTTGTGCTTGGCTGATCACTAACCAAAGTCTCGTTCATCTGCAGCCCACAAGGTCTTCGTCGGAGAGTATCTGTTCTCGGCCGGGTTCCAGTATCCCTGGCTCTCCTGGTCACACCATCTATGTGAGTCATCCTCACCAGCGCCCCATATCGCTTCCTGAAACAATCCCCATTTTCTCTCAAATTGAGTCTGTGGCTGCATGAGACTGCACAGAATGATCTTTTGCTGTTTTCCTTGCTTTCCAAACAGTTACATTACATTTGCATTGAGCTCTCAATCTCTTCCCTTCTGTCTATAGTACAAATACATGCATACACACAGAATCAATATAAATACTGTTTACAAGAGCGTCATTATAATAGAGGAAGCACAGCTGCAATGAACCCGACCTGTATATGAAGCTCCGTATACGGTGTCTTTTTTCATTTTTGATTTATTTAATTGTTTTGTGGTGACCCTTGTGACGTGCTATGACTATGTTTATATGTGATGTGGAACAGTTTGACCCCTAGTATGACCTTCCTTCCTTTCCCTTTGTCTCTCCCTCTGCGTGATTCCCTTCCCTCTGTGTCTCGCCTCTCCTCCCTCTAGGCAAAAGTAGACAATGAGATCATTGATTACAAGGACCTAGCAGCCATCCCCCGAGTCAAGGCCATTTATGACATAGAGCGTCCAGACATGATATCCTACGAGTCTCTGCAATCCACCTCCTCTACCCTGGAGAGACAGGGCAGACACAGCCCTGGAGAGGTAACACAGAGCTACTATCATCTAATCACGCAATGCTCGAACTGCTGAGTACATGGATATTCTAGGGGGATAATTATAAACAGGAGTTCGGAAAATTCTTGAGTTATCTGCAGCTCGAGTTTTGATTCAGAAAATACAGTCATTAGAACCAATTAGATCCATGAACTAAGGCCCTTGGACTAATGATAATTGCTCAAATCAAGTCATGTTAAAGGCAAAAATGGCTTTTTTGTGTGATAGATATATTTACATGGAGCGATTCATAATTGATGAGAAACTATATATTTCATAGTTTATATGCATAATTTGGTAAAGCATTTAAATAGCTTGTAACATGAATAATCTCAGGATACATTAAGAGCATTAACATAAACATGCTTATTTTTTAAATAGTTCTACAGTATGACATAATGTCAGTGTAAATTATATACAATTGGTATAGGCCCCATAAATAGCCTGCAGCATCTAAGTGAATGTGTTTCGCTTCATTGGTCCAGAGTAATGGTCCAATTCAAGGTCAGAATTCTACCTCATATACTTAGCATCACTCAGACCAGAATCCTTACCCTTCTACCCTGGAAATGATATGTATGTGGTTATGTCTGTGTGTGGTAATGTGTGAATTCATGTCTTTTCTGTTACAAAGGCTGTTTAATATCATGTATTCCACATGGATTAAACATCATTTAGTCATTCCATTTCTGTTTATCAGAAATTGATTGTGTTTTATATTTTTTTAAAAGCCGCTTTCATATTAAACACCATCAGGTAGTATTTACTGTCGAGCTCCAAGTGCTGTGACTGTATCCTGTGTTACAGTGCCCTCTGCTGAACACTTTCAGAGTTTTATTGTCATACCCTCTTGATCTAATATTTGGTCGTCTGGCCTCATCGTAAACCCTGTGCTCATGTGTTGATAAAGAAGAAGACCTGACATCGACACCCTCCAGGCACTTTATTAGCATACATGTAGTACCACACCATTATACCACCAGGAGCAGCCTGATTTGTTGATACAAGCCAGAATGGATCCATGCTTTCACGTCATTTACACCAAATTCCGACCCACCGATCCGAATGTTAAAGCCAATGCAAATTGTAGCCGCAGTTTCCTGTTTTCCGCGGAGAGGAGTGGCACCTGGTGTGGTCATCTGCTGCTGTAACCCATCAGCTTTGATGCAATGTACCTTCAGATCTTTTACATGTTTGTAATGACCAGTCTGGCCATACTCCTCTAAACTCCCGCATCAAGAAGGCATTTTCACCAAGAGGATTGCTGCTCATTGGATATATATATATATATATATATTTTTTTTTTTTTTTTTTTTTAGATCATTCACTGTAAACTCTAGAGATGGTTGTGCTTGAAAATCCCAGTAGATCAGCAGTTTCGGAAATACCCAGACCAGCCTGTTTGGTACCAACAACTATGCCACTTCCAAAGTCACTTACATTATCTTTGTTCTTCGTTTGCTATCCATTATGATGCTTGATTTAAACCTCAGAAGATCATCTTGACCATGTTTACATGTCTAGACGTATTGAATAGCAATGTCATTGGCTGATTAGAAAGTTAGACAGGTGTACCAAATGATGTAGTCTGTAAGTTTTTACAGTACACATCAGGCACACTATTTCTCATGAGCTAATTTCTTGTCTGGAATGTTATACAGTATGAGCAAGTAATATCTGTTAGTTCAAAGCAGTCTCATGCTGTAACTGTAGGCTTTGCTTCCTTCCTGCAGTGCCAGAGTACTACAGGTGACCAATCCCCCATCAGAGGCCATATCAAAGTGAGTGTAAGCAGGATTGCTGTAATGCATGCCCAATGACATTTTAATTTTAAAGCAACCGTTCTAAAACAAACAAACAACTTCCTGGGTTATTATAAATGTATACACCTAGCCAATAAACTTCACTATGAAGCACTAATATGGTAACCAAACAAAGAATAGCAATCTCTTACCAAACTAATATAGCTGAGCAAGTAGTAGTCTTAGTCTGAAAAAGTAATAATTAAATATTAATACAAAATGAATAATGCTTCTAATGCATTGCAATTAAAGGTTTCATTTTTATTTTTTATTTTTTTTTTGTCAATATAATATGATCACAATGTAACAGGACTCTATATCCACTTTATATCCACTTTTCTTAGACTATGCCACAAGACCCTTCCCCCATGTCAGCTGAGACTGTAAGTTGACCAGGAGTGCTGAATCTCGAATCTATTTTATCTTTGCAAGCACAGTTTAATTCTGCACAGCTTTTCGGAAGACATTCTCTTTAATGAAACAGCTTCTCCCATCTGTTGTATAAGTGTTCTAGACACCTTTGTGTGTCAGCATGTGTTCTCTAGTTCGTTTGTCTTGGGTTTATCTTTTTGCTTCATTATACCCATAAAAAAAGATCATTGCAGACTGTGTCTCATCACTGCTATCATGGCCTAAAAAATTATTTCAATATTCTCATGCCGTACTAGTTTTAATCAGTATTAACATTTTATAGCGTTGTTCTTAATTTGCTTCAATCACTTATACTTTTCTTAAGAATTATGTTAAGCGGATTTATACAAAGCTTTTCTCCCTGTTTTTTTCCAGTCACCAAGAACACTGTCACCCACCCCATCTGCTGAGGTTAGCATTTGCTCCATACTAAAACCTACTGTGGATACAGTACCAGTGCAAAGTTTGGACACAAGTTTGGACTCATTTTATACATTTCAGAACGGTTTTGGATTTTTTAAAACTTTAAAATAACACATATGGCATTTAGGTAATTAAGCACCACAAAGAACAATTAGATGTTATTTTAACACATCAAAGTCAGCTGTTCTGGAATAGTTCCTGCAAGATCAGTATTGTCAAGTGCATTTGCCAAACCCATCAAGCACGATGATGAAACTGGCTCTCATTAAGACCTTCCCAGGAACGCAAGACCAAAACTGACCTCTGCTGCAGAGGAGAAGTTCATTTAAAGTTACTAGCTTAAAAAATCTCCTAAAGATCTTAGATTAGAGCCGTTAAGAAGGCTTTACAGGGCAGTAGCAGACCTATCTCAATATCAACTGTTTAAAGGAGATTATTTTGGATGCTTCACAATGCAGAAAGACATGAAAATCAGGAAAAACCCATGGAATTAGAAGCTGTGTCCAAACTTATGACTGGTAGTGTAGATATTGAGATTATTACAGTTATTGTTGTTCTAGTAATTTTACTAATCTAGTTGCACAACATGATGTTGTGCAACTTGTTGAGGTTGCACAACATCAAACAGTAAAAGTTATAGTGCTGGTAATGCTTCTGCCCACAGCATCAGCAGGATTGGTAAAGGAGTGACATGTAAAATAATGATGTGTCTGTATACTGTGCGTTAGGGTTGTTATGACATTCGAGAACGCATAATGCAACGATCCACCAGCCAGGGCTCCATCGGCTCCCCGATGTACAGCCGACACAACTACACACCTACGCTGTCTAAGACACCGCAGCACTTCCACAGACCCGGTGAGAGTGAGGATCATTTCTTTCACTTCTGCAATTACTTCCTTTAGGTTATACACAGGAATACACAGCCACCCTTAAACGTGAAAATGTGTGTGTGTGTGTGTGTGTGTGTGTGTGAGAGAGAGAGATATAGAGATAGAGAGAGAAAGTATAAGAGAGAGAGAAAGAGAGAGTTTTTGTGGCATTGCTGTGGGCCTTTTTCCCTTTTTCACTTTCCTTCTCCTTTTCCTTCTTTGCTCATTTTGCCATTCCTTGCCTCTTTTCTCCTCTCTTCCCAAACCCTTTTCCTCCATCCTCCTCTTTGTCTGAGCGGGCCTAGCAGGAATGCTGAAGCTTTGCTCCTCTTTGCGCTCTAGCAACAGTGACAACCGTCCTACTTCCCCTTTCCGACATCACTTCCTTCCCCATAACAAAGGTAAGAACCTGTACGTCTTCCCTTACTGGAGTCCAGTAATACTCCAGTCCAGTAGTACTGCCGGTAGGCGTGTTTCCACCAAGGCTCCCCAAGCTGGTATGGAGTTATACCTCGTTTATGGTTCCACCAGACTCCAGGAACCCCAAGCATTAACAGAAGTGATGCACTCTGTGCGGGGACAAAAGATTTCAGCACTCTGCAAAAGCGCACCAAATATGGAGAAGTAAAAAATTTTTTGATTTGTTGATGACCTGTATTATATAATTACAAGGTTTGAACTAATTTGAATCTAGCGCCAATTTTTTTACTTTATATCTTATTATGACAGTGCTGATCTTCCATCAGGTCTGCACAGCTTTAACAGTGTTGCCTTTGCGTTTTCATGCCTTACATCCAAAGCTGTCGGTTAGCTATTTTTCTGAAACATGCTTTGACCAATCAGAACATCTTCCTCAGAAATGTATATGAATACAGGAATTCAAATTGGTGGAAATGCGCCTAAACCCTGTGCCGGGAAATCTTTGCCAAAAAAAAACCCAGAGTCTCCTCTGTCTTCTCCAGTAGTGCTAAAGATGGAGCTTCAGAATCATTTTATGGAGATTATATTTAGCCTGTTGTTTGTGCACTGTATATGGCAGCAAGGGTGTCAGAATTTGTACCATCAGCATGGCACAAGTACTTTTTGATAGAGTTAGGTTAAAAGCTGCATTCGGACGGCCATTGCTCCCGAGCTTTATGCAGACTGAGCACGGCCGGTTAATTGCACATTCCTGTATATAATGCATCTGTGCCTCTGTCCTTCCTACAGATTCTTTCTGCATAGGTATGTCTTGGCTTTGTGGCTGTTACTTCCATTTTGTGGTGTTTTTTTTTATTTATCTGAGGCAGTTGTGAGGCATGCCCAGTGTATATCATTTGTGACTGTTTCTTTCTCTGTCTTGTCTCTTATTTTATTTAGCATCATACAGTATTATTTCATATTATATGACATGATATCCCTCCACTAAAACTTTATTTTGCATGCTGCTGCATCATTTTCCTATTGACACTCAGTGTAACAATTTCACAAGATGTAATTAGGTTTCAAATTGAAACTTCTGGATGTTGTTGGTTTTTTTGTCATGCGTAAATTTGATGACGTCTTGAGTGTTGCAGTTGTTTTTTTTTCGTTTTGGATGCTGAAGTGGTCGTCATTGTTGGGAATTTGCATGCCGTGTCTCAGGTGTCCTATCATTGTCTTTCAGCTCTGTTTTCTTGTACAGAGAGGACGCACTTGATGCATCCATCATACTTTGCTTATCTACTTAAATCCTCTTTCATTTGTCCATATTTACATAAGAGGAAATTTATTCTTTTCTTCTTCCCCTTTTGCTTTCTCGCTTTTTTCCTTGCAATTCTTCTTATCTCTTTTTTGGAGGCACTGAGCCATCTAGTGGTCGGAGTTCTCCTTTGTCCTCTCGCTCGGCCACCCCGACCCTCTGTCTGACCCCTAAACATTTCCACGTCCCAGGTAGGAGCAGGAGAATTGACAAGCCAGCTTGTACTGTATGTGTGTGTGTGTGTGTGTGTGTGTGCGTGCGTGTGTGTGATTTCCACATCCTCTCTTTTGGTCTAAATTATTCTTTGATGTATATATTATTATGTGCCTTCCATCTCAAACCTCTAATGTACCATCATCTATGTTCTTTTAGAGGATTAATATCTGAGATTTCTAATACTTTTGTCTTTAATTATTATTCCAGATCAAGGCATGAACATGTACAGAAAGCCTCCGATCTACAAACAACATGGTATGGTTATTTTGTTTTTAATTAATCAGTTAATCATTTATAATACCCATCAGCTTCTCCGCATGTATAGTACTTTGATGGGTTTAATTGTGCATTGGCTATTAAGCATTTGTTTCTCATTATGAGTCACATGAAGAATATTTTATTGCTTGATATAAATAAGGTAAGTACAGTGAGACAGATGTTTATATGATTTGAGTTCATTTTACTAGGTGCCTGTAAGAGTGCTTGTGTTTTGTGTTAATGTGCATTCTCTGACCAAATGTTGTATATTTATGTTTGTTCATGTGTGTGTTCACACCATCATGCCATTAACCTATTGTGACTACATATTCCATGTTCACATGTAAGTACTTTTCAGCTTAGCTCAATTCGGACTCCAGCTGTCTCTGCTACCCTCTACTCTTTCCTTATTGCCAACTCGCTTTAAAATGACTACTTTTCTTCTGCCTGTAAAACACTTTTGCCTTTGGTTGCATGAGGTTATGAATTGCATTTTAAGAAGAATCACTAATACAATTTGGGAGCTTACATCTTTGCATTGCTTTATTAAATAATCGTCCCAAAATGCTCTAAAGACAGCTGTTTAAACTATAGTGCTGGCTATGAACATATCAAAGCATGTGATATTCTTCGAAACCTTTTTAGAAGTAATGTAAAAACAAAGTACTGTCAGATATTGACAGATACAAGTACTGTACATACTGTCAAATACATTGTTCCCAATAAATATAAATACTATTAGAAACAATGTAATGTCCTGCTTTGACTTAATTGGCCAGCACTGTATCTGCTTTGAGCTTTTGTCAATCAACCAATGATAGTTAAGTTCCCCAAAATACCAATCCAGATTCAGCTGCCCTCGCAGCCCAAAGCAAGTTTGCTGGTGACATCATCAAATCTTCCAAGTTTCCTGCTGCGCAAGCACCCCGGGTGGATGAAAAAGCAAAGATTGAGACTGACTACTGGCCCTGTCCTCCCTCCCATGCAGCCCTAGGTAGGCTCCTTCCCCTAGCTCATCCAGGAAGACTAGCCTACTGAGAAACATGTGAAAGCAGACTCAAAGGCAAAAGAATGATGTTGGCAATGTAAATACTGTGTGTCTTGTCAATGTGACCCATCCGTTTCAGAAGCAGTAGTTTGTATGTATAGAATAGAGTGGCATAGCATCCTTACTTTTTTTTTTAGCATTTTTGATTATCTTAAATTAATTACGTCGTCCACATCATCAATCCAGACATCATTCCTCAGTCGTAATCATTGCACTGTTACTGTTCATTTCCAGTGTTTTTTATAATAATGCATAAAAGCTTAAGTGCTTTCATCAAACAATAATGAATACTGTATTGTGTACACTAATTCTCTTGTGATTTATATTCATTGTGCAATCAGGTTCAGACATGAGGAGTCGCTCGCGAGATGAGGAGGAGGAGGAACAATTAAAACGACGACAGCTTCATGAAAATCATCTTAGCAAGGTGATGGGCCACTTGCACAAAACACTAATTATAATATTGGAGGATTTTATAAGCAATCACAGATAACTACAGAGATTGGAAGTGTTGTGCTAAATTTGACAGCACAGAACAGGAAATTGAAATAGCTTTGTACAATGTTACAGATCCAGTCAGGTCTTGGGAAGCTCATTTTTAAGGAGGAGATGGAGAAGGAAATGAACAGAGAGAGATATGCTCGCAGTGTGGCAGCACAGCGGTATGATCCTCAGTACTCCAACTTCACTGCAGGTACTGCAATACATACCAGCTCTTCAGACTGCATGTGGCCTGGCGCCGTCATGCTTATTGATTGATCTGATTTGCAGATCCCAACTCTCCCACGTGTAAAACCTCTTCACTGCCAGGATATGGACGCAATGGCCTTCTCAGGGTAAGAGAACAGGATATACTGTAGTAGGCCTGTCTTTAGACAGATTTGTTCAAATTCGTGTATTTCATATGAGGTTCATTGCATGCAGATGTGTGTGGCTTTGAATGGGCCAACCAGAAAATTCCATTGGAATGTTACATGTCTTTGAGACTATATATGTGTAACCCAGTATGTATGCATATACAGTAGATGAATAGTTATATCTAATATGAGCTATTATAGTTTTGTAGCAGTGAATAGTTTTTACTGCTAGAGCAACTAAATCTAACACAAAATCCTAAACTACACTTTTTGAATGCTAGCATGTTTGCTAGCATGTTTGTGTAATGAAATTCCCCATTGCTAACACTTGTTAGCTGCTCATAAATGGATTTTTAAATCATATTCATCAAGTTCATTATCTTCACTGATATTGCTAGCCAGATATCCAAAATAAACTAATTTTAGCAGGACTTAAATGCTAGCATGTCTGCTTACATGTTTGTTTAATGAAATTGCCAATTGCTAACACTTGTTAGCTGCTCATAAATGGATTTTTAAATCATATTTATCAAGTTCATTATCTTCACTGATATGTTAATAGCCAGATATCCAAAATAAACTCATTTTAGCAGGACTTCTGATATTTATTTTTTAAATGTCAAATTTCTAAATGCTAATAATCCTCACTGCTAAAGCTAGCTACCTTAACATGACAACTTGACATAAGACCATACTACAGTTATAGAACTATTTTATTTGTCAGTGTTCCAGTAAGTAAAAAAATATTTAATGGCCTGCTACAGTAGTTCTGTCCCTTTAAAGCATGTCCTGTATGTATGGGCTCAAAGACATGCTCACACAGGCTGATGACACAAATTTTTCAATAATTTAAAGAGAAAAAGTATTTACACACAAATGCATAAATACATGTCCTTTGTGTGTCTTTTCATCCACAGTCAACAGAATTCTCCCAGTATAACAGTTACGGCGATGTGTGTGGAGGACAGAGAGGTATTTAACTGTCTTTCATATCATTTTTAAAGTAGTCTTTGGATAAACCTAACATATGCTCACACTAGGATGTCCTCCTTCTCTCTCTCTATTATTCTGCAGATTTCAAGGTATGTGAATGACACAGACTATAACCTGATCAGCTGCACTGAGCATGTGCATCAGCCATCATGTACATGAGAATGTGGAATCATGCTCCATGCGACACCCTGCTACGCTATGCCTGTAACAAACAGCTCAGGCAAGGGGGAGAGCATGGACAAGGGGTTTCATCATTACATATGCACATCCTGAGAAGTTTGTACATACCCATAGTTAGACTAAAGCTGTAACCGTGGATAGTGTAGCTAAGGTCATAGTCCCTCTTCATAGTATCAGATAAAGTTTAGTTTTCTGGTCTTTCATCATGATTTATGATTTATTTTTTCCTTCCAAGCCTCTTTTTGTTTCTTTTTTCTTTTACATTGCATGTATGTGTTCTGTTCTGTAGCTCATCCAAGATGGCCAGGTTCCCCTAACCAGAATGGACAGGGGAATGTCAATGCCTAACATGTTGGAACATAAAGCAAGTATTCCATATGTTTTTGTTCAGTTTGGTTTGATTTCATTTTGTGAGAATTACATTTCTCCACTCATTTTGTCAGTGTTCGTTCATGTCCTGTTAACATCCACCCCTTATAACACTGATTATTTATTAAAATAAAATACAGTAGTTTATATTGGCAAATACTTAGCGTTTATAGACAGCGGGAAGAAGGGAGAAGACTAGGGCCTTCCAGTGCTGTGAAAAGATGTAATGATATGCTTTGCTATGTTTGAGCTGTACGCATTTTTCCAGATCATTGATCCCCACCTTTCCTAAATCTGGCAGAAGAGGCTTAAGAGCTGCATGTTCTTGGTTTCTTTAAAGGTGCTGCTATAGTCCCCACAATCTTACCATTCATGGTTCCATATTTTTTGTGTTAAAGGAATAATATCCTTAGTAGAAAAGTTATGTTTTCCATCTATTGTTAATATTGTAATATTGATTCACCTCCTTTTTATTTAGACATGATTAAAATAACATGTCTACACATCATTTTATCTTATTTTGACCGTTTTCACTTTATGTCCTTTTTTCACTTTGTGATTTTACTTTGGAAACGATGTGATACACTGATTTATTTATTTATTTATTTATTTATTTTTGCATTCACACATACCTTCCGAAAATTTATATGCAACAGACTGCTTTTTCCCTTTTCTTTCCCTTGTGACCAACCAAGTCATGTCCAGACTCTAGCGCATTACCCTATCCCTGTGCAGTTTAGCATTCCGTCTGTTTGCATCTCTGTGTGTAAATGAATGGTTGTGTTCTTAGCATGTGCATTTGTCTAGCTTTGCTTTTCAGCAGTTCATTGTGTTTGGCAAATGTCTTGCATTGCATTCTCCATAACAAGACAATCCCTCCTTTTGTAAAGGTGTATCCCTATGAAATGCTCACTGTCACCAACAGAGGGCGTACTAAGCTCCCAAAGGACGTGGACAGGACGAGACTGGAGGTAATTAATGGCAAAGTTGTAAGCTGCACTCTAGGTGGTGGCGTGGGAATAATGTGTTTTTTCTCTACTTCCCTTCTCCTCACCCTTCCTTTCTTAATGCAGTCATTTAACCCGATCGTTGTTGTCTCCCCAGCGTCACCTGGCTCCTGAAGTATTCTTTGATGTCTTTGGAATGGAGATTCATGAGTTTGACAAACTCCCTCTGTGGAAGCGCAATGATATGAAGAAGAAGGCCAAGCTGTTCTAGCCAGGACATTGTGCATGTTTTAATTTATCAGCCACTCCAATAATGTATTATAGCTGTAGTTTTCTGATTTGCTTTTTCTTTATTCCCTTTTCTTTTTTCTTTTTTTTTTTTGTTTGCATCCAAGAGTCTGATTCACATGGACATAAATGATCTACATTTTTGATTCACTACAAAGCCACACTTTTTTTCCCCAAGCAGAGTTTTAATTTGAGTAGGTTTAAAGTGAATTGCGATCTAGCCACTAGAGATCAGAGAAGTAAGGACCAGTTATTATCTTTCACGTTGAACCCCCACAAACACCCCCTCCCCCTGCCCCCTTTGCTCCCCTTCCTGCTTCCATCTCATAAAACAAGATTGTAATTGTTTTGGGGGGAAAGTGGTAGGGGGCTGAAGTCTATCTGCAGGTTCTTTCTCTAAACAGGCTATTAAGCTGATGGAAGTGGAGGAGCTCCAGAAGTTCCCTGCTGCTGTGGCCCTAACAAGGGCCTTGATGTTTGTTAATGGGGGGAAGTTAGAGCTACTGTATGTGGCATAAGATGAGAGGCCTGGCCTCTACCTGTGGTGGGGAAGATTTTAACAGACCATCCAGGCTTCTGGAACGTATTAAGTACCTGAGGCGACATAAAGATGCATCTGCTACACCATTTTCTTCACCATGCAATCTCCTCTCAATCGTCAAGCTAATACCGCATAGACTTAGCATGATTTTGCTAGATTCAAAACTCTTCTAAGTTTGGTGTTCATGAGGTAGCTCCCCTTTAAGCCATTTTACATGTTTAAAATCTAAACTATACAGAAATACCGCACTGGATAGATGGGATGCTGATGAAACCCTAGGAAATAAAACACAACTTCCTGCTTTCTAAAGGAGTTGTGAGTTTGTTTGCCACAAGAGGGCAGGCTTGTGACATTAGGAACAGTTGAGGTGTCCACACCCTACACCCCCCCCCCCCCAACCCAATTTTACTCTCTCCGACCCCTCCATCATTCGGATCTGACAATCCTCTCCTTTTGACCACTATCTAAGCTGCAATATATGTTTTAGCAACATATCACTTTGACTAACGTTGCATTTGAAGAGAAACACCTTTAATATTACTACATTTTATAAAGCTGAAGTGTTTTAAACTGCCACTGTGTTGCTGAGAGACTGATGGAGCCTTAGCCATAGCATCTGTGTCACGAATAGGTTTGATAACAGGGCCATATCTGTCATTCCGTATAAAGCTGCCAGACAGTGTTGTTCCCATATCAATGGATATGTGTACAGTAGTGTTGTTGGCTGTTGGTGACTGTTAATTCCCAGCAGTTTCCTGTGTTATCTGCCAGGGTAAAAATGGAGGACTAGGAAATAAATAAATAAAACCTTTGTTTATATCACATAAAAAAAAATGTTATTAGAATATGGTGATGAAATTCTGGTTTTGATACCCATCGTGACAATGATGTAAAACTCAACTGAGTAATAAAACTCTGCTTTAGATATTTCTGTTGCTGGTGAATTATTTGGTCTGTCACAAACACTATCAAACTGAAATACTATTATATGATAATAATAATAGTGTAAAATGTGTAGGTTGGCTCTAAATGCTGTAAATTCCAATATTTTTATATGAATTTACTCTACGGAAGAGCAGTTGCAGATTGTAGAGATTTATTTGTGTATTTATTCAACCACACCACCATTTCTTTTTCCAAAACGTGTAATAAAAAAATATTCTGAGAACTCTGTAGACTGTGACATGGGCACCCAGTACAAAAACCACACATACTGTATGCACACATCCTGCAAGCTCATTATCATGGATGGTTTGCTTCATTATATAGGACAATTCATTATTTTCCATCTTTGTTCAGTATTTTGTGACCCAAAGCTGTGCCCTAGTTGTTTTTAGTTATGACCAAATTTGTACTAAAGCGGTGTGCCTTCCCTTGCAGACACTTCTAATGTAAGGTGTCCACAGGTCCCAGTAGGCACTAATGTTGGTGTCTGAGTCTTGCATTTTAGACCACACAAGCAAAAGAAACAGGACAAAAATGCTGGGTTAATGAGAGGTTTTGCTGCAATACACCAAACCCAGACTTCCAGCGATGTTCTTTCACACAGTTTTTAAGGAACCTGCTCTCTCCTGTTATAACCAGGGAGTGGTGAAATAATATTGTTTCATGACATAATGCGTAACTCCCAAGGACCATAGAGATCAGGACAGTTTGAACAGGTGACCCTTTTTGCAAACTCATCAAAGGTTTCTTTAACTTAAAAAGATATGAAACTTTTTTAAGGAAAAGCGATTGTTATTAAAAGTGTCACTGTTGATTACAAAAGTATCCTAAGTATTTTTAGAGATTCAGTTTTGGATCAGCATGCCAACTTTTAAATACTTCCTACACATAAAAAGTGAGGATGCTTTTATCTACTTGTGTACAGTGTTTTAGTTATTCGCTGAAAAACTACCTGTGATGGTCGTCATTCCATCACCACTCTTTATTTAGACACACTTGGCATACCATCAGCACCTCTTTGTATAAAACTACTGTAGAAAATAGCTCTGTGTGTGTGTTTTATATGGGAAAGGTTCCTGAATGAAAAGGCTTAGTGCTCAGATGGGGCTGAGTCCGTAACCCTTGCCCTCTTACTCACAGCTGTGGAATGCTTTTTGTGTTCCAACCAGCAGCAGCCGAGATAATCTGCCAGTATCTGCACCTACTCCAGCCAATATACAACACACAAACAACGTTCCCACAGCAATACACCAGTGAATCTGAAGCATTTGACTGACATTTCCTGTCTCTGTATCAATCTCTTTAATTTCTCTAAGATGCCTCTGACTGAGGTCTAAATGAAACAGTGTGCACTAATATCTTGAACAAGACAATGCTTTCTGCTTCCTTGTTTAATGACTTTCATGCCTTATGAACAGGGACAATACAAATCCCATGACTCTTCTCTGAAAACCGACCATGAGGGTGGTAGGCCACCCCTATTCCAGTCCCCTTCTTCCCATACAACTCTTCGGCTGCTTTTCGTCCACATGTTTAAAGTCAAAACTACAAGGTTGGTGGGCCTGGCATGTAGACCAGGATGGTGGGAGCCTTAGGACCGCTCCCATACTGACTCAGCGTGAGGGGATTACCCCTGGTGTAAGATGAGTAACTGAACGCAAACAGCTAAAGGAAACTCACCTTTTCACCTTGAGTGACAGTACATTTTATTCTGAGACCCCAGATTTAGAATACACAAGAGGCTGTGTACATCTTCCTCACTAACAGTACTAGGGGGTTTTTAGTCTATGAGCAATTTAAACCTACACAATGAACACAGTGGTGCATTTGTATTCTACAGATTGTAAATGAAGGAGGTCCAGCTGGGTCTGAGGACATTCTGAAATACTACAATGTCATTATTGAATATGTTGAGGATTAAAGGAGATATCAAAGGAGTTGTCCCCCACAGTATAGACTATTCTCAGTAAATCTATTCTTTATCTTTAGCAGCCATTCCTCTGTGATGATCCTTTTCTTCAATCATTACAATTTTTCTTACCTAGTGGGAAAACTGTGAGTAACCAACCTGCTTATCCAGGCCCTTTATGCATCAAATACTAGCTCTAGACAAATCTTGCAGGAAAGTGCTGGACATGGGGGAGCTGGGATGGAAACCTTGTGATGCCCCATGAGACTTTTTCAGAGAGGTCAGTTCTCAGAGCATGTGACTCTCATTCACCCAGCTCACAGAAGAGGAAAGCTTGGTTCTCACAATACTGACCAACAGACACAAGATAACAGGATGAGAATGTAACCCTGCTACAGTATTCATGTCAAGGCATGTTTGCCTGTATAGTCATATCACAACGGGTTTTAATTTACCTGTCGGTTGCTGTTTTTTTTTTAAGGTATTGAGTTATATATATATTTGAGTGGTTGTCCTTATCCAGAATAGGGAAGAAAATTGATAGAAGCCTGAAAGAAATAAAACATGCTGATCCCTCACAGACCTCAGTTATTTAAGGAATGTACAGGGGCTTTTGAAATTATAATTAAGACAGCACTTGAGGGAACAAAATACATTTCTTTATCATTGAAAGTCTCAAATTTCTATCAAAACAACCCATGCTGCAAGCTGCGCTTTGGTAGACTTCTTCATGTTTGCAATTAGGCAATTATTTGATGCACAGCTCCTGTGCTCCCACTCTCCCTGACATATAAGCAGCACATTCCTATCATGTTTTCCTTCAGCTAGGATGCTCCCATGAGTCTCTCAGTCAGTTTTAGGTTCTGACAACTCACCTCCCGTGGGAAAATGTAGTCTGGGAACATGCGCTTTCTCCTTTCTTATCTAAAGATATATCTGTGGAAAAGAAATAAACCAGAGCGATTAAATAGCAATACCTCTTAATTCCATTTCCCTTGGATAAAACACACTGTATAACAATACACAGTGCAGGAAACAGATATGCATTAACTCTCACTAGCTTTGACCATGAGCTTAACACGAAACAGAGTTCATATTCAGTTAACCACTATATTAAAATGATCACAAATAGTCAACAATCTGACAGGGCAGTCATCTCTCAGCCACTATTTGGGGAAGTTATCATGCACTGTGGCTATCATGTTTTTTTTTTGGTGGGGGGGGGGGGGTATTCATGTATTTATTTATTTATTTGTGCGGTGGGGGGGGGGCATTTTTTATGTATTTTTTTTTTTAATGTATTTTGATTGCATTTTTAAGTATCTAGTTTACAGTTCTGCTTTGAGTGGGTTTAATTAGGGAGAGCAGCAGAGGGAGAAGTGACTCTGTGACTGATGCTGAGCGAGAGGGTGAGACAGAGAGAGAGAGTGTGTATGTGAGAAGAAGAGAGACAGAGAGAGAGAGAGAGAGAGAGAGAGGCTCTGTCCTGGCGTAATCGGGGCTGTGAGTTTGTGAGTGTGAGCGTGTGAGGGTTTATGTCGAGTTTCTCTCTCCTTCATCTTTTATCACAGAACTTTGGATCTCTGTATTCGGTTCCAGAGGCACGGAGAGCTCCGGAGTGTCCATCTCCGTCTCTACAATCATGGACAAGCACAAAGGTAAACGAGAATAAGGTTTTTTTTCCATTTCCATCACTGTTTGTTAATAAAGTCATCTCTAAAGTGGCTGTACAGGAATTGCTGAAGTTCAAGTTCAAACGGGCGCACGAGCTCAACATTTAATACAATGTTGCAGAAAAACTGATTGAAGTCGGTGGGGGGAAAACTGATTGTTCTGAAGTTTAGTAGCAGCTTTATTAAATAGTTTATGCATCTAAGGTTTATATGTTTATGTTTGTTTAAATTTTAACCTAGAACATCACTCCCTAAACTTTCATTCTTTGTGTGAAAATCCGGAATCCGCTTGTCTGAGTAATCTGCGCTATCCGTCCATCTCATCCTCCCAGTGAGGCTAATTTAACGCATGAATAAACTACTAGATATGACAGCGCGGTCCGAGAACAACAAGGCTTTGTCCCAAACAGCGTGCTTGTACACTACTCACTAACGAGTAGCGGCTTTACTGCGGTAGGGGTTAGTCCGTTTTTGACAGCCCTTCGGACAGGGTCTCAGTTGCTATGGATACGAAAGAGTTGGCTGTGTTTTAAACGTGCATTTTTGTTTCATGCCTTCAGTGGATGTGAAGAAGGTTTTAATATTCCATTATTTATGCTCAGTTTGGGGTTGGAGACAGTAAGTCAGCAGTAGTTAATGAAGATTTAAAAGTTACTGTTGTTGCCCCAGGATTCTGTAGATGCCTGTGGTTTAGTGTTGTAATCTACAGGAGATGGATTGTAGACTTATACTAATCTACTGTAACACCACTTTGGATTTTTGGCATGCTTTTCAACATTAAGATGGGATTTGGTGTGATCTCTTATTTTCAAATATTATTATTACCGCTAGACATCTACAACAGGAGTCATGCCTCTTACACTTACAGTGTACAATGCTGATTTGTAATTTGGTGTAACCTGATATGAACAGGGAACCATACACACACACACACAAACTTCACTGCTTATATTCGCCTTGTCCGGTGCAGGTTTCACCATTGCCCAGCTTATAACATTGCATGTTATCATCTGTCAACTAGTCAGTCATTTTGATTGATAATTTCCTTTCAGTGTGGCAGATGAGGAAGTTGCAAGTGTTTTTGATGATGATTTGTTGATTGTTGGCATCTCGTGCATTTAAATCATTAACATTTTTACTCAAGCAATGTAGTATAATTACTCACATGAATGTTGTTACTAACTTATGAATATACAGGTTTATAAGCTCATACTTATAAAAAATAAATAAATAAATGATTTACTTCCGTCATGGTTTTGTGACAATGGTAAGGTAAGTTCTTAGGCTTGTTGCTGACATTTGAGAAGTTTAAACTGATACCTTTGAAGTGAAAATCCTGCCAATAGCAGGCAAATAATAATACTCAGAACCAGAAATTTGTGTAGAAATCTTTGGACTGGACAGATACTAGCATTCACAGGGGAGTAATTTACTGTGGTCAATTCACCTCACCTCACCTCATCTCAGTCTGAGCTCAGTAACACTGGAGCTGTTAGGTGGCAATGCTTCTGTACCACCAGGCTGAATTTTAATCTCTATCCTACGTTAATATTTTCAGCCTCAAAATTTAGTGCCTGCCATGGCGCTCAGTCTCCAATTTCCGTATTTGCATTGGGATTATTTCCTTGAGGGTCAGAGTTTACAATTTTATCACATTTACTACACCTGGGTAAACTTTAAAACTGAATGGTGACAGTCATGGTGCATGTCATGTTATGTTTGGTAAAAAAAAAAAATAAAGCAAGACAGAAATGTCAGAAAAGCTTCTTTGCATTTCTCCTATTCTTACAATGAGCTGTAGGTACTGTATCTGTGTGAAACTACTATTTAAAAACACTGTATAGTGAAACAAAACTTGGCTTGTTCCACATTAATGGCTTTCACATAAAGGTTTCAGTTCATAATTGCATTTCCCGAGAAGGCCATGATTTTTGATAATTCACAAAAAACATACCACAAGGACATCCATCCTTTTTTCCATCCTAATGCAACTGAATAACCTAGAAAAGTCCTGCTGAGTCACCAATTTACTTACAGTGATAACAAAACAAGAACTGCTTACCCTACTTAAACATATGTTGATATATTAAAGCTACAAAAACGTTTCTATTTCTGAACTCAGTGGGTCAGGAGGTAGCAGTGAAAATGACAGTGTTTAAAGATAGATACCTTAACCGCTGTGTATAAAAGTCTTATAAGATCTTCCGTGTCGTCAAGCCTTTTATAAAACTTCCTGTCTAGTTCAAACTTTGTGTCAAACGGACATGCTGATATATTTTTTTCTAAGCCAGGCAAGCTATATTAGTCCCAAAGCCAAGAGGCCCTTAACACGTAAGAATGATTCAGTGCCATAAGTAGTTAAAGTCTGGTAATTTTATGACTTGTTCTTACAAGTTGGGTGTTGTTGGGAACAACGCAACAGTTGTTGTGGTCAGGGGCCCTGCCTTTTAGACAGCCTTTGTGAATTTTGTTTTTGTGAGATAAGAATGAGAGGGAGGGAATGATGAGCTAGAGGAAGTGGAAGGATGGATAGATGGGGGGCATTTTGAGGAGTTGTGCATAATATCTTCCATGATGAAACGTTGTATATGCACCAGGATCCATATGGTGATAAATGATATAATTGGTGTGAATTCATCTGGTGTAAATTTTATACTGTTGATTAATATTAGTTGGTCTCATTTAGCAGAGCATATAAAAATATTTGGTTTGAGCTGTGGGTTTTGGAATTTAGTCTTTAGCCCTTGGTTAGCATTTTGGGGTTTGGCTTTTTTATACTGGGGGAATTATCACTGTTAGCTCTGGCATGCTCTGCAAAGAATATTTTCAGTGCATGAAGGTAATACTGTATTTAGTCTCATGCTTATAAGATGCATCGATTAATAAAATGTTGAAGATTTCGACACTGAACAGATGCGGCTGAAATTCCATAAGAATATAGATTGCGTTTTAAGTAAAATACAGGATTTTGAAATACTATTTTTTACAGCTCATGTAAAAACCTATACAGGTTTCGGTTCCCAATAATGCTTCTTTAGAGCCATAAAGCCTTTCTTAAATGTACAAGTATCCTATATGGCTGATGTAGAGTTAAAAAAAAATAGTGTTTTAATTAAAGCTGTTTTTTTTATTATTATCAAAAGTGTATAATGTATATACAAGGTACGTAGGTAAATAAAAAGTTTAGAGTTCCTGTCTCTGGTCATTTTTATACATTTTAACCCCATTATAGATGTATAATTTTAACTGGGTTTCTAGAGTTGCCTGTAAGGTTTTTTCAGGCCTCTCTTTTTATTTGATATATGGGATAGGGAAACCAAGCAGTAACTCAGTTTCACATGCTCAGACAACAGCTTGGATATAGCTTATGCTATTGTGCAGCTGAGTTTGTAAAAAGTCTTTAAATAAATCCATGATGTGTTTGTTTTTATCCTGTCGCTTTTGTCTATTTCTGCCTATTTTCTACTCTTCAAAGGAGCGCAGGGAACCAGATCTCATCCCTGAGGTCCTGCTTGATACCATTTTTTCCTGATCCACCCATGGGCCCTGCTGCTCTGGCCAGAGTTTTGAGTGTATCAGCGTTATAGCTGACCTGGTGCAAATAGAATGAAAAAACTCAGAAGTTCTGCAACAGAAAATGTGCAAGTTCAGGGAGCTGCAAGAAAATATTGTGTATTATTCTTTATTTTTCTGACTTCTGATAGATTTATGTGTGTGAAGATTGTGTTGTTGAAAATAAAATAATAATCTAAGCATGTTGACATGCACACTGTTGGCTTGAGAACCCATGCAAAAGGTCTGAGATCACAAGAGGAGGTTTGGTTGTTCTAAACTGACAGAGAGGTCAGTAGTGAATTGAGTGATGACTGTTCTAGTGGCGGTGTTTATCGAGTATAAGTGGGGCAAAAATATTTGCCATGTGTGGGAATACACTCACTGTTATTGTTTTGCTGCGTTCATTCACACTCATCTATTGTAAAGGTTTTATTCTGAAATATTGTACAATCAGATGAACTTTCAGTGGGTATACACTCACTAGTCACTCTCACACCTATACATAATCAGCAGAATGCAATCCCGAACTTACTGTACATTTGCATACATGAATACATTGTGTGGACTGAACAGGATGCAAGTGTATATAACTGAATATAATAATAATACCAGGTGGCATGGTGGCTTTGTGGTTAGCACTGTTGCCTTGCACCTCCAGGGTCCTGGTTTAATTCCTGCCTCGAGGTCTGTGTGCATGGCGTTTGCATGTTCTCCCTGTGCTTGGTGGGTTTCCTCCAGGTCCTCAGTTTTTTTTCCACAGTCCAAAGACATGCAAATTAGTCTAATTTATTACGTTCCCAATAACGTGTGATCGTTGACTGGAGAGCCTACGATGGTCATAAAAATTTGAATAAATACAGTACAGTGGCCACCATTGGGCTCCACAGTCCCTAGTTGGACTACAGAGATTCCTTGATGAATGTAATAATAATAATAATAATAATAATAATAATAATAAATTTGATATTAATCAACAGATACACCATGTTTGCAGGTACAACTTACTAGCTACTAGCACCAGTTTCTCATTACTATGTATACACTAGCAGTAGTATCTATAAACTACTAGTACTGTGCATACTATAACAACAGTCTGCATACACTAATGGTACTATGCATGTAACTATGTTTATAGGTCTATAATTACAGTACTCTCTACAGTTATAGTAGACTATAGTAGCATTAAAACCTATCGTTTTAGTTTACAGCTTATGGCAGGTACTTGAATCCATAGTGACTTATAGACATGTTGTAAAAAAAATCCTTATACCTGATTGACCAGCTCAGGCCCTGAGAGTAACATCAGTCTAAAAACCCTGTTGGTAGAGTGTAAAAACACATAAGACGAGACATTTTTAAAAATATCATTGTTTTCAGATTGGTGCTTGATGAAGACTTGAGTAGGTATTTAGTTATCGTGTGAAGACAGCCAGTGACTCAACTGTTCGCATGGCCAGAGGAAGTTCATTCCACCACCTAGGTGCCAGTACAGAGAAGAGCCTCGATGCAAGTCCTCCTTGTACACTGAGAGATTGTGGCTTCATTAAAGCAGGGCAAGAGGTTTAAGTACTGTTTACAATATGTACACATCTCTACACACATATTATATGGATTCAAATATAGACATGAAGAGCTGTCACACCTTTAAATTACAAAGAGACACCTAAAAATTAGGATACTACATTGTGTGTAGAAAAATATTAGAAATATCCTATGTACAAACAAAAGTAAGAACTGCATGAGCAGGATTAGGACAAAAACAAAACAAAAAAACCTTTGACTAATTATGAACTGGCGTGGTGAAGCGCAAGAATACAAATTGCTGGTGCCTTTAAGTTTCTTTGATGTGTAACTATGATGATGATGATGATTAATTATAATATTATAAATAATTAGTATTTTTTTATTATTAAACTCTTTAAATTTAGACCTCATACACTTTGGGTTCAAATCTCATAAAAGATTTTGAGAAATACAAATTTGCATATACAAAAATTGTATTACTCCTAACATATTTTACATTGATACAGATGCCCTTAAGCAAAGCGACTTACATTTTTATCTCATTATACATCTGAGCAGTTGAGGGTTAAGGGCCTTCCTCAAGGGCCCAACAGGGAGAACTTGGTGGTCGTGGGATTTAAACCTGGGATCTTCGTAACTGTAGTCCAATGCCTTGCAGGTTTGTGTAATACAGTATGTTTTCTTATACTCTCAGTACACTGACACATGCAATGTTTATCTTGAGCTTAGATCACTATTGCACCAGTTTAGTATAGCTTGTACTTACTGTCTCAGTACACATAACGTACACAAAGGCATGCTGAGGTGCATTGGGCAAGAGTGTTTTCTATTTATCTTCATCTGTAGTCATCAGTATCAGTCAGGAGCATATAAAGCATTAAATAAATCAGCCTGGATAATGTTATACATTACATTTACACTTAGAGTTGGAAATTTAAAGTCAGAGAAACAATTCAGGGGCAGAGAATAAATGGACAAAAGCTTTTGCACTGCTGCTTCAGAGATCTAGGCATGAGCTGAGAGTGCCTGCATGCTTTCATGCTGGAGAGGTGTTTGTAAAAGATTCAGCGGAAGCGGACTATGGTTTAATCAAGGCTCTGGCTTTTATGTGTATGGAGTGTTTGTTCAAAAGGAGAAGAGGGAGAGGTTGAGTGAGGTCGCTATTGTAGGAGCGGGAGGCGCTCTGCAGCATCTGTTCCTGTTTTGCTCCCCTGTAGGCAGCATGGCGCTGCTGGAGCAGGTTCAGAGAGCGCAGCCTGAGCTCACAGAACAGCCAGAAATCATGTCACTGACCAGCTTAAACCAAAGCAGCATTGCTACCGACCTGCGCTGACCTCACACTCTGACAACACATTCTCACTAATTGTGGAAAAAAAAATACACTTTATGTTAATTAAGTGTGCAGTTCTAAAAGAATAGAGCAGCTTTAGTTAGGGTAAAATGAAAGCAAATGTATAGTTTAATTACATCAGTTGTATGTCTGATGGGGAAAAGCATAACTATTAGTAGTAAAGAATTCCCTCAAGCCAGTATATCAGCTTGTTACTATATAGAGACTTCAAATACATAAACACAGAATTAAACAAAAAGAATATTAGAACCTAAGGCATTCAGTCTAATAAAGAACATACTGATTTCTCATGTAAATGGAAAAACATAAGGTCTAAGCCATTTTATTATATAAATGACACTATAAAGCATTCAGACAGTTTTAGATAATGCTAACAAGAGGGTATCCCCCTAAGTAGAATTATACTGTTTTAGTGTTAGGATGTTGTGTGTGTTTTGGCGGTGTCGACTAAAGATGTTGCTTTATGGATGAAATAAAGTGCTGATATACTTGGCAGTGATACCAACCATTATACAATTGCTGGCCAAAGGGAATATTATGGCTACATTTGATAAGGTGTAATTGTGGGAAATTGCATTTGTGTTGCAGTTTTCAGTAAAAATCTGATTTTCTTTAGTAAGTAGTTTAATTCTGATTGCATGACATAAACAAACTGGTCCTATGTAGACTGGAGCCAGAGAGCTAGATCGTGATAACACAGTCCAAGTTCACAGAACAAACAATATTTTTTTTTGTGTGTGTGTGTGTGTGTGCATGTAGCAAGCTGTACAGTGTCAGTAATGCCACACATTTAATGCTGTTTACATTTTAACGGCCTATTGTGCCTTTTTGTGCCATACATTATAAACAAGGTGTAGGCCGTTTCTAAGGACTTGTAAAATCTTTATTGTTACTAATGATTACTCTGATCACCACAATATACAGTAGTGTGATTATTTGTGTTACATGTTCTGATAATCAATCTTTGAATAATGTTTAATGTTAAAAAATATACTGTAAACTTCTTAACCCCAGTTCCTTCCCAATCAGTTGACTGCATTGGAAGTATATTTCAGATTCCGTAAACATGGCTCTATATAATATACGGTTAGGCTAGAAGGTTTTGGCATTCATGTAGTTCATGTGACTGTAGATGTTAAAAATGTGCACAAATGTAAAAAAGGTGCAGTAAATCAACCAACCAACCCAACAAACAAACAAACAAAAGAAAATTATCAAATATGTTCCCTATCATATATATATTTTTTCTATTTGTGGATAAATTGAGCATTCATTCATTCATTCATTCATTCATTCGTTCAATGCCTATCCACCCACAATTTTCTCCATCATGTAGTCGTATCCAATTCCTCCCCGTCACTAGAGGGCCCCCACAATAAGCCACTACTACCACTCAGTCGGGAGGGCCGAAGACTATCAGGTGTTTCTTCCGAACCATGTGACCACATCTTTTCGAACTGCGCAGTCACCACCTTTGGGGGCGGAGTAACACACTCGGAGGACAGCGCTATCCGCTCCCTCTGCTTGCATGAGCTCACAGACGCCCCTGATTGGGTGTAGAGCCTTGATTAATGTGAGAGCACTAAGTACCTCTCATCCCTCCCCTCTGAGAGCCCATAGCACATCTTTACCTAAATGTTAACATGGTTAATCATATATTCATAAAATATGTGAGATGAAAATCACACTTGTTCGGATGTCATCGAAACAAACTGTACTTTGTGGTAATATGCAGCACTCTGACTGGAATATGTTAAATGTAAGGTGTATGTGTATTGCTGAGTAGTTTGCTGAGAGATCCTGTGCCGGAGGGATGTGTTCATTTGTAAGTAATCCTGCAAACTCTTAAAAAGATCTATCTATGTGTAAAATAAATATGCCCTTAACATTTTAAGATTTTAGGGTCTTCTTAGGTATTATATGGTGCTGAAACCAGATGGACTGTTAAACAATCAACTAAATTATCAATCGGGCCAGTACACTGTCAATACTGATAAGTTTCATTTATTAAAAATGAAGAATTTATTTCGTAGAAACCGATTTTCTTTCTTTTGCATTCTTTTTTTCTTTTTGGTATTTTTATGTTATAAACCATACATGCACACAAGGACTACTTGACTTGACTTGACACGTTCATAAAAGTGTGACAAACAAAATGTAAGTTGTTATCACATATTACATAACTGTGACTTCTCAAAGTGTTGGGCTGTTCACATCAAAAGTACATTGTAAGTTCAGTGACAAATTGAAATTTTAATTAGACTAAAGCCTATTTAAATGGATAATCATAAGGCCGGCTGATTAAATCAAATACCATATTATTAAATAAACCAACACTTTTTAATAATCCGTCACACATTACTTGGATCAGTTTGGCAAAGTGGGACTGTATTGTATCTGATAGTGTACCAGATATGTGGGACTTTGGGTTATGCTGTATTTTTTACATTTACTCACGGTAAAACTGGCAAAAAAAAATAAAAAATCCAAATGTAACGATAGGCTTTAAAATCCATTTAATAACATACATGAATAGTCAGTATAAATAGTACTATTTTTTCTACCCTAGATTAAGTGATCATGACTACTTGCAAGTCATTGGGACATTTAAATGAGATTAGTTAAATTGCTATGTCAGGGTTTACAGTGATATGATTTTGAGTTTACCCAGCATGAGTGTCTTACATCTGTTTATAAAATCAAGCAGCAGAACATTCAGTCGTGATCTTTATGTGATGGCATGAAAAGAAGAAAAAAAAAAAGTTTTAGTCCTATCTGGAATTTATCTTCATTGAGAATGAGGAAGTGAAGCAGTTTGGTTAAAAGGTAATCCCCTTATCAGGTAAACATAGGTAGAAACGGCCAGTTGAGACAGGAATCTTACCAAAGCTTCTGAGCAGTTACTTGAATGACATGAATGCATGCTTACACATCTTTAGAACTACAGATTGCAGCTGATTCGAGACCTGTGGATAAAGATAATACATGTTGGTGTGTGGGAAAGTATGGAGCTCATCAAAGTACAGGTTTCATTATCTAGAGGAAGTGGGAAGACTTACAGTGCACGCAGGAGTCTGGTCTTGTAGTTTCATGTTGTAAGGCTGAAGGACTGAAAGCTGGCATGTCGCCAAGCTGTAACTCAGCTCAATCTGGTCGAAAGTCAGCTGACTCTACATTCCATGGAAACCCTTTGGAGAAGTGCATCAAAGTCCAGTCTGAAAACACATGTCAGGAAAAAATATTGGTAAAAGAAAGCTTGGGTTACAACACAATGGGAACAACCGAAGATCAAAAGCATTTCTTGTTTCATGTGGATCTTAGAGTTTTAGTGTAATGCAGAAGTAGACGTGTCAAAATGAAAGAATATATTATGGGTAGGATTTTTACCTGGGTTAAGTGCATAAATATACTATCGATTATGTGGGTGGATGTGTGAAAACCTTTGTATTTCACACATAAGTGACACCTTGTGGGGTTGTTTTCAGTCAGAGTGTTTCTGCACTAGTGTGGTGTTGCACGCATAAATTGATGCTGCAAAAGTATACATAATCCTAAAGCACATGGAGTGCTGAAACATAATGTTTCTTTAAATCATTTCGTAGGTCTATTCCACCCAAAGGGTAGTAATGACATATAATAGCTGATGGTGTAAGCTGACTCAGCAATCAGAGGAGGTTAGTAGAGCTCAGTGAAAACTGATCGCTGCTGTCCTAAAGGCAAAGCTTCTACAGTTTCCTTTGACTTACACTGCAGAAACATTTCAATTCAGAGCTGTTTAAAGTTCCTGGTGTGATTCTTAAAAAAAAGAAGTTTTGATTATCAGCAGGGAACAGGCAGGGAACTGGGAGTGACTGGCAAACATGAATTATTTACAGGGTGTGAAAGTTACCATTAGAAATTCATTGACTGATATTTGGCAAAAACTAATTAAAATAACAAAAGTTGAATATTATCTGCTCTGTTTGGAATATGTGTAGATTGTATGTCCGAGATTAATCTGCCATGTTTTTTCTCTATGATTGCTTTCCTCAGTTATTTCATGAGTCTGATTTCTCCCATGACAACCTGGCCCACTTCCCTCTCGAATTCTATTCTCGAATACATTGAGTTCAGACATGAAGCACACTTATTCATGACAGTGAAAGAGGCACATAGAGTATGCTTGGAGACTGGAGCATGTGGGCCAGTTCAGCTCTGACCCCGGAGGATGTGTGGGGGCTGAAATGACAAAGCGGCCTCTTTCACCACACCTTATTCCCCTCCGTGACCTCTGAGTTATCATTCACCCCCAGTCTACAGCCCCCTCAGCTTCAAGGAGATGTAAGACAAGCAGGCACAACACAATTCAAAAGCCCCTAGGCATGTGATACGATGCCAAATGAAAGCAAGCCTCTGTAATGACATGGAGATAGAAACCTGGCAGGGGACAAAAGCGCAAAACATCACATGTTAGACAAACTGGTCTGGTTTTATCGTCCAAATGTATGAAATGACATAGAGAGAGAAGGTTTAATAGCAATCAAAGCAGACAAATGTCTGCTGTTACTATAAATTCATTTACTATTTTATTTCATTTTGTGTAGATTAATGATTATAAAAGCATTTTAAAATAAATCCAAGACTGAAAAAGTCACTTTCACAATTCACTTTCTGAACCCACTGTGAAGACAGCATTTACACTGTACATTTTTCTCCTTTCATTATAGTGCTCTTACCCAGTGTAAGTGTCTGCTGTGAATATTTTTGCATGTCATTGCAGTTTTGGAGCAGATCTTGGAGGAGCTGCAACGATTCCTGAAGCTCCTTGATGGAGAGAACCTGAGTGGAAATGCCACAGTGCAGAAGAGCCTGCTCAACGACCTGGTGAACTCATACACAGCCTCAAACGGTACAAGTGCACAACATGTACAGTATGGACCTCTGTACTACAGTATATGAACGAACACTAACTACACTTCATTGAGAGATTGGTCTTTTCTTGTGAAGATTCCAGCACTTTGTTCCTACAGAAAGTGAACTATTTGTTGAGTGGGGCTCCTTTTGTATACACATGGCAGTCAGTTTTTGTATTCTGGTCTTGGGCTTCTCTGCTTTCTTTCTCTGGCTCTAAACTGTATCATTTTCCAGGGCTGCTTTTATCCTCCAGGGACACTCACTTCCTTTGAGTAGCAGCGTATAAATAGCCTCCACTTCCATCCTCCGAATCCCAATCTGTCTTTTACAGTAAAACAAATTTCTAACTTAGGAGCAGTGTTATTGCTCTGTTTATGAACTTGTAAGAAGCCAGAGTACATCATATGCATCTAGGTTCATAATAAACGATAATAATGAAACTGAATTTAAATACGGCATCCCTGGTAAATATATCAGGAAGAAATTTGTGCAGTGTCGGATTGCAGCATTAATTTTTATAATTCAGTATGAACCCATGCATCTCCCACACGCCTTGCTGTAACGTGTATAGTGGACGGAGGCCTAAGAGGTGCGTCCAGATGAACACACGGTGTACCAGGGAAAAGCTGTCCCATTCTCATGCTGACAATTTAACTGTGTCCCGAAAAAGATTCTGTGAATGACTGAGACTTTAAGAATAAAAAGAAGGCGTGACAGAGAAGCGCATGTAATTTTATCATTATGGATATCTGGTATTTAAGTTTAATCTGGTAAAGTCTAGACAAACATTTGTCATTTCTTCTTGAAGTAAGTTTGAAGGTTCTTTTTCTTCCTGCTGTCTTTAAGGTGCGGATGAAGAGTATATCTACATGAACAAGGTCCTTGTCGTTGGACAGAGCAAAGACAAAACAGACAAAGGTGAGGAGGGTATGATCCTGAACTAAATCTAATCTAGATCTCTAATCTACAATAGAAAAAAAAAAAACTATAGTGAGAATGCTGTTGATGCAAAAAACGCAATGAGTCAGGGGTTTCTTGTGATTTTTTTTTTTTCAACATTAAAAACAGCAATTTCTGTTTTTATATAACCCAGCTTAAATGCTGGCTTAATTTTCTTCGAGGTGATACATTGCGGAGTAAATGTTCTACCCCCTCCTCCACCACGATTTCCTGTCTGTTTCTTAATAAATCCCCTCAGTCTTTCACAGCCAGACCCCCATCTGAGGCCTGGCTGCTTTGTTTAGACTTCACTGAAGAATGAAACACGCAGAAAACTAGACTAAGCCTTCACATTACAGCTGTCTAAACCACAAGACCTATATGTGTATATATGTATATCTTTAATCGCTCTGTAAAACAGCCCCTGTCTATATAAATAAACCTGAAAAGTAGAGACTGAAAAGAAATGACTTTGTGGTTTAAAACAATGAAAATGTAATTGCTCTGATATCCGCTGGTGTTATCTTACTGTATATTCTCACATTTTTCTCTCATGCAAAGTATTAGTTCATCTTTGCAGGTTCTGTATGTATCAATAGGAATCAGTACGGTACTGTGTGATTTGTTGATTTGATGTCCAGTAAAGAGGCATATGTGCACAGAACCAAAAGAGATACTAAGGAGTAGAGAAGAAACTAAGAAACTCATGCCTGCCACTATCTTTGCTGACTCTTTGACTTTTCCTGTGAAAGTTTAATGTTCATCTTACAGCAACCCAGATGTTAGCATTTGAAAAGGAAGTCAGAGGAATGTCTGATAGGAAGTGCTTGAGTATGCCATAGCCTCTTAAATCTACCACAGGCCACATAAATTACTAGACACGAACTTATAGCCTATACAAACTAAAATAAATACAAATAGACTTAATAAACTATACAAAGCAAATGGATTGTTCATCTTTATTCTGTGTGGTAGCCAAGCAGACACATTGTGTATGTACTGTATGCCGTTATGCATTGCACCACTTTCTCAATTCCATTTCTGATGCTGTATGAAATCAGACCAGAGAGCCAAAACGGAGGCCAGTGAAAACGCAGGAAAGCATGTCTGTGCACCACAGAAGAGTCTTCCAGAGCTTCCTCCACCAAGAATAGTAAGTGATCTCTGAATCTTCAGGCATGTCAAGCAACAATTATAACATGCAACCATTATAACAGGAAGTTGCCCAGTCACTTAGACAAACACCTAATGCAGATTGAGCCTCACACTCTAGATTGATTGTGAGTATGAATGTTTCATTTCAGTTGTGTTTAAAGCATATGTTTGCATCCTACTAAGTCAGATGAAGAAAACAACTGGAATTTACAGGAAACTATATGTTTAGTATGATATGGGTTTCGTATCTATGCTGAAAAGATCAACGATGAAAGTGTACATTATAAAATATAAGATCAAATGTTGAAGAAAAATAAAATTGTATCAGTTCAAAAGCCTTCCCATAGCAATAAAAGAAGCAGGTGTAAGAGTCTCCACATAGTGAATCATCTCCTCTGGCAGAACCTGTGCTGCTTCATTCAGATCCCGGTAGGAATCACGAATAAATGCTCTGACTGTCTTGGTTTAATTTAATAGTGATACAAACATTTGCACATTGTATAGAAAATCCTTTATTAGACTATATAAGTTATAGAAAATGGCCACTTGCAGGGTTATACAATGTATTGCATAAAGCATTATTTCCTATATCGTCATATTTTATTTTGCATAATAGTGACTTCTGCTTTTGTTATCTGCTGTTGCGTTCAAACTTACATAATGGATGAAGAGTCCATTTCTCAGTTTGCTTAGATAAAAAAATTGTCCTGCCCTTGTTTTTTGTGAACATTTCCATTATTATCCCTATATATCTTTAATCGATTCCTGTTTTAGGTGATATAATCACATTCAGTGCCAAAGTGCTAATTTCATCCTAAGTGGAAGATTTGGACAAAGTGCGTGCTGTTCTATGGGTTGCTGTAGTCAGTCAGATAGACATACAGGAGGATGGAGAGAATTAGTGGAGAAGTCTTTGAACTCCAGACCCATCCACAGATCCACAGGGTGCTGCAAATGATTAACAACACCTGCTTCAGACATTTGAAAACCATTGCTGGAGTGGATGTGCGGTTTATGTGCGTAGTAATAGAAAGGCAAGGGTTTTCCCCAAGAACAAATTCCCCTGTTTTATTGCATCTGATTTTTATCCAAAGTGGCTTGGTAATTGAATTTAAAGTTGTGGTGCTCTCTATCAACAGTAGTCTCAATATATAATACAACTCGTAACGCATAATACATATTTTGTATAAAAATCATACATTGTGATGAGTTAATCTACACATTGTCATGCTTATTCTCATCATCGGAAGCAATCACTAGTGGTTCATTTGTAGTATTTACTTCCTCCTTATTTTTGGTCCTGGGTAGTCTAAGCATGCATGTCCAGAGGGATCCGCTCTTTGGAAAACCTGTCATCTGTCTATGTGGTTTCCAGTTATCACCACAAATCAGGTACTCCAATGTTAGATTGCGATTCACTGTAAACGCTGAGTCCCCTCTCACCATTGCCGTAAACAGGGCTCCACGACTGTTGATATAATGCCCTGGCATGAATGTCCACTGGCCTGTGGTGATGTTGTAGCAGTCCATTTGGCAGCGTAAGAAGTCATCACATGGGCCATTCCTCATTACATACAGTTTATCACCATGCGCCACCATGCAGTGGCCATAACTCTGATAATGTATCATGGTCGTAGTCAGTACCCACTCATCCTTGGCTGGTATATATTCATAGATATCTGTAGTATTTGGTGGCTTCCAGAAACACACAAAGATCCTTCTTCGGGCAACAGTGCTTGCTGCTCCTGCCACGGGACATGGGGCATTTTTTACAAATGTCCACTTGTGCGTGGAAATGTCACACACCTCTGAGGAAGACATTATTCTTTTGTCGTATTCACCCCCGAAAGCATACAAGTGTCCTTCATGACCCACAAGTGTGAAGTTGTACCTAGGCTGCTGAGGTCCATCAAACACACTCCAAGAGTTGTTCTCTGTGTTGTAACAGTAACTGAAATCCACCGTCTCCATGCTCACCCCCCGCACTCCTCCCACTACATACAGCCGGTTGTCCACCACAGCTATCCCTGCCATGGAGGTGCTGGCCTCTGTGGGAAGATCAGTCAGGTAGTTCCACACTCCTATCTCCTCTTTCAGGTACCACACAGTCCTAGAGGAGTCCTGTAAAAGTTTCATTGAGGGTGAATGTGTTCCCATAGCAATGAAAGAAGCAGGTGTAAGAGTCTCCACATAGTGAATCATCTCCTTTGGCAGAACCTGTGCTGCTTCATTCAGATCCCGGTAGGAATCACGAATAAATATTGCTGCACTGTGAAATAGCCTCAAAAGGCCGAACACAGCAGCCGTATGGTACAGGAGGAAGCAATTGTCGGTGTCTATGATGTCTATAAGATGCTGCATCAAGGTATCTACTTGAAGGAAGGCAGCACATTCCACAGCTTCCACAATCTCATCAGGGTCACTGATGCTTGGCTGCTCACCCCTTGCAACAGCCATAGCCATAAGGAAACCCCTTGCACTTAGACCTCCCTGCAAATAGAGCTCATCCTGATGGCTTTCTTTCATCCCAGAACGAAAAAGAGCACGAAAGTACTCTGAATTCTGGGCCAACAATGCCCTGTCCACAGTGAATACACTTCCGTCCACTTGCACTCTGAGAACGTGTGTCAGCCCCTGTCCCTCCGCCAAGTCAGAAGCCTCGTTCATAACTGTGTCCAGCCCAGGGCTGCTGGGAGGCTCCATAACTCCTCCAGCTTCTCTTAACTTACCTAGTATTTCATCCGCTCTGCAAGCTTAAAGTAAGTCCAACCTAATTAGAGTTTTAGTCCAGAGTTGACACTAACCATACATGTTTTAGTAGCACTGTAGCGTCAGTCACTCTGCCCTGCTTTGCTGTTGCTCAAAATAGAGCCATCCTAAAGATAGCAGAAGGGTTGGTCTTTGGCATCAAATAGGACAGGGAGTGTGACTTCTACACAACAGAGACTCTTAAATATAATCCTAAATAGGTCACAGACGTTAAACTCACAAAACACTTTCAGACAAAATTATTTGATTATTGTGTTCATTTATTCACTGATAGGTATTTCATGAAATCCCAATGCTAGTATGATTACAACAAAAGAATACAACTATGTCATGTAACCTTATCTTCACAAGAAAGGAGTGACTAAGCATACATACTGTACTGTAGATTTTATTCGCCAGCTGACCTGTCTCCAACTGGTCAAACAGAGTTTATGGAAGATAAGATGACTAATCAAGTACAGAGCCAACTTTAGGTAAAAAATGACTTCTAAGGAGAATCAGAGAATTGATGACATCAGATCAGAGACTGGATACCAAATCTGCCTGTTACCAGTGCTAATAATTTTATCCACTACCCTCTCTAAACAGTTTTAGAGCCCGGCCGAGTTGAATTTTTACTGTGCTGGATTCTTGGCAACAGAACCAGGGATTTTCCATGTTTTGGGTGTTTGTTTGGTCTCTTTCCCACTTGTCCTTTTACTCTTTCCCAAAGCCTAGCTTTCTCTCCTTATTTATGTCTGACTCTTGATCTACTTACTTCTCAAACTGTGTTCCCATGGTAGAGAGACTTATTTTAACAAAAATGAGGGGAGTATGCCCAAGATGGGGTTCCTATAGAGTACACAGTGAGATAAAACTTCAAACACACTCGTATATAATTGCAAAAGTAAGAGTGATCATGTTGCTTTGGTCAATCATTTGGACAAGTTCTTGACTTTTAGTCCTGATGTTTGGCTTTGTTTCAAGCAACAGGGATACTGAGTTTGAGAAGGAGGAAGTGATGACTGGCTCTGTCATCCTAATCAATGACAGATGCACTGTCACTCCAACTCTGTTCTTTTTTTTTTTCTTTCTTTCTTTCATTCATTGTATTTCCTTGATAAACCGTCAGAGATTCAGGAAACAGATTTGGTGGGGGAGGTATTACTCAATAAAAAATGTTCTATTAAGTTAATTCAAGGTATATTAGATTTGAACTTTGCCTTTTTTACTGCTTATTGCCGCCTCTTATTTTGTTTTACTATGTACCATTTTTTGCTGATTCCTGTAAAAGCCAATGGCAAACTCTTAGTCACAACATCCTGTGTCTCCTCATGACCCAGGGCCTAATTGTTTATGAGCACTGCACTGTCCTAATTTAAAAAAGACACTTTTCCCGCCAGTTAGACCATGTACTTCTATAATATACTCTATAGCCCCCTCAAAAGTATTGGAATGCTAAGGGAAATCTCTCTCACTTACTCATTTCTATACCGCTTTATCCTGTATTAAGGGTCGCGGAGACCTGGAGCCTATCCCAGGAGGCTTAGGGCAAGAAGCATGGTACACCATGGACAGGGTGCCAATCCATCGCAGGGCACACACACACACACACACACACACACACACACACACACACACACACACACTTACACACTACAGGCAATTTGGGAGCACCAATCAACCTAACCTACATGTCTTTGGACTGTGGGAGGAAACCGGAGTACCCGGAGGAAACCCACTAAGCATGGGGAGAACATGCAAACTCCGTGCACACAGAGACAGGAATCGAGCCTGGCAGGGAATCGAACCCAGACCCTGGAGGTGCAAGGGGACAGTGCCAACCACTACACCACCGTTACGTCTTAAGGGAAATCTTTTAGTATTTATTATATACTGAAGACAGTGGGTTTGCGATAAAAGGATGAATATGAGAAAAAAAAGATCAGAATTTGAGCTTTGACATAGAACAGACCACCCATTTTTTTATTTGAGCAAAAATAGTTAATAGCACTTAATATTTGGTTGCATACCCCACGCTGGCCATAACTGCAAGCACAGACATCTTCTTCTTTGTTATTTTTTTGTGTTTACTATACTTTTTAAGGCCTGTATGTCTTATAGCTTCTTTCAGTTATTTTAGTTTGGGTGGGTTTCTCACTTTAGTCTCCTCTTTAGGTAAAAGAGCATGCTTGATTGGGTTAAGATCTGGTGACTTGCTAGGCCAATCGACAACCTTTCATTTTTTCTTCATGAATAAGTCTTTTGAGGTGTGGTGATATGCCATTTTTTGCAGAAATTCAATAAATTGGATTTCACAAAAAATTACGAGACAGAACATTTCTGTAGACTTTTGAATTCACTCTGTTGCTACTGTACCATCATGAGCTACATCATCAATAAAGATTAGTGAGGTCATCGCAGACCAAGTGAGGTCATGCCATGCAAGCCCAAGCTATGACACCATGCTAAACCAATGAGTCTCTCTGTTTCGGGTAATAAGCAGATCCTTTCTTTCTTTTGGTTTTAGAACTTTTGTTGCACATCTTCGTATTATTTATTCATTTATTATTATTTTTTTTATTATTATTACAGCTGAAGAGAGGTTTGCTTCATAATGTATGTGTGACATCACTATTTCAGCTTCCAACCTCTTTTTAGACTAGTGGATTAAAATAACCTCACTATGTCCACCAACCATGTTTTGTGGTTTTCCTTTACAGCTCTTACTATGTTTCTGATATCAACTGATAGTAGCTCAATGTCCAGTTGTTATTTTGCAACAAGAAACAAATATCATGTTTTCCAATATTTTGGATCTTTCAACAAATGTACCAATTTAGATATAAATATCAGGTGATAAAAGTTCAAATTCTGTAAAATTCTTTTGTCTCATTAATCTGAATTTGATCTTAAACTCAAATATTTTTGGTGCTTATAAAAAAAAAAAAAAAAAAAAGACTTTTGGAGGGGACTCCCAGTCTCTATAAAGGAATGAGTGATAATAATCTCACCATGAATCAACATAAATCAACATCATGGTACATGGCCCAGCTCAGACCCCATTTATTCCACGTGTGGGTGGTGAATAGACTGTGCAGACTCATGACTATGTGGGCGTCAGATCTGTGGATTTGGTGATGCTTTGAGTTAAAAGATTTGGGAAAACCACTAGCCAATCCACACCCAACTAAAACCATTACTTCTTCAGGCAACCATGTGTGGAATTCATGTCTGGAAGTGCAGAAAACTAAGGTCACAGGCAGCTCAGATTCAGGGTGGAGGAATTCCCTGTCAGTCAGACAGCAGAGGCCAGAGCAAAGTCAGGTGCTTAACTTAAAGCTCTAGAGTCTGACTTATTGCATGTGAGATGTTAAACAGTATCATAGATACTAGGTTCAGTGCAAAAGTAAGCAGGGTACATCTGTGGATTTTGCATCATATGCAGTGTGTAATACATGATGCATGAAAATAATTCTCTATATTCACACTCTTGCCCCCTCTCTCTAGCCCATGGGAAGGAGGGAGCCGTTTTCTCTCCCACCAGCTCCAGCACCAGCATGTATAGATTCTCCAGAGAGTTACTATGAGGAGGCTCAACCCTATGATTTCGCCATCAATGGTAAGCTCTGATTGGTTGAGTTTCGTCAAGTCAAGTCAGAATATATTATCTTAATCAATGTCAATCCACACTGGGTGCCTACTGAGTGTCATATGTATTATTTACTGCTGTTTATGAAGTATAAACCTTCAGACCAGCATCACTTTGCATCACTTACTGTTTATCCTGAGGATCATACAAAGCTCAGCCAGTAACTAATGGCTTTCTTATTATTTTCCCATAAATCACTGAACGGGGTTTTTAGAGAACATTAGGGATAAACAGTAGACATGTTTTGTAGCAGTGATGGCAGTGGTACAGTAGTAGTAATAGTAGTGAGATATTGTCTTTCAATCCACGTATACATTAAATATTTTAATTTGTATTAATATTTACATTACATTCACAAACCTACATAGAGTATACATTGCAATATATTAAAATAACATGAAAATGTTTTTATCTAACTAATCTCTGTTTTGCTGACCAGTATCTGACCTTTAGTTCATGCAGTTCTTGCAGTTTTGGTCCTGTTTTTTGGGGGGAAAACACTGTTCATCCAGTGTCCTGATTTAGCTCACTCGTGACTGCCATGAAATTTTGCTTAATGTAATGGAGAGCTATGATTCCCAAATTTGGGCCACAGATTTCTGGATAGTTTCTCTTCTCCGAACATGACCATAACACAGAGGACCCTGTGGTTGAGGAGCACAGAACACTGATACTCTTTGTTTCTGTGCAACGGGTCTTCTGGCATTGGACGTGCAGTGACAGAACATTAACCATGAGCCTAGGAAATGGGGGCCAGCTGAAGCGATGCCTAGGGTAGATAGCGCACCCTGACCAGAGAATGATTTACATTTTCAGCAAATGTCTGGACACATTATCAAGCAGCTGTGTTTTTCAACATTGACGGAGATTGTGATGAGAGATAGAGTTGACTTGTAACAACGTCTTCTTAGCAAGAAGGAAATATGGTTAAGGTGTCAGCTAGAGAGGAGGACAAATTAAAGTTTTTTTTTTTTTTTTCTAGTCGTTTTATCCACAGATTTAGTAGAAATCTACTAATTATCTTTAGTAAAATCTTCATCTTGGTCAGGGCCTGGATAGCACATAATGAGAACACTAAACGCAAGGCACGAACGAGACACCATGCATATACTTTTACACGTCTGAGCAATTTATCATACCGTAGTCAGCATGATTTTGAGAAGTGAGTTAAAATTGGAGAACCTGAATGAAGCGCACGCAAGCACAGGAAGAACATGAGAGCATGGTACAACTCTGACAGTAAACCAAGTTTAAGATTCAACAGTGAGCCCTTGCATTGTGAGGCGACAACGCTATCCAGTGAAATCCAAATATAATTGGAAATCTACATTGACAAAAAATTTGAATTTTAAAATGACACCAAGTCCCATCTTTTTTTTTACCTTACACTTTTATTCTAACTGGGCCATAACCAAGTTAATTGAGTTTTCTTTCTTTAGATGATTGTGATGCAGTAAGCAGCTCCTATGAGTCCTATGATGAGGAGGAATTACCAAAGAGCAAGTCAGCAGCGCAGCACCAGTGGCCATCCACAGAAGCATCTATTGAGCTAATGAAGGATGCAAGGATTTGTGCTTTCCTCTGGAGGAAGAAATGGCTGGGTCAATGGGCCAAACAGTTGTGTGTTATCCGAGAAAACCGTCTCCTTGTAGGTGACCTTGACGACGAGCTAGTCACACACAGATCACGCATACTATAGGCTGATTTATATAATATTCCTGGTGCCGATGTTAGATGTTGTATTTCTTCTATGCAGCTATAAAACGTACTGTGGTTTCATATCAGACATAGTAATGTGTTCCATGCTTTTATTTGTATACACAGTGCTACAAAAGCTCAAAAGACCAGACCCCACTGTTGGACGTCAGTCTGGTAGGCTGCAGCATCATCTACAAAGAAAAGCAATCAAAGAGGAAAGAGCACAGACTCAAGATCGTCCCCCTGGGCGGTGAGGCCATCGTGCTGGGCCTGCAGAGTAAAGATCAGGCTGAACAGTGGCTGAAGGCAAGGATATAGCTAGAGAAAAAAAGAATGCATTGTATTATTTTCACTGAGACTGGACAGGCATAATTTATTGACTTGTTGTATTGTTGTTTACTGCAGGTCATCCAGGAGATCAGTCCCAAATCTGCCGAGAGCCCCGATGTCTCAGATTCTCCCAAACTTATCTGTACTAAGGTATGTAGTAAAAAAATGAACATAAGAAACTTTTATATAAATATAAATAAAATCTAGAATGCTAAACGTTTTTTTTGTTTGTTTTTTTAATATATAAAATTTTCAGTTCAGTCTTACAGCATAAGCTTCAATGAAGAACACTTACAAAAAAGATTCCAAGTAGAACCTAAAAACAAAATCTACTGATTAATGCAACAAATGTCGTATAACTGACCTTAATCAAGAGCTACAGGATCATTATATAGGTATAAATAGCCATGGTTTTATGACTGCTGCTTAGCTTACAGTAAATTGGTCGAGTGTAAGATCAGTCACTGACACTGAATATGTCACAGTAGTATAAATGAAGTAGAATATGTTAAAAGTGTTGTCTGTCCCTTCACAGACTGAGCTTAGTGAGAGGTACTCCATGGCATCAGAGAGTGGCAGCAGCACAGACAGTCACGTCGAGAACCTGGAGACTAAAGATGGTGAGATCCCCCCCACACACACACACTCCACAGCTGTTACTTGCAAGGGGTTAGTGTTCTCATTAAATACTAATGCTTCATTTCCGTCCAGTTAAGAAAAAATCTAGCGCTGGCCTGAAGCTCAGTAATTTCATGCACATCGGGAAAAAGAAGATTTCTTTAGAGGGTCCTGAGAAATGTGTGGAGACATCAGGTAGGTTAGTGCAGACATGCTGCAGATCTTCTTCAGTATCAACATTTTAAAAACATTGGGCGAAACTGTCAGAACAACAAATGAGTATCTTTGCTGTCTTTTTTTGGAACAGGCTATCTGAATGTCCTGGTGAACACCCAGTGGCGGACACGCTGGTGTCTGATAAACAGTGGTAAGCTTTGGTTCTACCAGGATAAGGGCAAGTCGAAGGTTTCCCAGCAGCCTGTGCCTCTGGAGGGGTGTATGGTGTTACCTGACCCTAGCCCAGAACACCTCTACTCATTTCGCATAAAATTGGATGGAGAGGAGCTTGCCATCCTGGAGGTGATTTTATCTCTTACTTAGTTAGATCATTTCATACAGTATAAAAGCTTACAATAACCTGGTCTCCTGCCATGTTCTTCTACAGCCAAGTTATCCCGCAGTACACACTGCTACCTTTGCATATCTGCCCATACACAGAGGGCGTTAACCACTTTTAAAAAAACACAAATTAGCTATCCTCATGCTATACTGATGGTGTAGTGCTTCCACGCTCTTTATCTGAAAGCCTCACACAACAAGCCAACATTTACTCATGCTTTTGGGAGCCGATGGGGTTGGTCTCACATCCAGGTGCCAAACTGATATTCTCTATTCTTGATGCTGCTTGAGACTTGTTCAAAATTTAAGAGACTTTCAAACTGAAAAGGGGCGTGGTCTTTGGCTTTTGCCTTTTATGTCCATAAACTTGTGTTTATTAAGCTGCTGTGATGAAACACTCTCACTAGACAGATAAACAACTGATTTCCTGCTCACATTCCAGCATTTTATTGCCTGTCTCGTAACAATTTAAACCTTCTGTAAAAGAGTAACATGATTGCACTATAATGTACAGCATGTTTATATCATTTATTTTTATTTTTTCCACATCTTTAAGGCTAAATCATCTGCTGACATGGGCCATTGGCTGGGACTCTTACTCTCACAGACAGGAACCAAAACTGACCCAGAGGACCTCACCTATGACTATGTAAACTCAGAGAGGATATCCAGTATAGTCAATGCCGCCAAGACATCAATGTAGTGAGTAGAGGTTTTTTTCTTGTTGCGAGCAAACATGCAAAGAACATGTATGTGTGTGTTTGTGTGTGCATGCATATAGTTGATTGTGGATCTTTTTGGCTATCCTATAGCTTAATGCAGAGAAGATATTCAGAGCAAAACATGTACACTGAAAGTCTCCCAACAAACAACAATTGTTCTGATGACATATATGATGACGTGACCTCCATAGAGAATGAGCAGGAGGTGAGCGATATTTTTTTTTTCTTCTTCTTAAGTAACATTGCAGAAAAGCTCAGAAATGCCCACACTGTCTGCCAGAGACTCTTGTGTCAGGGTTGTGCTTCCATTGTTTTCAGATGATCAGATGTCTTTGTCTAGGTAATAGGGTGACAGTTGTAGGAGTAAATAATGTAAAAGTGTCACCACACTCTACAGCTTAGAGACAGTGGCACTGAAGAAAAGACAGGAGGCAGAGCTAAAGGGAGCAGAGCTGAAGATGTTGAGGTTCTCTTTGGGAATGACAAGGATGGAGAGGATCAAGAGTTTATCAGTGGGACAACCCACGTTAGATGTTTTGGAGATAAAGTCAGAGAGGCCAGATTGAGGTGGTTTGGACATGTTCAGAGGAGAGATGGTGAATATATCGGTAGAAGGATGCTGAGGTTGGAACTGCCAGGCTGGAAGTTTAGAGGAAGACCAAAGAGGAGATTTATGGATGTAATGAACAAGGACATGATGTGTGAAAGAAGAGAATGAGGATAGAGTTATATGGAGACAGATGATTCGCTGTGGCAACACCCGAAAGGGAACAGCTGAAAAACAAAGAAGAAGAGGAGTCACCATCAATGGTATAGGAGTAATTGTAAAATTCCCAGAAACAATTTGAGCTCATACTGTGGCATGATCGGGCACGACTGAGGATTATTTCAGAAGTGGCTGCTAGTAACCACCCCTCCACCCACTGGGCACTTACCACTCGTACCCATGTTGTTTATATGATGCATTGTCTGTCTATTCATCTGTCCTTGCCAAACAGGAAAGTCAAGATGGCAACAGTGAGTTGGTGATAAATCCGGAACAGGATGAGAAGGACAGGGTATATCTGGATTTGATCCCTGTTCGCTCCTTCCTCCACACAAATTTGGGTCAAGTGTCCCCTACATCAAATAAAACCTTCAGTCCATCCCCAACTCCAAGTAATAGGCAACATGACCCTGGCAGTGAGGTAAAGACTAACAGAGCACACCTTTCTCATTACTGATCTGACCCAGTAAGCTATATAAAAATCAAGATATTATTAAGTGTTTTTGGTTTTAGAAAGAATTTAGCACTATTGCATCTATTTTTAAAGGGTAATGTCTCTCGCATTCATAGGGAGGTGTATCTGCAGAGACTGAGTATGAAGCCTTGTTACCTATCCCCAAAGAACATCATGATCCTCCTCCACTTCCCCCAAGAGTAGATTTGGACATCAGCACGTCCCCAAGTCCTCCTCTTCAGGCTCCAACACAGACCCAGACCGTGCAATCTCAACCCCAGTCACCCCAGCTCAGCTTCCTGAATAAGGAGGGCCAGAAGAGGGGCTCGTCCTTACCTTCACCTCACGTTCAGACACAAAGTCAGCTCCTTACACCCCACAGTCCTCCATCCTCAAGAGTAAGGGCTGCAAGTGCTGATAGAGTTATTGACAGACTGAAGCCATCTGTAGCAGGTAAGACCCCAGACCAACATTTGTTCCCATACACAGTTTATTATTATTTGTTTATTATTATTTATTGAGTGTTGATGTGCTATTTTCAGGTCATTGACTTGCATGATTTGCTTTCAGTATCCAAATGATTTATGCTTGGGCAAAACTGGAATCTCCTCCACATTCTGTTCTGTGTAGCATGCTCAGGGTCAATTGAGGTGAAGCTGGGGAAGAACCGAACGGAGGCTGACGTGCGACGCTTCACAGATGAGAAGGGCCGGCTGGAGCGAGAGAGGGAGGAGGTCAAGACCACTCTGGCCTCACTGAGGAAGGAGAGACGGGAAGTGAAAGAGGAGCTGAGTTCATGTCAAGGTACATCAGTGCCCTCTACTGTAAAAACACCGCAATTATAAACAGCAGCAGAATTCGGGGATATGTGTCATTTAAAAGTGTGTGATATATGTAGAATTAACTGAGTATTTATTTAATTGGGAATACATGTTGATTGTCTTATTTCGTTACCTTGTACAGATCCTTCTAAACAAGCTACTCTGGAGGCATGTCTGAAGCAGAAGGAGGAAGCATGCCGGGAGGCAGAACAAAGGAGGGTGGAGGTGGAGCTCAAGCTGGTGGAGGTAAAGGAGAACTTGAGGAAGGTGGAGGCTGGACCCTTTACTCTGGGCACCACAGTGGACAGCAGCCTACTGGAGTTGCCAGCGGTCAGTGTGCTTACCCTGGTCTGATTCTGGAGATTAACTGTGCTGATTATATACACATGTAGCCTGAATTAGCTATGTTATTAAAATGATAGCATAACTAAAAATTATAGCATATATATATATATATATATATATATATATATATATATATATATATATATATATATAGGGTGACCCAAAAGTCTGGATCCACAAACAAACAAGCAAGTAGAAAAGGTACATGAGAAGGAGTTCTATTTAATCTTCTGTTCTTACAGTGGTTGCAAAAAACATTAAGACAAAAGTCAATGTTTTATTGACTTAATTTGTTTATTTTTTACGCAATAGAATTGCTATGCAACAATCAGTAAATGTAAGTCCCAGTAAGTGCTTTATTCTTCAAATCCTGCTGGCTTCGGCTAGGCATAGATTCAAAAAGATGTCTGCAATACTCTGGAGTCACTTGTCCAATCCATGCCTGCTTGCTTCCTGAAGATCATGTCCAGCAGACATGTTTCTTGACTGCTACTGCCTTCTTCTCCATTGTCCAACAGTTTTTTTATTGGGCTTAGTTTTCGAGATGACCCAGGTCGTGGCTCAAAAAATATAAAATTTCATATAAGGAGAAATTCCTATAGATCCAGACATTTGGGTCACCCACAGCAAATTCTCACTTTCCCCTATCAGGTGCTGATGTATTGACCCTTTTTTTTTTTCTCAGCCCAAGATCATCCCTCCTGCCCCAACTGCTCCCATCAACACCAGCGACACCTCACCTGTTAACTCAGCAACATCCCTAAAAAGTAGGCCCCTATCAATCATGGCACCCAACAAAGGAAATGTACTGCAGAAAGCCAAGGTAGGAAACCTAAAGTAACTATCATTCTGAGCTGCTTGTTTTTTAAGCAAAAATGTTCTTAGTCACATTGAAACACACAGTGAAGTCATTACGTGACTTTATTACTGAAGTCTCAAAAAAGGAGCAGGAAGTGAAAATGACTGCGTCGCAGCCTTGGTGTCAGGAAAAGACACAGTGCACAACTAAATCCATGGGCTGCACATTTTAGGACCAGGTGTATTTGCATTTATACTTTACAAACCTATAAGGGTTAACCATACTGTATATACAGTACTTAAAAGCAGTGTGTTTATACTATAGCTGTACTGTGGTTTTTAATAAAATCTTGTATAAAAATGCATTACTTTGTATCATCTTTAACAGGACTCCTATCTATAAATCCTATAATTTCTATATGATTTGCCCAAATGTAGAAGTAGAAATGTAGGAATTAAACCAACATAGCCAAAACTATCACTGCTGGCTTATTTCTAGCATACTGTAGTGCCCATGGCATAAAACTTTTCAGAAGCATTACACTAAGACCACTGTTTTGTTTTGTTGCTTTTTTAATTAAGATAATGAAATAGTGGAATGTGTACTGTATATCACCCCCCCCCCCCGCCCCATTTATTGTTGGATTTATCTTTATTTGCATATCTTTAATATTGCATATCAAGATTGTAAAAAAAACTCTTTCTGCACAGGAGTGGGAGAAGAAGTCTTCAAATTAGGCATGGTAATGAAGAGAAAGCACCGTGACGATGATGACAACCCCAAAACTATGCAACCTTTTGCCTGGATTTTTGGCAGGAAGGGAAAGCAGCTTTTTTTTTAAACATGTACTCTCAACTCCTCAGCTCTCATTCACTAGATCCCAATTTTGACTTCTCCAGTGAAAGACTGTTATCGTACTGCTTACCACAGGCAGCTTATCAGAGGCGACTCTGCTGGACCCTGCATTAACCCAACAATCAATGCCACTGGACACTGTTAAATCGATTTATTTAATTTTTTTTTTTATATGAAAAGGGAGGGATTCCATATTTTATAAAATATTTTTAAAATGTATATTTTATAACAATGAGGAGAACATTTTGGAAAGGCATGTGTTTTTTTTGTTACAACTCAGAAAAGACAAAAAGCAAAGAGCCTACTATAGTTAACAATGTGGTGCAGTCTAGACAGTAGCTTTAATTCATGTATGCTGGTAGCCTAGATGTAAATACATTTATACAGAGCTGTTTGGATTTGGCTGTATACTAGGTAAAATATGCACTTTTTTATTCCAATAAAAATCAGTTCTAAAACATGTTCCAGCTTTTACATGACAGCAGCAGAATACCATATACTACTGATGTTGATGCTATTCATAATACTGACAACATTGTTTAAAATCATTTTTTCCAGTAGATGGCACTATAAAACAAGTATAATTTCTATATACTATTCATATATACACACAAATCACAAAGCGTAGATTTCATAAGAAAAAAGGGCTTTTAATTAATTTTCTTAGGCATATAAAATAAATATGTAAAAACAGGGGTCTTGACAGGAGCTTTGTCCCAAAACTCTTCTGAATATCAAAGATGTGGTGTTCATAAACAGAACAAAAACAAAGGCATTCATTCAGTATATATTGTATAGGTTTAAAATTTATCTCAAAAAAAGTTATTAGGTAAAAACAGACCACACTGAAAAATTATCTGCTGCATTATAGAGTATTTATATAAAATTACAGAGACAAAGCACCTCTTTAAAATGATTGTACACTTGTTTGGGAGAGTAACAGTAATGATGTGCTGCTTTCACATCCACAGGTTTAAATTGGCTTAATAAAGACAGGTCTTTAAAATCTATATGAAAAAAAAGAGGTTCTGCCTGCTGCTGCTCCATCACTGTACGCAAGTGTAATGATATGTTTAGTTGTCAAGAGTAATGACAACGGAGACTGTGCTGAATAGGAGCTGCAGGGAGGCTGGAGATCCCCCGGTATTTCCAGTTTCCTGTAGTAGAGAGCTTATAGTAAGCCTTTCTAAACCTGAAAAAATACAGACCTCATTTTTATCTTTCCCTTTTCTCATGTTTAGCAAACTAATAAGAAAGGAAAAATATAATTGCCTGTGTGTAAGGGTGCACGAGAGAGAGAGAGAGAGAGAGAGAGAGAGATCTTCACTGACGGTAATCAGCTAGCATGTCTCCCGCGGTGTTCTCTGTAGCGCTGCTGCGGGTCTCTAATGTTCTTTCTGTGCCGGCGTCTCAGTGGTGCAGGTCTTGGGAGATCTCCTCTGGACGGCTGCTGCCTGATTCCTGCAGGGTAAAATAATATGGAACGGATCAGTAATGATTGTCATCCAGGTTTAAAAAATATATAAAGTATGTTAAAGTGCAGTTATATAGGGCATGCTTGATACTCTAGAGTGAAGGTGGCCAAATGTAACAAAGATGGTGATACAGACGTGTCTCGCAGTGTGGTCCCTCCCATCCCTGGCATTCACAGCGATAGCTTCTGCTCAGTCGGACACACACACCAGCATTCATACAGGGGTTGGGCTTGCACAGATTCACAGGCTTCTTCGCATCTGTTGAGAGAAATGAGTGAAAAACTTTTTCACTGATAACATTTTAGAGTAGCTGAGCAACTGAGTGTTGTTAGCTTTGATGTATATACAGTATGTTCCATATGTTGCTCTGTCACTGACCATGAATGCTTTGCCCATCAGTAGAACACTGGTTCTTTTTTAAACTAATTATATAAACAAACTGCTATAAACGATAATTGTCTTGCCAGACGATGCACCTCATTTACCAGACTAGACTTCTCACAGAAATGCTATTCGTGACTGTTAGCACATGGAGCAAAACAATGTACTGTATGAGTATTCACTGCAACCTCACCTGCGCACACCATCTGCACTAGTACATCTTCAACATACTTCAGGTCTTCGTAGGAAGGCACAGTGATGATGTGATTTTCAGAACTAGCAATGCGCAGGAGATGCTCGTGCTGCACAGCTCCAGTGCCAATCACAAACACAGACACACCATCGTCTCGAATCTTCTGGGCTGGCACCGCCGCATCCTCTGCCCCTGTGCCGTTAGTCATCACAACTACAACCTTGTTAACACCTGGCCTGGCCCCTTTGGAAACAGTCAGACTATGAGACTGCACATGGAGCAGAGCTGATCCAGTAGAGGCCTTTCCACCCAGATAGGATGCTTCTCCTACTGCTTTGAGCACTGCAGAGCCTGACGCATGAGTGTCCAGTTCGAAGACAGAGACAGGCCGTCGACTATACACTACCAGCCCTACCTGAGTCAAGTCACGGTTTATGTCAAATTGCACAGAGATGCTGCGGACAAATTCCTGCAGATAAACAAAGTTATTTTTTCCAACACTTCCCGAGCTGTCCAGAACAAAGACCAGGTCCACTGGCTGACGTAGACACCCTGCAACATAGGACGCTTTAATTAGTACCAGTTTGCAATTGTGACTAGAATAAAGCACTGTGATGAAACAAAGACTAGTGTATATACTATATATATAGACAGACTGTAAGTACCCTGGGTGTCTACACTGCAGATCTTGGCTCTAAGTTCTGGGATCTTTGCATTTAGTCTGTCAGGCGAACTGTAAGTGATGGTGCGCTGAGGGTTTCCTGTAATGTTGTTGATTTCAGCCTTCAACCTATCAGGCCCGATGCCGATGATAAAGATCTCTCTATCTCTGGCATATTTAGCTGACTCCACTACAGCATCAGTAGATGGAGTGCCAGTGATGAGCACCACCACACGAGGCAGGTCATCTTGAACATCAGCATACACTGGAGAACTCTGGAAGCCATGTCGTGTGACATAGAGCAGTGCATTCCCAGTTTTAGCCTCTCCTCTCTGGTACTGGAGAGACTCCACAGCCTGAAGCAGCTTCACTGGGTCTCTGTGCTGCCCGATCCTGGCTTCAATCTTTACGTCGTTGGCATATTGGGCCAGGCCAAACTTCACAGGCGTGTCTGAACTCAGAACTGTCTGCACAAAGCGCTTTAGGAAGGACTTAAAGCGCAGGAACCCCTCCAGAGTCAGGCTGGTTGAGCTCTCAACCAGGAAAAGCACATCGACAGAGCAGTCCAAGGACAGCGCTGGAGCTGGAAAACAGGAGGATATTCTTTAGGCATTGATTGACATGACCTTGGGTCTCATGTTAGACACAAAGCCACATTGTTGCCACATACTCATCATACCGTTCTGTGTTTAATTAACATTTATATCTATTACCAGGAACACAGCAAGGGGAAAATACACTGCAGTAATATCTGTTCTGTTTATTCTTGTCCTCAAAAAAATAAAAGAATAAAATAAAAATAGGGGAAAAAAATCTTTAAGGAGGTAAAGGGACTAAAACTAAGGTTTTAAGATCATTCTCATGTGTCATGGACAGGACAAGGCTAGAAGTGTCATCCCTTCCGAAATGAGAACATCACTGCGTATTCTTAGATCAGAAAAAAAGTGTTGACTGTTTCTATCAGTGACACTCATTATCTCTCCCCCATTTATTCTAGGTTTTTATTCAAAGATATATTATCCTCCCTTAACCAGAGTTTACTAAAGAATGTGGGTTGGAGAGAGGGAGGACGGACACTCAGAGAGAGAGAGAGAGTGAAAGAGATGAAGGAGTAATAAGAGAATGGAGTACGGGAAAATGATCCAGGCTCAGTTGCTGGGTTTTGTTATGGGGTTACAGGGTTACAGGGTCTGTTGTGTATGGTTGCACAATGCTTTTAAGCAAACCGATGTGGGAATACTTAGAGATAATGACTCTGTTCTTTTCACTTAGAGCAAAATTAGATTGCCCTGGATGATCAGGGAGACATAACGCCTCAGAGGCATTGGAATATGTTTCAGTTAACCCTGACCCAGTCAGAAATCTGACCCCAACAATAGCTGAAAGCCTTCCCTGCCTGAGTAAATACAAATGGACATGCATGCATACAGCCAAACCTAACAGCTGCAGTTGCACAGGTCGGCCAATGAGCCAAATACTAAATGTAATGCTAACCCTAACCCAGTGATTCTCTAGCTGGTGGGATATACAAAGAGCAGCCTACCACAGTTGGGGTCACTTCCATAGCCTGGAGGACACTGGCAGTGGTATTTCTCTAGTCCCTCAGACACACACGTCCCACCATTCTGACACGGCTGGGAATCACAAGGATCTAAGCAAAGAACATTACTCTTCATAAACATAAAAAGATATATAATTTACACCACAAGATATTCATATTCATCTACTAGATAGTGCTGCTGTATGTTTTGTGCTAAATACATCATCCTACCTGAGCACACTGTTCTGTGACATACTGTGGGCAGTACCTTGTAAGCACTGGTATATCTGTAACGTAGAAAATGAATAACCTCTGTTTTTTTTTATTTTAACATGGTCTTTCAATAGGTATTATCTGAATTTTGCAGGTTAAATTTTTTTTCATATGCTGTATCGAAAAGAATTATCTACAAAAAAAATTCCAATAATTTTGTCACCCTTTCTAGAGGAAATACGAATGATTATTAAAAAAAAAAAAGATCTACACTTGCCTGTAGTATGGACATAAGGAGGTGTATGGTAAATTGCCTTTCGATCCCTTCCAGCACATAAAGTTGCCCTGCAGTTCTTTGATCGTCTCCAGGGTCTTCCGTGCGCATGGGAAGGACTTCGCCTGACAGCCTGCAGAGATACACATAGATTACCAAATCTCAGGAAGAACCTGGAAAATGGAGAGTATGGATGTTTCAGAGAAGAGAAGGTACAGTACCTGAAGGGACAGCAGTGCAGATGGAGGAGTTGGTGAGGCTTGTGTACACTCCATTCACAGCATCACCGAAATGCTCTGCAAAAAACACATGGCTCTCCGTGGGGGCGCTGGCCAGAGAGTAGAGCTCTTCCCATCTGGGACACAAAGTCATATAACGAGTTTATTCGAAATAACTTGCAGTATACAGTATCTAAACTACTGTAGCCTCCCACATGAAAGTAAAAGCCATCTTTGACCTTTCTGACAAGATCACATAAACACATGTGCACATATTAATCAGCAACAACATTACAATACAAAATATTAAGCCCAATATTGTGCAGGTTCCACTTGTGAAGGTAAACCCGCACACCAGAAGGTTAGCTGGGGATACTTTGGATGCTGTAGGTTGTGGGGAATTGCTCGTCTGGCACACTGGGAGTTTGCAAGTGGTATCAGCAGGCTATAGTGCGCGGGGCGTGGCAGGCTGTGGTGCACTGGGTGTTCTGGTGCCTTCACATCATGATCAGCACTGGCTATGTTTCCTGGTCAGATGGGCTGACCTTTGCTCCCCACAAGAATACATTTTACTTGCATATAATTAATAATCTGTGTTAATATTTTAATGTTATGTGCAGTTAATGTTATGTTTGATTGGTGTAATTTGCCTTCTAAAACATTACTGTATTTGTTTAGAATCTTATTCATCCAATTCATTCTGAATTAAGTACTTGCATTTAATTACATTTGTGATGTAGACTGAACTCGATCATTATGAAAGTCTCACTGTATGGCATTAATGTATGTGCTGAGCATTATAAGAGTGGAATGAGCTCCACTTAGCCAGCAGATGTGCTGAGAGATTTCCAACACCATGTAGTCCATGAACAGGTGGGCTGTTATACTGACATGTTTCGAGGCTTGTGTGTGTGTGTTTGCAGTAACTCCATAACTGGAGGGCCTGGGTATTACATGCTAAGAAAGCATTAGTTCATAAAACTGCTCAGCTGGTGGAGGAAGAAGAAAAAAAATATACAGTTAAAATGCTTAAGAGCTACAAATCATGTCTGCAGGGCATTTGTGCATTTTTGTGATTTTTAGCTGAAGCGTGCAGGACAAGGTTTCACTGCCTTCTCTCAGCACTGTCACTGACTTGTTTGACATAATACATGTCCGCAGTTTCTACACTTTGCCTGATTGAGAGCACAGATGCTCAACTATTATATCTGCAAAGGACACAGGAGTATTCTTAACATTTCTCTTTCTTTTATGGTATTGTACTGATATAGCTCTGTTTTCTTGAAAATGTATTTACAGTATTTATTTACTTGTGCTCAGTGATTAAGACATTGTAAGGCAAAATAAATTAGTTACAGAAAAAATATATATACTTTTTTATATATATTTTTAATCCAACTAGAGATAGAGATAAACATTTAATGCATAAATTCTTACAAGCATTAACATTGTGCAACTTGCCTATTTACAATTGCAATAGCCTGTTGCATGATATCAGTGGTGCAGAATGAAAAGAATACACTATTTGGTGTCACAAATACACCTGGCTGCATGTGATACCTTGGATAGCGTAGGCCTACGGCATAGAGAATCACTCCAGACTGCTTGAGGTCAGAAGCAGCAGGATGCACTGTACCCTGGGACTTTCCATCAGATAGGAGAATCATGATGCGAGGCACAGGGGAATTCCGGCCGCCGAGGAACCCTTTTCTCATCACATACTTGAAAGCCAGACCGGTTTGTGTGCTCCCTCCTCTGGTGAAAAAGAGGAGCAAACTTCAAACATCTTTTATCACTAACAGTGAGGTGAATGTTCATAAATGAAATTACTTATTCTTATTATTTTTTTCCCTGCACTACACATTTTAATGTTCTTTGCACTCACACACCCGACCCAACCAATCAGTTCGATAACTTTACAAAGGTTAATAAAGCTGTAAATGTGTGGTAACAACCAGCGGTTTAAGGAAGTTAGATGTGCTCTTATTGCATAGACAAGCATGCTATCATTAATCTTTAGTAGGCATTTATCAAGGCAGTATGCTGTGGAACCACATGCATACAGTAAGTATACGGCAGGCGCAGAGCATCATGTGACTAGTGGAAATTTATCACTTGTAAAGTTTTAAACAAGAACCTAAGGATCTCTTAAGCATGTCTGATGGTGCAATGAATAAATAAATGGTCAAAAAAAAGAACACCTGATTATTATATAATATGAAGATAATAAATATAGAAATGAATGGAAACAAGAAAGAATGAACAGTAGGGTAAATTGTGGAAATACTGGAATGATATAACAGACAGCTAGGAAAATTAGCATCCAATTTGGAGCATGATGGTAATCTTTAATGAGGATTACCATCTTCATAATGAAGTAAGCTGTATTGCTAGGTTTATTAGCCTTCCTGGTAGAATATATAATTTTGTCTTTAATCTTTCTTGCCAGCACAGCATTAAAGCCAGTGTACAGCATTAAAGCAAAAGCTAAAATGCTGCTATTTTTCTGTCTGCCTGTAAAGAGGTTTGCTAGCAGTTACCTTAAATGTTTAGTTAACTTGCCATTTTAGAGATTCATATCTAAAATATCTATATCTAAAGCTAATAAAACTTTTATATGTATATTTACACTGAAATCTCTGTTGCAGTTAAACATGTGTGTGTGTGTTTTATTTCCCTATTAATCCCCCACAAAAACCTAATAAAGACTTTCTAGCAGCAACATTAGCTTCCACTGATCGTAGCACTAATCCTTTATTAATTTGACTGTCAAGGTAGACATTCACACCATTTAAATGTGCAGCTCAACACTTGGAGACAGACATTATTTCCCTGAAACAAACATATTTTAAGTGCAAACACTGCTGACGATGTCCTTCTATGCCGTTACTAATCTGTGATTTCTCCCTTCCTGCAGCTGGTTTCAGAGGGCTTGACAGGATATCAGAGGAAAATCCAGCACACAGTCCACAGTGCTCCTACCAGCTCTGAGTTACAGTTGCTCATTGGGGCCACCAAGGCTGATGTCTTTATGAGAGCGATCAGAACCAGAAATGGTGATTTCATGCCCAGCCAGAGGAAAATATTACGGTATGTTCTGACTGGTGTGGGAACAGGCCAGCTGTCTGCATCTCGCATGGGTGTAAAGCTGTTAGTTGGCACACTAACAGAGCAATAGCCACATCAATGCACATCATTATCTCAGCCATAACACCTCATCAAACACAGTCACACACAAACACACACATACAAAGTGTGTATAGTATAAACAACAGCCACCATGTCTGGCCTAAGGATGAGGACTCCAAGCAGAGGGTGAAACAAAACAAGAAAAATTCATGGTATGCCTACAATCACAGTATTTTGCACATTAGCTTCCAACATGGGAGGGAAGAAGGCAAACACATTCTTCCTACTGTAAAGTATCTGTATCTAACTGCAAGATTAGAGGGCGGCTAAATATGTTTGAAGTGGAACTTTAACTGCTTTTTTTATACATGTGAGCTAAAAGCATCCCTCCTACTCAACATGCACAGACAGTTCTGATCACTCTGAATACATAATGAATCTAGCTTTCTCAGAAGGTACTATTTTTAATTTAATTAAAGAAATTATCTGTTGTAGGATCGTATATAGCAGAACATAACAAATAATCAAAAGGATTGTCCTATGCTCATCCCAGCATAGGATTTTTATTAATAGCAGCCTAGTGTCAGCCAGAAGGCCATGGGGTCTGTTTTGAACCTGGTTCCTCTCCATATTTCGTCTGGCATATAAAACAGATAAAATATAAACAATAAAAAAACAGAACGAACAGATGAAATAAAGTCAGAATGTACATGGACAGCACTGTATATATACCTGTACTGTATTTTCTTTATGTGTTTGGTCAGCTCCTCTTTGCTGGTGTAGGCGTCTAGTGAGATTTCCATTCTGGCAGTTGAACCAAATTGAATGACTCCAACTCTTACCTAGGAAACACACAGGAAGCATCTACAAAAGCACAATGGACCTGAGACAAATAGATCTGAGACACATCACCATTTTAATCCGGGACCTATTGTGGAAGCTTGTGGTTGATGGGTTGTAGTTTGCTGACCTTGTCTGGGCCGAGGTCCAAAGCCTCACACAGTTTCAGTACACAGTGGCGGGCCCTCTCGAAGCTTCCCTTCCCAACACTGTATGAGCCGTCCATTAAAAAGATGATATCCATAGCTGCAGAGCATCTCATCACTGTGCACACAGACAAAACCATTAAACATATAAGGATATAACAAAACTTTTCTCTCTCTCTCTTGCGCCCCCCCCCCTTTCTCTCTCTCTCTCTCTCTCTCTTTCTCTCTCTCACTCACACACACACAACATGCTTGCAAAAGGCAAAATTATACCGTGTATAGCTGTCATGTTGTAACCCGCAGACTGTCACATAGGAGCTCATTATACAGACAGCATGTCAGCATGCGCAAAAACACATGCACCATTGTAAACAGGACACTTTAAATACCTTCTAATTTGGGAGGGTCTTGGCAAAGCCATGACAAGTAAGTCTAGTTCTCCTGCACGTTAGTGAGCAAAGGCTTATCTGTCTGGTCCAAGCCTATAGAAGATCACAAATCAGTAAAAAAATAAATAAAAAAGAAAGAAAGAAAAATTCTATCTATTCTAGAAAGGAACCCACTGTGCATTATAGTTTGTTTGCTTATGTACCCATTGCAGACCCCTGTGCAATGTAGAATACAATCTGCAAATGAACATCAGAACCATGAACCAACTCAGCCACTAAGGCTGCACAAGCTAGTATAGACTTAAAGGGTTAAAGCGTAGAAGTTAAAATAAGAAAGGTAGATATACTGTGTGTACAAGAGACCAAGCAAGAAGAAAAGGGTTAGAAATTGAAGGTGAGTTTAAATTGTTTAACTTTGGTGATAATTGGTGGAGGTCTAACACTGAGGGAAGAGTATCCCAAGAATAGTAAGGGTTAAGAGTTTAGAGTGATCGAGTGATGAGTGTGAAACTGGAAAATGGAGGGGTAATGACAAATGTTATCAGTGCATACGCTCTACAGGTAGGATGTAGTTTGAAGGAGAAACAAGATTTCTGGAGTGAGCGAGACAAAGTGGTAGCAAGTCTCCCCAAAAAAGAAAGATTGGTGATTGTAGCTGACTTTAATGTGCATGTTGAAGAAGGGAACAGAGGTAATGAGGAGATGATGGGTAGGTATGGGGTCCAGGAGAGAAATACGAAAAGATGTATTATTGCGGATTTTACAAAAAGAATAGAATTGGCATTGGTGTATACATATTTTAAGAAAAGAGTGACACAGTGGTGACGTAAGAGTGGTGGAAGATGAACTCAGGTGGACTTTCTGCTATGCAGGAGATGCAGTCTGAAGGAGATTAGAGACTGTAAGGTAGTTGCAGGTAGGGCTGAAACATTTCCTCGTGTAATTTGAGTAATTGGATTACAAAAAATGAGCGAGGCAAAATCTTCTGCCTCGAAGCTTCTTTTAATTCATTTTAAAAGCTTAAGTTATGTTTTCGCGCAATTATTTGTTTGGCGTGACACATCGCGCTTCCGTTTGCAGGCCGCCAGTAAACACAGATGAAGAAGAAACGCTTACGTCACCCACAAAGCAGAAGGAGACGCAAACAGTTAGCTATGTATTGATTTGAGGGAGCGTTCTGTTGCGGCCTGCAAAATGGAAGGAAGCGATAAAAATATCAGCGAGCCAAAAGAAGAAGAAAGTAGCAAGAGAAAACGACAGAAATTGTCAGTAAAGGCTTATGTTATGCCTGAGCTGTAAATTTAGAAACTTTTAGTCCTGAAAGTTAATTTGCACAACTTAATGTTTTTGTATAATTATTTAATTAAATGTGTGCCTTAGTTTTTTTGATACTTAGTCATTTGAAATACCTTTTTTTTTTTAGTTTTTGCATCTTAGAAAAGGCTGAATGTAGGCACTGTAATGACTGTAATGTAAAGAATGTATGGCACTGTAATGCACTTAATTCATCTCAGTCAACTTTAAGCTATTCCTTGTATTGTGAATAATGACGATATTTATTTTTGATAATATGCTGTATGCATTTAAAAAAAAAAGTTGATTTCTCTAAAAAGAAAACCTTCGTTTTAATCTTCGTTTCTCTTATACATTTTACATTGCTGTTTAATTAAGCAAAAGTAAATGTTATCTGATTACTTGATTAATCGATTTTTTTTTTCGGTAGAATACTTGATTACTAAAATATTCGATAGCTACAGCCCTAGTTGCAGGGAATAGTGTGGCTAGACAACATCAGATAGTGGTCTTCAGGATGAATTTGGAGGTACAGAAAAAGAAGAAGAAAAAAGGACTGAACCCAAGATTAGTTGATGGAAGATAGTGAAATTAAGAGAGGAGCTGAGTCAGGTACTGGGTAGTGGTAAAGAGATGCTGGAGCACTGTTCAGTTACTGCAGAAGTGAGGGAGTTAGGAAGGTATTTGGCATGACATCAAGACAGGGAAAAGAAGATAAGGAAACTTGGCGGTGGAATGAGAAAGCGTTTTGAAAAGGTGGAGCAAGTATTTTGCAGAGCTGCTGAATAGAGAAAATGAAAGGGAGACAAGGTTGGATGAGATGGATGTAGTGAGTCTGTTAGCTAGTAGAATTGGTAATGATGAAGTAAGGACAGCTATGAAGAGAATGAAGACTGAAAAGGCAGTTGGTGCAGATGACATTCCAGACGAGGCATGCAGCAGTACAGCTTCATGGCAAGAAAGAGCACCACAGGTGCCACGTTTGCTTTGAGAATGCTGATGGAGAAGTAAAGAGAAGGTCGGAAAAAGGAGCCTAAGGATGATTACAAGAGACAAGATTTGGAGACAAATAGTCCGCTGTGGCGACCCCTATAGCGCTTTTAATAATGGGCATTGTCTCAAAGCAGCTTATGGAAGTGTGTGTGTGTGTGTGTGAGAGAGAGAGAGAAAAATGCGTCTACATAATAATGAGATTGTCCCTGATAAGCAGGCCAAGGGTGAAGGCGACAGTGGCAAGGAAAAACGTCCTGAAAGGGCAATTGGAAGAAACCTTGAGAGGAACCAGTCTCAACAGGGAACCCATCCTCATTTGGGTGATAACGGATAGAAATTATATAACATTATGTGTGTTATGCAGCTGAAAGTTCAATATAACAGAAGTTATTTAAATTAACATGAAGTCCAGTTCAGCACAGGGATGAGTTAGCAGGTGTGCAGAGGGCAGATAGGATCTGGATCACTGGGAAATGCCAGAATATTTTAAACAAAACCTATTATAACAGTTGTATTATTCATCCCTTTTCCTCCAACCCACCTCAGGTGACCCCAAATGGGGTTATAACCTTAGGGTTAAGAACCTATGTTGCAGACCTGTAATAGCTATATATTTTCAGATCACCTAGAAAGCTGCTGACAAACATTGTTAGTATGCATAGTTGAGCTTGGTTTCATTCTAATATGTACCATGGATTTTCTTTTTATTTAGCTTCTATGTAAATTAGCATTGCCTCCAGCTGAAAGAGAGCTGCTCAACAATGCCTTCTCATTTTAAAAGACACCTGAGATAAGGCATATGTAGTTTCAGCTAATGGGTGGGAAGAAAGAAAATAGCTGTAATTGTTTTCATTAAAAATGTTAATTTTATTCTTAAAAAAACAAAACAAAAAAAAACTGTTTTTTTAAAAGAAAACTGTTGACTCCATGATTGGCACCCGGTCCTGGATGTACCCTGCCTAGTGCCTCAAGTCTCCTGGGATAGACTCCAGGGCCCCCTGCAACCCTGTATCCAGGATAAAGTGGTATACGGTACTCTAGATGATGAGTAAGTGAGTGAGTGAGTATGTACTTACTCCTTTACTGTAATAATATTTTCAGTTTTTTGTGATGAACAGAGTACTCACTTTCCCCTGCAGCATTGATCTTCATTAGGGTTTCATGATCAGCCTGGATCTCCTGTCCAGCAAAGCTGTGGTCCACTGAAAAACGAAACACAAAAAAACCCAGTATCTTTTCATTATTTCATCAGAGTTTAAGTAGGTCTATGGTAAAATAAGACCGAACAGAAGCTCAAAATATAGGTCCATGTTTTACTGTAATATGGCTACTGGATTTTTTTTTTCTGCAACCAATACTGTAAAAGAAAGTGCACACATAAATTGACAACCCCTTATTTTAGCACAGCTGAGCTGACCCTTGCCCCAGGCACAGTTCAGTGTAGAACTCTTTCCCTGTGTCTCAACACCTGGTGCTCAGCCCTTTTTAGAGGGATAATTTAGAGCCGTCGGCATTCCAACAACGCCTACCGGATGGGTGGAAAACAGGCGCCATGTCCTCAAAAGGGGCTGAGCTTGCAGTCACCGCTTGATTGAGCAGTACTCAGTAACGCTCTCCCTCACACACAATGGCTGATTGACTGAAAAGGTCCATGTGAACAGCTAAGAAGGGGGACAGCCCTCTGACTCCCTGTGTCCTCTCTCAGTTAATTCCTGTAGTGTGGAATGTGCTCTACCTTTACCATACATTTTTGTCTTTTATAGCTGTGCTATGAGCAATAGCTTTTTGCAAAAGTCTCCATGGCGACACCGTTTAACCAGAGAAACATTCAGATAGCCCAGGCTTGAAATCCCTGCAGGGAAAATTATGAGGTCATAAAAGTAACTCATAAATGTTTTTTAATCCCCTCCATTCAGGAGAATAAATGCTGCGTCAGCCATATCTTAGGCTAGGGGGGTGGTAATTTCTATGCCTTCTCTCACTATCACTACAAACTCTTATGCAGAATCAAAACAGGTTTTTTTTGCAACAATAAGTGATGACTAAACAAGAAATTAAAGATGACTGGGCATGCCGCTATAGGAAAGTCATCAGTGGCAGGATGATGCTCTTAACACTCATAGGCTGGGTATTTTCAAACAACAGCATGCCCTGAGGAATTCCATAGCAATTTATCAAGGACCATTGAAGAATGTCACAGATTTTTTTAATTATTATTAGTTAATGGATAAGTCCATACCTGCGAGTTACTTCATATTATCACTTACGCTGCAATCTACAGTCTCTCAGCTGACTGAGTTGAGGACACTTCAGTAAATAGCCAAAAATTTGTGGTCACCTAGACAAGTTTTTGAACATCTCTTTTCAAAAGTAGTTTCTCTTTGCTGATATAATAAGCACTTTAGCTCCTTTAAAACATAATTTGCTCATTCAGCCAGAAGTCCCTGAGTGAGGTCAGGTGGTCAGGTGTGGGGTGCAATCAGTGTTCCAGTTCATCTTCCATGAGGTTCAGGTCAGGGCTCTGTGCAGGCCACTCCCTCACCAACCTTGGCAAACCATAGTGTTTATATTGTATACAGGGGCATTATCTAGCCAACTGCTTACAGTTGCATATAAATGTTCTAAGATACTGCAATATTAAATCACATCTAAATGTTGGAAATTATTTATATTTTCATGGCAATTATTAAATCCTAAATGATGAGATATTTTTTCATTGCCTAGTTTATGCTGCATGAGAAGGCACCTCCTCTGATTTACGATGCGTGGGTATTATATGTGAAAGAAAAAGGTGAGACACTAGAGAAGAACAGCAGCCTGCTGTCTGAATGCAGAAGCCCACATCATATCTTATCTTTGCTGACCTTAAAGAAAATCTGCAGAATGTGAGCCTAGCATCAACTAAGCCTGTAAAGAGATAAAAACGTATGTGTTGCTGGTTATACCATTTTGTTGAAGAATGTAAAATACATAATGATACTGAAGAGCATTATTACATGGTCCACCAACACTAACTCTGTGTTGCAGTCTAGACTTAGTGGCTCCACCACTGCCGAGGACAGAAGCTTTACATGCGAGTACATTATTGTGTCTTGAAAATAAATTATCAAATGAAAGTACAAAACCCTGAGTCAGAGTTTAAGAGGGTGTTTTTTTTTTTTTTTTTAATATTAAATAGGACATACATGTCAAAAATTTTTGTAAGAATTTAAGATACAGTTTTCAATAAATTAAATCTTCAGTAAATGACTTTACCTAATGAAGACGTTCTGATAAATAAAGTAAGGACCTAACATTTAGAACAACAAAACAAAGCATGATTTCACTGCTTTCCCATCATATAACAAAGATATTTATAATAACTTGCGTTATTAAGTTAAGCCTTTATTTGTCACATATACACTTTCTTCGCATATCCCACCATAACTAGCATGGTCAGACATGATACAGCGTCCCTGGAGCAGATAGGCTTAAGGGCCTTGGTCAAGGGCCCAACAATAGCAACCTGGTGGAGCTGATGCTCAAACTGCCAGCATTCTGATCAGTAACCCTCTAGGCGACCACTGTCCCACTACCACTGAGCTATTAGCCTAGTAAACATTTGGAAGCTGTGAGATGTGATGTTTTATTATACTCCGTATTTTTTCTTCATTTGAGTATGTGAGTACAGCATACTAATAAAATTGTTTAAATCATTCACTCACTTTTGATACCCAATGGCTTTATTGTTAGAATTGTGCATGCATTTTTTAATAGTCATAATGTTTAACTGTGCCTTTAAAAATAGACATATAAAAATGATGTTCTGACATAATTCCGATAAAAAAACAACAACTAACAAACAAGAATAGTGAAATCAGGTCTAGTCATCCAGTTCTCATTTATGATGTGTTATTGTGTTTTTCTATTATAACACACCAAATTCAGCACACAAAGGCCTTGCTAAAGCCTTGATAGTGTTGCTGCCCTCCAGGACAGAATGCACCGGTCCATTTCGGTTAATAGAGTTTACAAACAATGAGAATAAAACAAGATTGTTCTAGAATTGTAAGGTAATGAGGTTATGCTTTTATTGGTCTGTCTTTCTTACCTTGACTCAGCAAGATAGCTACCAGGACCTGTATTCGGCTGCTCGGGCACATATTTTAGAGCCTATGATAGGGGAGAAAAATAGAATCATTTATATAGAAATGAGATACTTCCGGTAACCACACAACCTTAGAAAAATCCCAAACAGGATTTTAAGTAGTGACCATGAAAAGGCCCTGAGACCACTTGTGAGGTAAGGAGCAGCTGTGAATGGCCATGAAGGGTCTCAGAAGAGCAAGAGGAAAGCCTTTCTTAGAGTATAGACACACAAAGGGTAAGGCAAAAAAAAAGGCTTTAAAAGACTATAAAAATAGCCAGACTAACAAGAAGCCACCTTAAGGTGGGTGTGAATATTTCAGAAAAAAAGGATAATTTATTTAGCTGTAATTCTCACAAACACAGATAACAAAACTTTATTTCAATATGGAATGAGGAACACTGCAGAGATCTCAGACTGCCAGTATCCAAGCTCAGGTTTTTCAAAAAATACAAAGGGTTGATATGCCAATACGACACATATTTTAGTAAATTTATACACTGTAAAAAACACAGAAGAGTCAAATTATTGGCCTCCATCACGCACGGTAAACAGTAAAGAGAAACAACTTGTTAGTGAAGCTAATTAAAAAAATGAAGGGAAGTGAATGAAATGATCCAACACTCATGTTCATGCATAGTGCTCACTGTACAGCCACTGGAGGCAGTGGTATAGTCTAGGGTTGCTTCAGTTCGTTCTGGGAGCATGAAAAATAATTTTTACACATGAACTGTGTGTGCTGAAATCAAAGCTAAAGATGGTCAAAAAATACCTATGATTATTGCGTTTACGAAGTGCTTTGAAGGCAACAAAATAATTAATCCAAATTAAAGCAGTGAAGAAGTTCACTAAAATGAAATAGCAGCTGTTTCAACACAATTTAGCCTTAAAACTAAAAACTAAAATGCTTCTGAGAGTTTGTGCTGGGACACAGCTCACAATAATCCAATGCAGCTGTTTGAGAACAGGTGAAATATGAATCATGCTACAGAATTCTGTATCCTCTGTATACTAGATATATAGTGCTTTGCTAAACTAGATGATTAACATAAAGTCACGTACTGTATACTATTATCTTTCAATATAATTGGTTGAGAGAATTTTAACAGTTTTCGACCACGTTGGTTCCCATGTATATTCAACCATGTACTGTACTGTATATTCTGAACTCCATTCCCAATAACATGTACATACATATATCCAGATAACTTATCCCAAACTTGATGCCCTTTAAACAGTCACGAAAAGAACAAACATAACTAAAGAGTGAAAGTCGAAAGCTAGGAACATGGACAGCTGTGAGTCGACTGTGTACTGGTACCAGAATGAACAGTGTACAAAGTGAGTAACGTACAATTGGATGAGCAGGTAGAAAAGAGATTAGCAGCTCTTTGAAGACTGAGTTGATAAATTGATTTTAGTGATCTTTTAAGAGAATGCCAGTTACTTTTTACTGCCTCTTGGAAAATAGTATGTAAAGGGACATTTCAGTACTGAAAAGAAAGTGTTCACGGTTAACTGGGTAGAAAGTGGATTTAGTGCTTTCAGTACAACTACAAACTTAAGTTTATGGGGGTGAGGTTAATGGGATGGTTACTCACTCCACCTACTGTGGGGGAAATTTGTTGGTTTGTGACTGTCAGTTGGAGAAGTAGGTTTTCTTCACAAGCCTAATTTAATTATTTCAGATTTTTATCCTAATAAGACTGTAAACCCCCCATTTTTTCAAAGAAACCCCCATGCATTCATTGAGTGAATCTACTCTATCTAAAGACAATATGATAATCTGAAAATGCTGAAATTTTTATCATCTTCTATACCGCTTATCTGGTACAGGGTTGCAGAGGGCTGGAGTCTATCCCAGGAGACTTTTAGCACAAGGCGGGGTACACCCTAGACAGGGTGCCAATCCATCGCAGAGAACCACAGGTAATCTGGGAACGTCAATTTACCTAAGCTAAATGTCTTTGGGATGTAGGAGAAAACCTACCAAGTATTGGGGAGAACATGCGAACTCGCACACAGACCTGAAGCAGGAACCAAACCTCAACCCTGGGGGAGCGAGGCCACAGTGCTAACCACTACACCACCATGCACTTCACCCTTGCTGAAATTGAATAAAACGTTAAATAGCACTTGTTTACAATTGTCTGGTAGTAACAATTTTAACAAGTTATTCTTCTTTTATTTTATAACATTTTATTTGTATGGTTGATCAACATATAACCATCACCAGAACAGCCCATATATCCTTAAAATATTTTGAATAATATCAAGTTTTAAGAATTTCCAAAAGGATTACTAATGAAACGATTACTGTAGACCTTTCTATTAATTGTCTAAAAAATTATGAAATTATTGTTGATTAGTTTTATTATATGAGTATCATAATATGGGTATAAATTGCATCTGTTTTTAGATCGCTTTCTTCTGGCTTTAACTGTCATGCCACAAGCTAGTAAATATGTTAAGGAAGCAGGAAAAGTACACAATAAGTAACTGTCACAACAAAAACTATGTTATCAACTTGCCTACATTTAGTCCTTATGAACTCAAAGGCAGACTGCAGCATTATACAGGTCTGTTCCAAAGATAGCAATCGTGAAACTATGTAGTCAGCTTTTGATGTAGTTCCTAGCTCTTAGAACTTCACACTGATAAAGAGGACACAGGAAGTGCGAAAAAGATGTGTTATGTCTGAGGTGTGATGTCGGACAGGCCACATTCCAAGAGGAGTTGAAAACCAGCTTATATTTAGAACTGAACAATAATTATACAGCTAAAAAATAGCTTATTCTGAATCAAGTCAGATACTCTGAAAAACTGTTTTAACCACACAACTGCACCAATAGAATTATGGAGAGAGGGAAAGGCCAGAGACAGCAGGAACATTATGTACAAAACAAACCATTAGCGTTAAGAGTCAGAGGATACTGCAGATGTGTCTGTAAAGCATTTAGGGAAACCTGGTTTTAGACGCAGAATGGGAATTGAAGGCTTAGTAGATAAGGACATACAGTAGCTCCTTCCTTTTAACGGATGGCTGGAAGCAGACATTGATACGACTGCATGTCCTATAGATTGTGGGCTGTATGACTGATAGACATCTTATGCGCACCAGACCACCTCTGTGAAAGCTAGATGAAGCCACATCAAGACACATTGTGACTAGTGGAACTCTCTTCAGCGCAATAACGAGAGATAAATATACTGTAAATATTAATACTGTTCGCGGGTGTCTGGATAGGGAGCCGTTTTCCGGAATTTCTTACATTCCTATTTAAAGCTAGGCTTTTTCCATAAATGCATGTTTCCTGTAGCTTCTATCACTAACCACTATATACATAACATGAGCAGAGGTTTTTAAGAGAATTACTGATCATCTACTGATAACCAAGTCAGATGAGTCAGAATGACTACAATAACATCACAAACCAGAGTTGGAGAAATATACAAAATACATTAAGTATAATGTACGGTGTAATTGGTATGAACAAGGTGGACATCTAGGCCCTAATTAATCTTTGCATGTATCCATAGGCCAATACAAAACTATTGCAAAAATAAATAAAAATGTCAACTTCTCTGAATATCTATCCTACTGAAAGTACTCTTTATAATTAACCAATTACACACACAATTAGTAGTAGACTGCCTCATCTCATCCATCATCAGTAACCGCTTTCTGGTCAGTGTGTCACAGTGCATCAGGAGATCCCAGTAACACTCAGCACAGGGCATAAAAAAATTCACCCAGATAGAACACCATACACACACACACTAGATTTTTTTTTCTCCTTCATACATCTTAGGCAATTCACCTACAGGCTTTGAACTTTTATTAGACACAGAGAGGAAACCTAGATTAAAAAAAAAAAAAAAAGAACATTTACCAAAAGTAAAACAAAGTTCAAGATTGAAACAAGTAGGATGGAGCTTTGAGGAGCCACTGTGGCCTCCTGATGATGATGATAAGAACTGAAGATGAACTCAGGTTGCCTTTTAATAAAATAATCAGGACAGAACGTCCTTGTGAGCTCCTGTAATCAGAAGCCTGTGGTATTTGAAACAAGTCCTTAAACATACTTTAAAATGGTTTAAATCGAATAAGACCATTTCTGAAGAGAAGGAACCCAAGAGCTCTTGGTAAAATGAATCCACAGTGCTGAATGAGACCTGAGGTACAGAAAGGTGATGACCCACAAGTGTTGATGTGAAGCAAAGCTGCGTGTATGGTGGTGCAGATTGGTCATTAGAACAGACGCGGCACAGTAAAGCCCTACATTACTGCACAGAAACTCAGTAAACAGCACTGGCACCAGTTTATACTAATCAAATAAGCGACACATGTAGCGCGATGATCTTTACAGTAACGATGTCGGTATATTTGGAAGTCTGTAATTCCTTTATCTTTGCTGAATCTTGAACAGGTTGCGACGAATCCAAAACACCGCTATTTGCGTTAATCTAGAAATGTTATATTGTCGAGAACTCTGGATTCAAAGCGCAGCGCCTTACCTGGTACGATTACTCCGGTGTCCTCGTTCTGTATCGCGTGCGCGTGTCAGCGTGCTAACAGCTCATCCCACTGAGGACCAGCACACACGCACGCGCGCGCAGACAGACAGGCGCGCACACGGAGCGTTAAAGTTGAGAAGCACGACGCCCATTCACCACTAACAGCTCTCTTTCATATTTATATTTACAATATCTCGACTAGTGACATCTCTAGAGCAAACATACTACTACACATTGCTGCCTTAATTAAATTCTAGTTTTCACAAAGGGAATAAATAACTGTAGAAGTGTGTATACGTTTTCTGGGCCCCTCTGTATATACTGTAAAAACAAAACAAAAAAACAACACTAAAACACTTTGAAAACACCTCAGATCTCAATGGCAAAACCAGTCATGCTGGACTGAATAATGTGTAAAGAAAGCCACATCGTTTAATGGAAATTATTAACCGACAGAGGGCTGAATTCAACGACACCCCAAAAATCTAAAAAAAAAAAAAAAAGTCCATTTTGCGGCATCAATTTAAAATAGTACAGTACTCAGAAGCAGTGCGTTTTATTTTGAAAAATTATTTCCAATTCAACTCGCCTGCACATAACAAATAAAGTGCTTAAACAATAACATTAAAACGTGTTGTTAAAGCTTGGTGCGAGACACTAGCCTTGCACACCAGCACAGCGATTGAGACAATTTTTGGAATCTCCTGGATGGCTTAACCCGTCCTGGATTCTTTTAGAAAAACACCTCGCCAAAAAAAAAAAAAAAAAAAAAAAAAAAAAAACAGCAAATACAAAAATGTATTGCAAAGAACGGCACCAAAACTGTAACTAAAAACACAAGACAAGCCATGTTACAGAAATAAGAACTCTCAACAAAATTATTCTTTAAAAAAAAAAAAAGAGAAATGAGACCACAGAAGGTCACTGAATCTGCACTACTCTAACAATACTAACTGCTCTTAGTAACAAAATAAGGTTCCAAAAATAAGGCATCTTTCTGCTCACTTTACATTTGTAGTAAAGTAATACATAATCAGAAATACTCTACTGTAAACAAGACAGTATAATGAATCATAAAATTGACAACTTTAGCTTTAAACAAATGGCTTGAACAGTTTGGGAACACACAAACAATCGCCACAAATTACTTTTGTTTAACATCTTTTTGCTTCACCAGCAGAAGGAGCAATTCTTCAATATGAGCAATCTGTGGAAAGAAAGGAAAAATTTTTTATTTTTAAGTTCGTAGATGGCAAATGGTAAGAACAAATGTGGTTTTACTGTACATCTCAGAGGAAACTGTTTTTACCTTCTGTTCAAGGGACACACAACAGCATGAAGCAGAAGCTGTCAAGATAACCAATAGAATGAGCGAAATGGTTACAAATTAACTAACACTTACATTTAAATATATATCCCAAACCAACAAACAACCACAATTAATTGGTTCCCAGGCTGCCGCCGATACACACCGTTACTGGTAACCATTGAATTTGAGGGCTGTGGGTGCTCCTCTTCCATGCTGGAAACTACCATCTTCACGTTCTCTGAAATCAGATGGGTAAAATAATAAACTTGTAAAATACCCGTTGATTAGTTGGTAATGTCACAGAATGTTACTCGAGTGACTGAATGCTCTGACATGTTTTTATTAAATGTGCTTAACACTTGTGACCTTTGTCTGGCATGAGAGCACATCACTAATGCTAGAGCATCTGAAGAAGAGGTGCACTGGCTTACAGCATAACAAGGACTCATTTTGTTAAATTAATAATTTTAATATACAGTTATGTCATAAGCCATGTTGCTTCACGTTATGAATTGGTATGTTTTAAATTTTGGACATTTAAATAATTTTTATTATTGACAATAATGCTCAACACAGCAACAAATAATACCCTATTATTTACAAAAATCCTCTTCATGTTCCAAACGTGCCCCATCTTTACTATTTTATGGGTTTGTTTGATCTTGTTCAAACTTGACTTGTGGAAAAAGTGACAGTCGAAATTCCTCATCTCCATTTGTTGTGAAACTGGACAGTCAGTAGGGTAACACATTTTAATATCTATAAAGGATTCTAAAATCAAGAAAAAAGGTATGGCTTTGTAAATGGAGTATTAACAGTTAAAAGAATATAAAAAGAAACTTATTTATATTAAATGCAGTTCAGAAAGAAGCTGTGCCATTAATGCTACCATAGATAAAATTATTGAAAGAATGCAGAAAAGCAGAACTGTACTCCCCGGGAAGCAACTACCCTCACTTAATCAGTCCCAACCATGCTGGGTCAGGGATGAGAGATCAGTGACCATGATTGAAGGTGAAAAGTTTAAAGAAAAGATTAGGCAGACAAGAGCTAAATACACCATTTCATCCAGAAGTTGTTTAACTCATTTGAAGGAAAGGAATTTAATTATTTTACTTGACAATTAAAGCAGACATTAAATGAAGTCCAATTCTACATGAAAGATGAAATCTAACAGAAAATCAGCAAAGGGTCGAGAGATTTTTGTGAGATGCTTGTTAGTTCCAGATGACAGCCGTTACTGTACATCACTGTTGTGTCATGTCTATTGTTGGGAAGCTGCTGATCTATAAAACTATTTATACAAGTCTAGAGTTAAGAGCTGCTGGATAATTTTAGAAGAAACCTGACTTCCTTTTCCCTTACTATATAATACTGATGTACTATTATGTGTACTGTAAGAAGGGGAAGTAGAACGACATTTATTTAACTAAAAAGCCCTCATAAGAAATTGTCTAACTACCATACACTTACCTTTTCCATGACTTTGAGGTTTGGGCTTCCCAACATCTGCAGATAAACTATGATCAGAGTCAGAGGATGTGCCATCAGCCTGTTTCTGCCCAGGTCCCTGGGCCCTTATCTCTTGGGTTGGGAATTTTGTGCTAGACTTGCTAGGGGTATTCTTCAGTGCTCTTAAAACACTGGCATTGATGTAACTGCCTCCTTCAGCTGAGCCCTCAGTAATATTTAGCAGGTTAAAGGTGCCGTCAAAATGCTCTACTGAGGCCAGTACTTTTCCATTCATCTGTCCACCAAAAAGCTCCAAGAGCTCAGGAGGCCAAACAGTCGGGAAGTGTTCTTTCCCTGGAAAAATAAGATTTTATTGAACTTGTAATGCTGCTTAAATGTCATTATGCAATGCAGCAACAGTATGCCATGATTGTATGATTTAAAAGAAAAAAAAAGAAAAAAGGCATGTTCACCCACCTGAAAGAGCACATCTAGCTATTTGAAATGGATGCTGCAAAAGTGCTTTTGGGATAGGTAGAAGGCTGGAAACAGGAACCAGCTCCATGTTTCCATAGTCTGCATAAATTACACTTGCATATGTGCTAGTAACTTCCAATACGACAGCTCTGTACCAATTTTTGTCACCTGTTTAAAAAAAAAAAAAAAAAAAAAAAAAAAAAAACATTTAAGGAAATGGACTTTAGCAATCTATCTGCAGAAGCTAACTCAAACATTTTGGGACTGTCCGTAATACCCCTATCTCACCTACGCGGTTTCACCACGGGTTTGTGGTGCTGTGAGTACGTTTCCATCTTTCCGCGTGTTTATCTTTTTTGGTTCTCATGGAAGCTTGTGGGCCTTACAGAACGTCGCGGAACATTGGTGGGCAATCGCAGCGACTCACGGTGCCTAACTTCGCATCTCACCGTCAGTCGAACCGCGTAAGTGAGATAGGGGTATAAGACGGCTTTAAAGTCACATTCGTCTGTATAAAGCTATCCAATGCCACAAATAAATGTAAAAAGTTAAAATCCAAGATTTTAGCCTTAGCCTGGAATTCCTGTAAATATTCTTTCCTTTACACTGATTTAAGAGCAAAAGGTACACATTGAAAGCATGTAATTATTTCAGAACAGACATGGAATTACTGGTTTTAACCAGAATTTCACCTCTGTAGTTTTACAATAGAGACCTTCCTGAGTGTCACCTGGTGTTTCAATACCAAATATTTTTATTACACAAAAGACAGGTCTATTTCTACAACAACCTCACCCACGATTATGGAAAAGTGTTATTTTAATGTCTAGCATAAAATTTTCAGACCTCACCAATAAAAAGGAAAAGCATGCAAAAGCAAGAGCTGTGTAATAGCTGCCTTTGGGTACTATCTAAGTGTTTTTTTGCATGATTGAGTTTAACATAATAATTAAAGTTTCAATATAAGTGACCTGAGAACTGAGCACAGCAGGCTGATCCAGGTAAAGGCATGGTCTGGTTGTGCTGGGTCTGCTTGCTGCAATACCTCATCACCTCCATCATTACGCTCTGCAACTTCTCCACGTTCACTGTATTAGGCACATGTAAAAAAAACATCCAAACATTTGAAACTACAGTACATTGCTTCTAAATTATAATAACCAGATCCATTATGGCAAATTCTGGGCAGCGTTTAACGCATACAATTTTTTATAGATTTGTCTGACGTAAAAAGACAAAAGCAAATATGCTTAAATGTACAATATACAACAATTGAGATCATTACTCCAATAGTTAAAATTATTGTTTAAACATTAGCAAAAAGATCACACCCTCTGTCGGATTCATCACATAGAAGAGACTTGGGCTGGTCACTGCTGCCACCTGAGGCTGAAAAGTCTTGCCGCGAGGCAATTCCACTGTCTTCCAGTCCAGAGAAAAAGAAGCAGCTATAGAGCAAGACACTCATTTATCAAAAAGTAAAAAAAAAAAAAAAAAAAGTAGTAATTGTCAAGACAGAAAAAGCAAAACGACAGCTGTTAATAGAAAATTCTATGAACTATATAATACAAGAGATTATAAACTTGCTTTCATTTGGTGTTCTAGAGGGTGAGGTGGCAGGTGTTTGTCCAGGGGGTTTATTTGGCTGTTTGGTGTGCAAGTAAGTCTCAGCAGGCACTGGTGCTGCTTCTGTCGATTCGCTGAATGTAGCTGCCTGTGATGGCTTGTTCTCCTGTCCTGCAGGTTTGGCAAACTGTTCGGCAATAAGTACAGCAGTAATATCGTAGCCATTAGACTCCAACTCTACTCCGTAACCCTTCTCCGAGACCGACAGCACTCTCCCAGTGAGCTGCTTCCCCAAACACAGAGTCTGAAACTTCTGCACTGCACCCGTACTCCACTCCGTCCCTAAGGGCTCACATCCTGTAGAAAATGAAGTTTGGTAGAAAAAGAGCAAAATGTAGCAAAAAATACATTACCTTACCATTTAACACTCAAATTTTAATTTGTGCTAGTACAATCGATGTGCCAGATACATGAATAATTACACACTTCACCCAAGGTATACCTGCAAGCCAACAACATATGGCCTGGAAAGGAAGTTTGAGGAGGCCAGGTTTGATAGCTCTTAGATGGGCTGTCTGTATTTCAAAGGTGTTTCCATAATCTACAAAATGCACTTTTGCATTTCCATTTTCATCAAGACTCTGAACAATGGCCCTGTACCAGCTCCCATCTGATAAGTACATGGAAAATTCCCAATAAATTAACTATTTTACTTACATTAAATGAAGACAATATTAAAAAGTAAGTAAAGTCCAATCAATGTATTAAGCCAGGTCAATGCATGTGTCAGACCTTTGAAGCGAGCACAACAAGGTTCTCCAACAACAGGATTAAAAGCAGTCCCATCAGCCTCACAGTGCTTTGTCAGTGAAGCTGACAACTCCACCAGGGTCTGCATGCCTGTAACATACAGCCGTTAACATGGTCATACGATGATCAACATTACAATACTGACTTGCAAATTAAGAAACAAAATCAACCATACCTTCTACATTGTAATTATAGCAGTAAAATTGTCCGGGATTTTTCAGTACACTGACCACTAGCACCACCTTCTGGCCATCAGTAGGAAGTTCTGCAGAAGACCACACCAACTTGCCTACAGGCCCATCTGACAGGGGAAAGAAAGCGACATATGAAACATCGAAAGTACCATCATTTCTGGGTAATCCTAGCTGCCAACCCCTCATCATGGCACTGATTACATTTGATTAAAAATGCATTAGTCAAATTCCAACATATTCCGAACCTAATTAGAATGAGTTAAAAAAATTTTTTAGACCATACCTTAACCTGAGTGAACTAACACAACAAAACAAAAAAACGTGTCATGTTTTAAGCTGACAAAAATGAGCTAATACCCTTGTTGCTGCCAATTAATCATTACATACAGATAAGCAACTTGACTGACATTGGAGCAACCTTTAAAAAGCAACAAACCAGGGTCTGATTGAATAGTACATTGAGTTAAAAACATGAATATATAGTCTCATCACTGTATTATAAATAATGAGATTGGAATATCATAATAAATACATGACCTACCTTGAATAAGTTGAGAACTTTTACATACGTTCTTATCCAGGCTTTTAACTGTTTCCTCTTTAAACGTTTCCATATTTCCTGCAGCAGCATGGCCTGTAGCAACCAGAAGCTCAGCTACATCTGTCTGAGGATCGCTAGACTCATCAACCATTGAGACCAAAGCTGTTCCATGTCGCTCTCCAACAATCTCAATACGGATGAAGCGGTTACAGACTAGTTTTTTCAAGGTCATCACTGACTCCTCTGACCATGCATCTGAAGTGGGCTTAATACCTGGAAACAAATCTCTGTAAGTCTGACTTACAACAAAATGCCAAGCAACCGATTATAGCTCTGCGAAATTCTCTGCGATTTTGCATTGTCAATGTGTATAAAAACACTGATTCAAAATTAACACTACATGAACTGTACAAGTGCGTCCTTTACCTGCCAGGGCACATGGGATTGCCTGGGCAGCCAAGGATAACAGAGCCATACTAATGGGACGCAACTGATTTAACGACACCTCCTCAGAGTTCCCAAAGTCTATGTAGCCAACAAACACGCGATCCTCAGGGGAATAGGCCAGCACTTTAGCCCTATACCACTGATTGTCTTCTGTATAGGAGCAAGAAAAAGAATATGATGCACACCACTGAACATTTACAGTTGGGACAAAGTCACAATGACCTTGAAAGTCCTCTATAACTCGCATAAAACTCAAATAGGTCTGGTGTTTTAGCCTCACCTGAGAAGCGAGAACAGCAAACAGTTCCAGGAGCAGGTCGGAAGTTCTCACTGGCCTGAGTCTTGTTACAATGCTCTCTCAAATTCATTTGTAACTGTTGAATACTACCTACACAGGAGAAACACAAGAACAACCTCCATGTGATACCTACACATATGACACACTAAATTAGCCCAAGATTATTTGTGGAGTTCCTCAAAGTTGGCTTCGCTGTTTCAGTTTCTGAAGTGGGTAAACTGGGAGAGAGGAAGATCTTACTGGCATTTTCTAGCTTTTGGCAAATAATCTCCGAAGGCGACAGAAGATGGGTGACTATAGCTGTAAAGGTGTCGCCCACTCCTTGACTCAAAGGCTCTGGTGGCTGAGCCTCAGCATTCTCGTTTTTCCCAATACTCAAACGCTTGAAGTTTTCCAATGAGGCAGTCATCAAAAAACCTTAAACAAGAAAATAAATGGCACTGAATTAAAGAATATATAAATTGACTAACATGCCAATTCATGGATTTTTACAAAATAGCTCACCAATATCTTGATTGAGCTGCGTCTTTGTGGAAGAGTTCTCTTTTATTGCATAACCCTCGTCAACTAGGAACGTACTAAGATTCTTGCCTGTAAACAACTCATGATTAGGAATTATTGACTTCATGGCACATAATCAGCTGTCCCAATATTAAATCTGTATGTTTACACTTGACGATATACAGAAAACATTTTGCAATAAACCCTATTGTTTTATAAGCAAAAAAATCGGTTTACCATGTGTGGACAAAGGGGCATCTACAGCAAGCACTGCGTTACAGCACAGGAAATCCACTACAGTGAAAGTCAGGCTCTTTCCAGCAACAAGCTGTCTTAGTGCTATACAACATTCGCCTGTCCAACTGCTTGTGACTGGAGAAACTCCTGCAATACAACACTGTAGAGCCTGCAAAATGTAGTTAAAAAAAAAAAAAAAAAAAAAAAACAGAAGCCATGTCAGCCATTACAACAGCTGAAAATAACAATTATCCTATAGTCAGTCAATCAATGAAACCTGACAGACAGTCAGAAAACCCTACACATGGTGGTGCCTTATCAATATTTGCTGACAGGGGGCATATCTGGTCCAACTTCACATCCTCTTCATTTCCAAAGTCTATGTAAAGCACTTTGGCAGTGAGGTGATCCAAATCAACAGATTCAATTTCACCTCGATACCAATTCTGGAAGAGAAAAAAAGAGAGTTTTAAACAGAAACTATGCTAGCTCTATTATGACCCAACATGCTAAAAATATAAGTTTTGATTTGCCAAGTTATAATCATCTCCTATATTAATAAAATATAGCTTTTTTAAAATCTGTTTCAGGTACACTTAAAATGAACCTCTACATGGTAAAACACTTTTTTTTTTTGAAGATAAACAATCTTCAAACTCTAATTATCTCAATTAATATGCACTATTAATAACTAATGATTAACCTGATCCAGTGAAAATTTCACAGCACAAAGTTCACCAATTTCAGGCTTGTATGCAGATGCAAGTGAACCACCATAGGCCTTCTGCAGACTTAGAGTGATGTTCTTCAGCGTCTCTGACACCTCCAGTGACTGCATGTGGATGAAGAACTTTCCAGGGGACCTCATTTCCACCACAGATGCCTGAAAGTGAATAAAACTGATCAGAAACCCAGGCAAATCAAAAGTACAGAATAAAATGCAGAAGGCCAAATGAAAAACATACATGCAACTCATCTCCTTTGAAGAAGTTATGCTTGCGTAAATCTTGTTGGTGAGCTCTCTTTGGTTCAACAGGACTTTTGTTTAGCTGTCAGACAATAAATAAAAATCTATGCAACAAGATATGTACATGCAGGTTCATGTTTTGCACATCCAGCAATGCAATAAAAAGAATGAAACAAGTATACCTTAGATTCTAAAACACTAGGTCCATCTACACAACCAGGGATCGAGGGCACCTTTGGTTTATCACTGATTGAACGCACAGTAATAATTAAAAATAAAAAAAAATGCATACATAACCATATAAAGAATCAAAAACAAATACATATGATTTATATGACAATATGTTTCAACTCGTACCTTCCATTGTTTTCTGATGCATTTGGCTTACAAATGTGGCGATGGGCCTTCCAGTCCTCTGTCTGGCAAGTCACAGAACAATAGCAAGTCTTTTTGCAGCGTGTGCACCGAAGATTTCCTAAGATCAAAAACATCAGCATGGTGATATAGGTACATACATCCTATAACTTAAACGGCATTTTAAACCAAAAGGAAGCACGTGCAAATTTAAACAAAATCATCCACCTTCACTACTGCAGTAATTACACAGGTTCACTATTACTGGAGCAGAGATGGGTCCAGCTCTCTGAGAAAGGTAAAAAGCCTCAAAAATTAGATTAAATTGTTAAAATTGCATTTTATAAATACAAAGCACCATGAAAAAAAAGATACAAACAGCATTGTTGTCTCTCAAAGGCATCCTCTCATTCTCGCTTCTGCCACTTTCAGCTTTGAGAGCTAAATTGAAAACAGTGATAATATTTAATTAGGATTTCAGAAAACAGACTATACACCTCAGCCATAACATTACAACCACCTGCCTAACACTAAGTCCCCCCTTTTGCCACCAAAACAGTAATAGTCTGTGTGCGCTGATACCTTTCTACTAGAACCAGCATTAACCTTCAATCCCCATGTGCATCAGGAGGTCTTGGTTGCCTATGACCCTGCTGCCAGCACCGTTTTATCTTCCTTCTTATTCCTCTCATTTCTTGAATCGACAGGTTCATGGGTGGCCACTGATCACTCACGCACATGGAAAGCGAAGGCTGGCCTGAGTTGTCCGATCCAGCATTAGTGTGGATCAAACTGATGAATAGGTTAATGCTGGTTGTGATAGAAATGTGACAGAACACACAGTGCATCACTGTTATGGTGCCAAAAGGGGAGGAGAACCTACTCAATATTAGGCATATGGTCATAATGCTACAGCTGGTCATGTATGCTTAATTATGCTGTTCAGTATACCATCTAAGCTGCCAGGTATCGGAGACTGCTCTTGTGGTAAGCAGGTGCCCTGGTTGGTAATAACAGGGGTTGGGGTCACCAAACCTGGATTTAACATAGGTCTTCTCAAAGGCAGTGTTGGTCTAACCAGCGATGGTGAAAAGGCACGATTCATACTGAATGATCCTCACAACTCTGTAAAAAAACAAATTAAACATCAGTGACTATTTCAAGCACTACTGTTTATTCACTATTATGGTTTAATCTCCAAAATGTAAAGTGCACAAATAAGGACCGAATCATTATTAACGATAACCTGAAAAATATAATAACAACTTTAACAATACAATATTGTGTTACGTCATTCAAAAATATTGGGACTATCGCAGCTTGTCTAATGAATTATCTTTTAATTTCTAATAACTCAAGTGAGGGGACAGCCGCCGTGTCTCTCACAAACATTCCTACAGGCTGGGAAACGAAACCAAACAAACTCTCACAAGTACTTTATATTATAAAGCCTGGGTTAATGAGTATTTTAGCTAACAGGTGGATATTTTTCACTTTTAGCAAGATGTATAAATTACACGAGCTTTCCAGTTTAGTAAAGTGAAGCTAATATTAGCCTGTACAGCCAACACAATGCTGGCATTTTAACTCTAACACACATCATCTTTAGCGACTGCTTTTACATGGGCCTGAACAGACTGCAAACAAAAAGCGTCTTGAGCCAGAGATTAATGAGAACCGAACATAACTGCGCGTCAAACACTATTTTGGCCCGGTAACAGAGTGAAAGACTTTTCCCTTAACGAGCTTGCGTTTACAAACATTTAATAGGTATATATTTATAAGAATTTTTATTTTACCTCTCGTTTATAATTTCTCGTGTTGCGCACGTGGCGACAAACGTTTGCGCGAATTTCTCTCCCCCAACTGCGCATGCGCAATTAACAAACGAACTCGCCGTTTCTCATTTTAATTAGCCCTATTTCTCCAGGTGCACTCAGTGCAACTTAAACAAGAGCATGACAAGTGCACTTAAGTAGGGTAACTTCACCTGACTGCACTGAATATCAACAGCCCAGAACATAACGTCTAAAGAATATATATTTTTTAAAAGTAGTGTTTGTGTTATTTTTGTTATTTCTGCCTGAGTAATATCTTTCTTACTGAAAATTTCAGCATGGGTTTTTCAGCATGTTTTCACATTTTATTATGTGTGATACGGATTTCTTTTGGTTTACTGTAATGAGACTAAAAAGTAAGGAAATCACACGACATAGCTTATAAATGTTAATAAGGAAAAAGCCCTCATAATGGCAATTATTTTTTTTAAACTCTGTTTTAACTGTTGGTCTCATTGCCTCCACAGGAGGGAGTAGTTTAGCAAAAAACATATACGGATATGCAGTATATAGTGCACGGTGGTGTAGTGGTTAGCACTGTCGCCTTGCACCTCCAGGGTTCCATCTCTGTGTGCATGGAGTTTGCATGTTCTCCCCGTGCTTGGTCGGTTTCCTCCAGGTACTCCGGTTTCCCGCCACACATTCCAAAGACATAAAGATAATTAATTATCCCAAAATGCCCATAGTATGTTTGTATGCCCTGTGATGGATTGGCACCCTGTCCAGGGTGTACGTGGGATAGGCTCCAGGCCCCCTGACCCTGAATACAGGATAAAGTGGTATAGACGATAAGTGAGGGCGTATATATATATATATATATATATATATATATATATAGTCGCAAGCCGCAATGAGCGGGCCCAAGCACTTTACGCCCCATGCCTTTCCCATTGAGATCTACACATGTATAATTTTTGTATAATGCAGCAAAATCTCTTATCTCTCAGGCATCCAAACGGCAATATTTTCAATATTTATTAAGCACATTATAACCCCAAAAAAGCCCCAGATGCTATGAAAAACAAAAATCTTTTAAAAATTAAGAGGGCCCTTCACACACTATGGCATTAGTACTATCATAGCGATGATGTCAACGTGCTGATGTCATAATTCTTGGGCCCTAATTACATGCAATAAATACCTATATAACATCCCACATGTTTGTCAGTTATAGTGTCTAGACTGTCTAGGCTATATTGGATCTTATTGATTTTTTTTAAATGTTCAAAATATTCTTATTATCAAAATAAAATACGAATGTCGCATGGTTTCAATGCTAGTTAGAAACTGAGTCCCACTATTTCTCACGCTGCTCTTTCACTTTTTATTTCAGCGACGAATAAAAAGGAGCCTTTTAGTGCGCATGCGCAGTATCTATACGGTCTGCCGTCGGTTCGGTGCAGTGGCCATATTTGTTGATGTGTCACCTGAACAGAGGCTAACATAAGGACGGTGGAGACGGTGTGCTGTGATTATTTTAATTCCGGTCGAACTGAATGGACCTAACATAACAGGTGAGTCAAATGTCAATTTCGGTTCTTGTCTAAAGCACTGCTCAGACACATCGCATTTCCGGCATCTATGTTAGCTGGTTGGCTAATCAAGTGTTTTTAGCCGTTGCTAACGTTTACTCTTCATTCCCAATTTCTAGGATTAGGTGGATATAAATATCCTGTTCTAGCAGTATATTCGATCTTATATATTATTATATCTCGCTAAACATAGCTATTCCTTAGATATAATGGATATAAGGCTTTGTTCAGGAATGTCAATGACAGGTCATTGATTATGGATGTAGTTGACAGATAGCTAGCTCTGACTATCTCCATGGTCATTCCAAAATCTTAACTCCTTGGGTGTCTGCTTAGTTTTTAGATCATCTTATGATTAGTTGCACTTTCTTAACACACTGTGAATGTGTTGGATTTATACAGCTGTCAGAAAGCTAGTACAGAATAACACATGAGAATTTCAAATCGTGGGCTTTCCCATGTAATTGACTTCTGGTTGTTTTGCTTTAAATCGTGTTGAGGAGAGAAAACTAGTCTTTTCAGGAAACCACTTTCTTCAGGGTTTACATTTCCTGAAACCCAAGGTTCAAGTCTAGCAAGAGTGATGATTCTGAAAGTGTCTCTTCCACCACAGGATACAGGATAAAGTGGTATAGACGATAAGTGAGTGCGTAACATTTGGCAACATTTACCTTTATATTTACTTTATCTACATCATCAGTTAGCATTTATTTTTATTTATTTTTTTACATTTTTTTAATACAGTACCAGTTAAAACACCTTTTGGACACCCCTTCTAAGTCAGTGTTTTTTTTAGTGATTTATTTTCTACATTCTAGAACTATTTTTCTTTTTCAACCTGTGAGATAACACCTATGACATTAATAATGAGTAATTAAGCAATAACAACACTAACAGCACCGCAGATTTTAAGCCAATTATGAAGGCTTTACACAGCAAAAGTAGCAGACGCTCTATATCAACTGTATTATTTTTTGGATGCCTTCAGCATTGTTTTACAATATAGAAAGACCATAGAATTAGAGGGTGTGTCCAAACTTTTGACAACTTCTCAGGTTCAGGTCTGTAAAGAGCTGAATTAATAGCTGATATATATCTGTCATCTGTTCTTCTAGTTTGTTTGACTATTGTTTATTGTTAAAAAAATATTAAACCTTTTCTATGTTGGCAGTTTGAATTTAGTTCAAGGATCTCTAATCCTATCCTCAAATTATTCCAAGGATTTATATTTCCATTCCAGCTAGTATTTATTTACACCTGATTTTACCTGTTGAATCATTTCATCTTGATTTTTTTTTTAAGTATTTAAAATGTTTCGTAGCTCATGCACATGAAACAAATGTGAATTTAAAATGTTTAGTAGCTCAGGCACATTTGTTTATTCATAGTTGCACAGCAGACAAGTGATAGTTTATTATTCATCATCCATGTTATTTTTTAAGGCTTCAGCCATTTTATAGCCAGAGAAAGACTTGACTTTTGTCACCCTTATGTTCAAGAAAAAAAAGAAATGCTAACCCAAATCTAATATACTCACTTGTAGCCATCAACTTGTGTAACGTTTTTTTTTTTTTTTTTACTGAAGTGCAAACTCTACTGCAAACACTATATCCTGTTGTCCAGCTGTGTTCAATACTCTGTATTTATTAGGCTTTCCCAGGAGGATTAGATAGTTCCATAACTTAATCACTTTACAATAAGCCTTACCCTTATTTTAAGCACACTGTCTAAAGTTCATGCCTTTTGAATTTTGCCCTCACACTTTCTGTGAGTGCTGTTTTCAGAGAAGGTCTTGTGTATACTTGTAACACATGATTGTTTTCTAATGGGATTGGCATCTGTAGCAGTATCAGTCAAATTCCTAAGAGAACAATTGAATTGTCATTATGTCACTGAATGAAATCAAGTGTGTGATGAATGTCAGCTCAACTTTACTGAAGCAATCTTTGTGCGTGAAACAGGAAAAGTGTAGTTATTTGATTGGTTTATGGACACAGTGCCAGAGCATGAGCTAGCGCTGAAAAAAGGGGAAGTCACTTTGACTTTCTTACTGTCTCCTATGCAGTAACAAAGTGTGATAATGAAAAACAGTTTTACCTAGGTATAATTTTTTTTTCTTAGACCAAAATTTTGGGTAATGTAAGGCTGTTTATTTTGAAAAAACGTACTATAAGAGGAGCGCTGATCTGTGCATGGTAATAATTTCTTGCCCTTTCAGGTGTGGTGTTTTTAGGAGAGCATGGAGCAGCGTGACTGTGAGGGAGAACAGCACCCCGCTCCCGATCCTCCGCACAGCACAGACATCGTCAGCTCAGCATGCACGGGGTCAACCCAAGTCATCAGAGATGGAGATGGTACTGGACTGGAGCTGACGGGTGTGGAGGAGGACATTGATGCTGAACAGGACAGTGTCTTGGACAGCGTTCAGTCTGATAGTGCTGAGAGGGCGGAGCTAAGGCTGAACCTTTCCACACCAGACCAGGATGAAGCGACTGCAGAGGAAGGGCATGGGGATAATAGCAGCAGCTGTGACAGTGGAACTGCCTCCATAGATGATATCAGGACTCCTCCTCCTCTTGCTAATGAACATGTAGAGACAGGGCCTGCTGTCCTGGATGGGGCAGTAGAGGTTTTACTTCCTTCCAATCATCTTGAGGACCAGAAAGTGACCTCTTCTTGTGTTCCGGGTGATGGAGGAGAATTAACCAATACAATCAAGTCAAACAATACAGCTTCACATGAAGTAAGTCCATCAGGGGATGCTGCCAAACCTCAACCTGGCAAAGTGACAAACTCTGGTTCTGAAGTTTTACCACAGCATGAGGTTAATCACTTAAACTCAGTGTCGAATGCTAACCCATACGATACAGACTGCAGCAGGAAGCTAATGTCTGAGATTCAGCGATCAGTGTCTCAGGAATCTCTGTTGGATGAGTTGGAGTCAGAGTTGTTCAGCTGTCAGGTACAGGAGCGAGGCAACACCCGAGTGAGCCCTCCGAACGGTCTGCCCAAGGATCAGGGCTCCATGGTTTTCGAGAAATGCGTCCAGTACAAGTACTCGCAACAAGAAAAGGCCATCAAAAGGTATTGATTATATTTAAATTATTTTGTATTTTACATATTCTACTGTATATCTCTGGTCACGGTGCTGCAGAGGGGCTGCAGTGTAGCAGAATCATTGTGAGTCTAAAATTATGTGAAACTTGAAAAATGTATCACCAGGGTTTTAAATACTTCAGTGTTGGTTTTAGCACTGGGTTCTTAGAGTCATGAACATTTTGGAGCAGATTTTTTTATAATCATTTGTTATCTTTGTTCTGATGTTTAGATAATGAACAGTGTAATATGCGTCTGCTCAGTTTGTTGGGATTGTCATCTGGTCATCAAAAACTAATTTTGCATTAGTGTTGCTTGGTAACACAACAGTTTCTGAGCCACAGGTTAGGTTAGATTAGCATTTCTGATTTTCCTGATTTTCATGAACTTCTCTTCCCTCCTCTTCTTTCTCTCATGCTTATGTGACACACCATTATTAATTTAAATGAGATCAACAGCTGTGTATTTTTTGTATGGCATTGAAGGGTGTGGCATACAGCATTGTAATTGTGGCATATTTTTCTTTGTATTTATGTTATTTTAACATAACACGATTTTGCATACTGAAAATATACAGAAAATCACTAGGAATCACTCACAAATAAAATGTGTAGTGTTTTTTTTATAGCGCTAAAATACCTCCAAACTCCTTTTGAGCAGTTGCCTTGAATATAGAATAAACATTTTGAGGTAGAGGTCGACCAATTTTCAGCCTGGCCTGATAATAGTTGCTAATATTTGGCATTTTTTAAAATCAGAGTGCTGATTAAAATATTTTAATAAAAAAATTAGGCTAGATTTGGTTCTGATGCAGCAACTTTAGCTATGACTAACCCACTGGACTATCTGATTGATTAGAAGTTACCAGGTGCTGCTTATCAACACTGAAGAAGTGTGTAACGTTTCTGCAGACTTAACCAACCTCAGAAGCCTGTGGAGTGTATTTATATTTATACTTTTTATTCATTTATTTATGGAAGGAAAAAAAAGTTACACTTTATAAGAGAGAATTTTATAAGAAATGCTGTTAAGTTCCTAGCCCACCCACTAATCGTAAAAAAATAAAACTTTTGCATGTGGTCAAAGAAATGCCTATTTTATAAAGGTAAACCCGTATACTGTACATTACCGTACTGCTGTGTCTCCTGCAGTGCTAGAATGTAAAACACCGATGTTGCACCTATATGTTCTGTAATTCATGCAAAAGCGCGTTTTCGTTGGTAAGCACTGTCGTCTTCTTCGGTATAAGTAAGATAAGTACAGTAATAATTCACGAGGAATTATTTATAATTGTAAGTTTTTGCTTTTATAGGTATTGAATTTTGTACACACTTTTAAAGTCAGATCAGTCTAATGACCAGGACATCTCCTATATTATCATGTGTATGTGAATCATATCTTTTTAATTCACAGAATCTGAGTTCTGTGTGTTCTCTGCCATACTGTTGAGTAATAAGAGAAAACTAATCTGAGAAGGACAGTGTGTTTTTATTCAGTAACTATACTTTTGTAGAGAACATTTGACATGTTAATATGCAAAATGCAAAAGAAATTTACATGTAGGAAAAATAAAGATGTGTGCGCATATGTGTGTTTTGTGTGCATATTCCAAGCAAGCAGTAATATAAATACATATGTTTCTGAGCTGAGAAAAAGTTATTTTGTACCTTTTACTTTATTATATACATAAAATTATATATTATATATATATATATATATATATATATATATATATATATATATACGCTCTGCAACTCTGGAGCTGAGTTCAAGGTTTTCTTGCTAGGGGTCATTTAAGTGGATGTTATAAACTAAATCTACATAACAAAAGTGTTCTGAAGAGGGAAGGCCCAGCTTGGGTGGGAAGTAAAACAAGAGGCTGCTAGGTTAGTTTGAGGCAAATATTTCCAGGAATTCTTCGGTTAAACACATGCTTATAAGCATTCCAACAAAGTTTTGTGTAAATTTTGAAGCCAGGAATTTAATTTTTCTGCAAATACATATCAGTTTTACATATCGGTTATCCGTCTTTTCCATTATTAATAACCTGTATTGGCATCGGCCATGAAAAACATAATGTTGATCACTCCTCTGCTGTAAGGTATGTTTAAATTTATTTGCACTGCTAGAAAATAACATTTCTAGTCTGTGCTTGATTAAATAACAGGCCACTATTTACAATACAACATCACTGACACTTATCAGACAGTCCATCTAAGCATCAGAATATTATCAGCTGTTTGGTGATTGCTTATGTCAAAACAGACTAATACACAGTCAGAGTATACTGGACATTTTTACTATTTTGCCAGCTATATTTTACATACCAAAATGTTTCAGTGCTGTGAGAGGATCTTGCATGCAATTTTAATCCATGTTCAGTTGTTTTTAGTTAAACATGAAGGCTAGTATCCAACCTTGGATGCTAAATTAATCTGATTGAGGAGAATTATTTTCAACAAATCAACCAACATAGAAATTCTATTGATACTATTTTATCACTATATTGCAAGAATATATTGAATTTGCCAAAAAACCTACAGGCATTTTATCACTGCAGAATTATTGTGTCTTCTTTCCTGCTGTGCTCGCACAGTACGTGACTACATTCTCTTGTGTCTTGTGATTTTACTTTCCTTATTTTCATTTAAACACCTGCTTTGCCCAGAAACTGGAGCCAGTCCAGCACTGAGCTGTGTAAGGCTCTTGTTTAGGAGCCTAATCAGTAATTGTTTTTGGACAATTGATAAATTTAAAGGCCTTCCAAACGGTGTTGACCAAACCAGTGACAGGCTCTAAAAACACTGAGGGATGCTTGTAAACCTGTTACAATAACAGTTGCTTTAATCATGTGGCAGGTTGCTGGATGAGAATAAGAAGCACCAGGAATTGATTCTGGGCATCTGCTCTGAGAAGGACAACATGAGGGAGGAGCTTAAGAAGAGGATGGAGACTGAAAAACAGCATCTTTGCTCTATTAAGAAGGTAAATAAGTGTCAGCATTAAGCTAGTCGGGCAGTATGTAATGTTTTGCTTTTATATAATGATATTTTTTTATTCATTCTGGCCATTGTTATGTGAGGCATGGTAAATAACTAGGCTATTAATAGCAACTGATAAATGCAAATGGCACTGTGTTTTTTTTTAGCAAAATAAGCCTGCCTGTGCCAGTTCAGATGGCAGACCTGAATATGCTCTCCTCGTTGATTAATACACTTGTTTACTAAAGAGCTGGTTCTGAGTGCTGGGCAAGTACACCACTTTAAGGGCAGCAATGGGTTTGATGAGATTGCAATCTAGTTCAGGTCAACGGGGGCCTTTGTCACAGAGGGTAATAACGCAAATCAAACAGTAGCCCAGGAGGCCTGCTGTGTCTAGAGAGCTTTAATCTGGTATCAGGTTAATAACAGGAAACAGTTTGTGTACTATACCTTCACAGCTTACCATCACAGCTGAATTAGAAGGGGCATCTGTGCTCTATTATCTCACCAGTATCTTATCAGACTTATTCACTGCTGTGGGGACAGAGAGAGAGAGAGAAAGAGTGAGAAAGAGAGAGAGAGAGAGAGCAAGGGACAGAGATTCATTATATACTATGCCCAATATCTCAGCAAACACCAAAACATAAATAAAAAAACTAACAATTAAAGACTGGATAATTAATGTTTTTCTGTAGTGGAAAAAGAAGAAGAAGAAGAAGTAGTCTGGGTTCCCAAGACAAGCAGAGTTTATGTCAGGGCCAATATCTGTTATAATTCATATGGCATAACAAAGTTTTAGGTTTAGTAAACCTAAAAGAGTTGAAAAATCCTACTCCTTATTTACTTTTACAAACCCTTTTTTGTGTGTGGATGTCTTTAAACTTACACACTTCATTGTGGTGAAGCTGTAACCAAAGCACTGCTCCTGAATCCCTCTGCCTGTTCCACACATGTCAGCTAATGCACAAACTGACTGATGGTGGAATAGTTCTAAGTGGGTGTTTGGTATGGGGAAGCCTTGTAATATTCACAGTCACAGCTTAAGCATCAGCAAAAAAAAAAAAAAAACAAGAAAATGTTTAATAGATTAAGATAAAGAGATACATTTTGTCCTTTAATCTGTATTAATGGGCTTAACTAAGCAACCAATCATACTTGATCGGGCAATTTGGAAACCCAAGTTAGCCTAGAATTATGTCTTGGGACTGTGGGGAGAAATCAGAAAACCCCGAGAAGACCCATCAAGTCTAAAGAGAAAACACACGCACACGCACACGCACACACACACACACACACACACCGGAGGCAAGTTTTAAATTTGCTGGTGGTGCGAGGTGAGCGCTAACCACAAAGCCACAATGCACAAAGCACAACATTATTATATAATATAAGCTTCCTATTGATGCCTAGTCATTTACCAGGCAACCAAAACATATGATAAGGAAGCACAAAAGAGTTTTTGCATACCCTGTGGCATAGTTGATATATTTACAATCTGTCTACTGCCGCGGTTTCTCTTGCCCATAAGAACAATGATAGCCTGGCAGCTATTTACAGTAGATGTTTTCCTTTGTAAATTAAAAGGCAAAGGTCTGCTTTAAGTCAAAGCAAACCAACATGTTATTTGGTTATAAATTTAGAGAGGTTGTAGGTAATAGATTTAGACATCTTTACAAGGTTATTAAACATTCAGCTGCTGACTAGCTGGTAGGAATATTGTTTCTGGATTTTGTTGCTCTGTGTATAAAGGCATGATCTTTAATATTCAGTCACTGTGTGGTTCTTGAACGTTAATTGCTTTTACCTTTTGAGTAACTTCTCCCTGTCAAACCAGCTTTTGTGTCGTCATACAGGGAGTGTTTATGATAACCTGTGCCTTAGACATTCTTAAGCAGATTTTTTTGAACTATAACTGTCTCTCTTCTTGTCTAACCAGTTTGAAAGCAGGGTGGAGGAACTATTGAAGGAGCTAAAAGAATCCAAGGACAAACTGGTTCATCAGGACCAGGCAGCTAAAAACACTATTCAGCAGATACAGAGGGAGATGTCCTACCGCCTTGAACAGGTTAGAGGTCATCGCTGTGACCACTGCCCCTGGTACCATGGAAACAATCACCATAAGATGGCACCCTTCCCCCTTTCCCACACAAAGCTCTTTTTCATTCATAGTGGATCAATTACTTCTAAACAATGAGTAGACTATGGGTCTCAATCTCGTTTTCCCTGATCCTTCATGGATTTAACTTTCACTCGTGTTTAAATTCTAAACCCATCTCCAGTCTAAAGGTCTATTGTTTAGCTATATATAATAGATATTTAGGTTGAATTAGTGTTAATTATTATAGAAAGATTCATTCAGATTGGTCTTTTCTTTCATGCAAAAATTTTCACAACAGTGTCAAAGGCTTTCTCTTCACAAGAACACTGGAATAGTTTCCCACAACTACAAAACAATAATGTAAATGAAGAGAAGCATTATGTGGCATTACTCTTTCAGGCAGGTAAGAAGTGTGAGGAGGCACGCCAGGAGAAGGAGGCCATGGTTATGAAGTATGTGCGAGGGGAAAAAGAAGCACTGGACCTTCGTAGGGAAAAGGAGCAATTGGAGAGAAAGCTCAGAGAAGCAACAGCAGAGGTGGACAAACAGGCCAGGAGGGGTAACCAGCTGGCACAGGAAAAAGGACGGCTTCAGCAGCTATATGACACCAAGGTAAAATTGTGTTTGGAATATAAAATGATGATTTTTCATTCGGTTCTTTGTTCAGTGGATTTCATTTTTTTTTTCTTGTAGGAGAATGAGATGAACAGGCTGTCTCGGGAAGTAGAAAAGCTCAAGGATGAGATCAACTCTCATGTTATCAAAGTGAAATGGGCCCAGAACAAATTAAAGAGTGAGACAGATGCTCATAAGGTAACGTTTAAAACCTGGCTAACAGTGATGAAATTCCAAAAAGGGAAATAAAACCCTAATATTTTCATGTATAATTTAATACAGATGTACTAATCCTAGTCTTGATGGCACTCGATGGCATAGTGTGTTTTTATTATATTTATTTTATTATATATAGTGTATTTTTCATATTATTACTGTTTTTTGTTGTTGTATTCATTGATATTTCCCTAAAAAAAGGAAACAAAAGACAAGTTAAAAGAAACTATGGCCAAGTTGACCCAAGCGAAAGAGGAGACCGAACAGATACGCAAGAATTGCCAAGACATGATTCGTACATATCAGGCAAGTCTCAATGGGATGCTTGTTTAAAATCGCTAACCAAGTGATGCTACTGAGAAGTTTAGATATCCACTAGGGGACAGTGTTGACCGTTGTTTAATTTGAAAATATTTGCGGTCTGAAAAGCCTATAGTGCTGCTCTAACACTATAGGATTCTGAGTATATAAATGTTTAGTACAAAAATATACTGTTTAAGTATAATTTCACCAGTTTGCACAAATCTATATCTAAAAGAGTAAGAGCACAATAAAGCCACAGGTGGCATGAGTTCCTTATCATTTGTTAAGAAGAAATTAATTATTTTTGAGGAGAGGTTTATAATGCTCAAGTAAATTATTCTCTTTCACTCTGTAGGAGTCAGAGGAAATTAAGTCTAATGAATTGGATTTAAAGTTGCGTGAGACAAAGGGTGAGCTGGAGAAGCACAAGCAGGAACAGACAGACCAGCTGGAGGTGAACTCTTGTTTTATTTTTACGCTCGTCTCATAGGGTCTGTCTTTTTTCGGAGTCATAGTATATACTTTTTTATTGCATCTCATACATGTTTTCATAGCTAGTAGTGACAAGTCGGTAAATTCACATTGAAGTACTTGAAGTACCTGAAGATTTTTCACTGAAGCATTATTTGTATTATTTTATTAGCTTTAGTAAACTTTAACATTACTTGGGAAGTTCTTTCAGTCATCACTTTAGTAATTAGAATAGGCATAACAAAGCAATCGGTTAATAACTTTGGAGAAGGCTCTTTTGCATTGTCTTTTCTGCTGTGATTGACAGATGCATCGAGCCAAGATTAAGGAGCTAGACGATCTAAAGAGGAGCTACAAAGAAGGCATGGATGAGCTTACCACTCTTAGAACTAAGGTGAGACAAATATGTATGTACATAGCATGTAATATGATTTTTAAAGTATTTGTTTATTTACCCTCGCTCTCTGTCATATACAGGTAAAATGTCTGGAGGATGAAAGACCTCGATGGGAAGATGAGCTGGGTAAATACAGAGAGATCATTAACAGACAGAAGTCTGAGATCCAGAACCAGCGTGAGAAGCTTGGGGAAACTCAGAGATTAGAGCAGCAACATCAGAGGTAATGGAAGCACCCCCGAACCACTAACCCAAACCAATTAATCATACCACATGCAGTGCCCTTAATGACTTGGAGAAGCCCATAGCTACTGTAGTATTGGACCCTTGGAGCATTTCACTTCCCCATCTGGTGCAATAGTCTTAAAAGTGGGATCACTATAGGAAATTGTCCATAAGAATATGATGATGATCTTAACACAGACCAGTGGGTGTGGCTTTCCATTAGAGAAGATGGTTCAGTTGAATACTCCTGAACATCAAAAATGTAGCTGATGCAGCCGGTTTGTGTGTCAGTTCTCAGCGGGGAATAAATTTTTACTAACTAAGAGATGCAAGGGTGATTCTGTGCTCACTGTAGTGTGATCACAGGGCCTCTGTTAGAGTTTACACAATTATGTGTGTGTGTGAGTATCTCTGAGGGTTGCCCCTGAGTCATTTGGAAGTACGACAGGTAATAATGTGGCACCACACATTATTACTTATTTTTAGGAATTATGTTAGTTTAGACCGAGCAATCTGATTGGATGATAAGCATTCCATGAGTGGTGATCATGGACGGTGACACCACTAGGACGTATAACTACTGTATATGTATCACTCTGTGTTCCATAGTGTTCTAATACCATTCATTACACTAACTGTGGGTCGCAGCATGGGTGAAAAAAGGGCTGTGCAGTTTGTGGTACTGAGGAGAGCAAAAAAACACTTTGACTCCTAAATAATTACTTTAAAGTTCCAAATCGCATACATTCTATCTGTGTTCTTTTACAAAGCTAACTAGCTCCTAACACAAAGCTAAATTCCAAATCACTCTTAACCCCTGATCAAGGGCACTACTTGGTGTATGTGACAATAAATTGTGCACTAGCTTACCATTTAACACTATTTGAGATTCAACCCTGAAACCCGAAAGTTCAGAGCTGATATTCTAAAGCCTAAAAAGCCTAAATATGAAGAGAAGTTGGTCATCATCTCCGCCAGTAGCTTTTTCCTAGTTCTGCCAGTCATGGAAGCAATATTTATGTCTGTTAATATGACTTATGGGTTAAACTATGGCTCAGAAATATAAATTACAGTGAACTGTTGTAACTCTGTATATGTGATTGTTATTACATTTTCTATGCATGTACATATTCTGATTGACAGTGATGAGGAGGAAATTGCATCTTTGAGGGAGGAGGTAGAGAGTCTGAACTTACAGATTGCAGACCTACACAGAGATGTACAGGGTGGCCGAGTGCGAGAGGCTGAGCTCCTGGCCTTCACAGAAAAAATGACGAGTAAGAATGCTCAGCTACAGTCTGAAAGCAATGGCCTGCAGGCTCAGCTGGACCGCCTGACCACTAACTCCAGGGAGCTGCAGAATAAACTGGAAGAGACCGAGAGGGCGCTGACAGACATGGTGCGCTCAAACGTGATCTCATTACAACACATAATCTTACTGTCGACATATAAGTACTTCCATTATTAACTATTCCACCCCACGGCTACTAAATCAATACTTAGAGTGCATCCTGCATTAAAAGAACTATTTTTACAACACAAAAGAAGCCTCATCACTCATATGGTGGAAAAGAACACATTGATTTAATGACTATAAATTGTATGCCTCTCTTGGGTATAAATTAGATTGATGTGTGTGTGTGTGGTTTTAGACAGCAAGGTTGAAGAGAGAGGAACAGCGAATGCACAATGAAGTCCAGGCCCTACAGACAGAGCGATCTGCACTGCAAACAGAGACTGCACAGTTGAAGACGAGAGTAGAGGAGCTCCGAGATGAACTGGTTACACAGAAAAGGAAGCAAGCAGCCAACATCAAGGATCTGACAAAGCAGCTCACACAAGGTACCAACAGAAAAGTAGATAGATAGATAGATAGATAGATAGATAGATAGATAGATAGATACTTTATTTATCCCAAAGAAATTTCAAACATCCAGTAGTGATATTCAGACTGTAGACTTGTATTTTACAGCTGCAAAAAAAAAAAGCCATGGGAGAAGACCAAAAGATAAACAGAATATTATTTGCTTAGAAGGAGATTATCATGCTTTTACAGTATTAATTATTAATCATTTTAAAAAAATGCTAAGAATTATTATATTACTGTATATTCTAATCTTCATACAAAAGTCTAAAAGGAAAAGATTAAATTCTCTGCTTGTTTTTATTTTCTTTAGAAATATATTTTTGAGGGAGAAAACTTGTGTGCCAGTTCTTCTTTCCTAAAAATAGACATTTCTTTTTTTTTCTGGTCAGCAATGTTCTTTAGTGTGTTTGATAGCTATGGTGAAGTTACAGACGTGCTTGGAGTGGCAGCAGTAGCAAGTGTAAATCGTAAAGTGCAGCCATAGCATTTTACCCAAATGAAGTGTTTTTACTATGTTGCTGAATGGAGAAAGGTTGGAGAACGATTTAGCGCAGTCTAGTGTGAGGTCAGCCACAGCGAGATTCAAAAGCATTGGTTTAAACAACAGTAGATACTAAAAAGACCTGGGTGATGTAAACATTGGATCATTCTGTCTTAGGCGTCTTA